>NC_090729.1:144417716-144440216 GCF_036898095.1 Palaemon carinicauda
TAGCAATGGGCCAAGGACGGATCCTTGAGGTACCCCGCTTGTAACATCTGCCCACTTTGAAGTTTCTACGTTGATTACAACTCTCTGATTTCCGTTGTTTGCCATTCTTCGATTCATTCCGCTGGCTCGTCAATGATGCCTAGTGCTCTAATTTTGACTATTAATTTTCAAGAGGAAATTTGAATAAAAGCCTTTAGAAAGCCTGGGTATATGACGTCTATTACCGTGCTTTTTTCATAAATGCTAAACGTGAAAAAATTCCAAAAGCTTTTTCACACATGATCTCCTTTGTCTAAAACCATGTTGGCTGAATCTACTATAATTTATTCAGAAATTTTGCAAGGCCCTGAAGTTAAGACACCCAGGTCTGTAGTTGTCAGGTTGTTCTTTTGGTACCTTCTTTTAGATTGGAGGAACATTGCCTAGTTTATATCCTTGTGGTGCATTCCTTTCGTTGACTACCTCTCAGAACATTTTGTAAAAGTGTGGGGTTATCTCTTCTTCCAGTTCTACAATCTCTTGGGTGAATATCATCAGGACCTTGTAATTTAGACTTTCTGAGTCCTTTTATTTTCTTTTTGGCATCATCCAATGTAAAGGAGATTCCATTTTATGGTTGAGGCCCTTTATATTTGATGGCTGGTTAGGGGAGAATCGCCGATTCTTCCCTAGTGAACACAGTTGTGAAATATGCATTCATCAGTTCAGCTTTTTCCAAATATGTTTTTAAGATTACCCTCCGAGTCTCTTATTGGGCTAATGTTGTTTTTTATTGGTTCGCTACTGTCTATAAATGTAACAAAATCATTTGGGGTTTTCTTTACTAGCTGAAGCCATTTTTTTCTCTTTATTGATCTTATCCTTTCTAACTAGTTTATCTACTGGAGAGAGAGAGAGAGAGAGAGAGAGAGAGAGAGAGAGAGAGAGAGAGAGAGAGAGAGAGAGAGAGAGAGAGAGAGAGAGAATTCCCAATATTAAACTATCATAAAATAAAGGATATAACAAAAAGATGTTCCATAGCAAAAGCGAGACGAGCGACACAGCACATCCGGTAGATATGGCCAAAAAACCCACAGTTCACACACCAAGAGAAACTTCAAAAGATAACAGAAAACAAAATGTCACTACAAAGATTAGGCGTCTTCGAAATGAGATGGGGTGAACATGTGACGACCCTGTTATCTCAAAAATTTGACATTTTAGATTGTGTTGAATACAGCAGAATGCAAATATATATATATATATATATATATATATATATATATATATATATATATATATATATATATATATATATATATATATATATATATATATATATGTATATAAAAAACTCACTGTAGCAAAACGATTAAAGCCTAATATAAAAAATTAAGTTTTTAAATGAAGTTATACTTCATTTCCAAACATCTCATTTAATGTGACTTAACTATATGCCACTGAAAGGATTCTAAATATGGTTTCATGAAGGACTATCTAGACATGAGGTCATTAGCAAATCTAGATGAAACCATTTCTAGTGTTCCATGTTACAGCAATGTATTACATTAAAACTGTTGGTCAAAATATACAAACGTAAAGAAAATTTTATATGATTTTCAAGACAGCAGTACATTTAAAAATATACATAAGCTTTGACAAGCCATTCAAATAACTTTGATTTATATGATTTGACAAGCTATTCAAATAACTCTGATTAATGTTTCATAAGAATAAGAATGATTTGAGACAAGAAAACTAGACTAAAGAAATCTAAAGGTAATTCAATACTAGCGGGATAGTAAGCAAGCCTAATAATTAAGACAGATCTAAATCTCTTCAAATTACTTATCAAACTTTTCTTGCTTCAATACAATCCACAAGATGAACTAATGTACATCCAAAGGATAAAATACTGCGTGAATGCTTCTTCAAAAAAAACACCAATAACATTATCAAAGACCATTTCAACCTATTAGTGCTGTTGCAATTTTGATTATCATGATTATCTCACAAAAGCGAAATTCACACGAGAAGCTAAAGAAAGGTAACTTGTTAACAAAGAAAAATCCTCTGATTAGAAAACTTTAGGGTAGTTGGTTGGCGAAGGCACCAGCCACCCGTCGAGATAATACCGCGTTTGTTATTGGGTCCTTGGAATGACTGGCCAGATAGTAGTACAATGGAACCCTCTCTCTGGTTACAACCCATTTTTCTTTTGTCTACTCATACACCGATTAGTCTGGCCTATTCTTTACGCATTCTTCTCTTTCCCTGACACACCTCCTTCAACTGTCTTGGGTATGAGCTCTCTTGCTTGAGGGCACACTTAAGCACACTATTCTATCTTTTTTTCCTTATTTCCTTTCCATACTGGCCTACTTTCCCTGTTGGAGCCCTACGGCTTATAACATACTGCTTTGGTAACTAGGGTTGTAGCTATAATAATAACAATAATAATAACAATAATAATAATAATAATAATAATAATAATAATAATAATAATAATATTAAATATATAATATTATTATTATTTTAATAATAAGAAAACACAAATACAAAAATAAACTTGAAATTTATCCTCAAGGAAACAACAAATAGATGTTAAAGTAAATCCTCTTCCTTGGGGTCATAACAAATACGGCTTACGTTAGGCTTTAGTAGCATCACAAGGAGCACGCCGAGTCTTCAACGTTCAAGACACTTGCGGTGATAACTATCAAATACATTTCGATACAATAGTTATGCATTAGCAAAACTCGTGGTAAACATGTTAAACTGAGGAGGGAAACCATTTTCACTTTTCACAGCCAGTTGGTAGTGAAGTGATTTAGGGCAATTAAAAACTAATCTTAATCAATGGCATTCATATGAATCAAAAGTTCAAAAGGGTTTAAAAATCCCAGCGGGATTTCTTAATGACCACCATGTCTGCATTAGACTTATCAAGTGACAGGTAAGCAAAGGTGATAAAAACTGTTTTGGATGACCAAATAGGCATGAATCAATATTTAAAAAAGAATAAGAATCCTTGCAACAGATATAAATTTTCAACTTTTATATGACTGTTCTTGTTTACTAAATCATAAAAGAAATAACAAAAATGATAAAACTAAGAGCATGACTACATACAAAGGAGGACAGAAGTGGTGGTTTTGAAAATGAAGATTATAGACGACGGTATAGAGCAAGTAAAAGACAACCTCTACATAAACCCCCAAGTCTCCTTGGCCCTTATAATAAGGCTGCCAAACACATCCCATAATATTCGAATATGGCACAAACATGAGCAAGCTTTTCCCATTGAGAATATAATCTTTAGTGGACATTGTAAGATGGAGTACTGAATAACAAACAAAGCTGGTCGTTTCATCAAAATCCAGTTACAGTATCATGGAATATCTTATTCACAACTCTGGTAGATTTATTTTAGTGTTATCGAGAGGAATTCAAATAAAGCTAGTTTTAGTGAGATTATCTCAAAACAGGGCTGCTGAATATGTGGAAAAGATAAAAGATCAGTAGCTTTATTTTTTGCCAACATTAACAGAGAAGGCTGACTTAAGAGACATCGCAGATGAGGCCCAAATTTCTAATAGGGGTGAGACATTCTTGATTGATTGATTGATTTAAAGTTTTCAGGCATCCTGGAGACATTCTTGATGTTTCTATGCTTTAATGAGAGCTTGTTAATTTTTCCCATTATTTAGCTATAACGCGCCAAAACCTAGCCGCCAGTTAAAAAGTATTTAACTGCAGATGAGTTTGTCAGCTAGAGTATTGCAGCTGATTTCACGATAAAAAGGAAACTGGAAAAAATTGTATAAAGTTCAAATGGTAGATATAGAATTCAATTGTTTACAATCAGGATCACCGTACGGTATAGCATTAGCTACACATAAGGAAATGGACATTCTAAATAATGACTGCAATGAGGGTGACTATTTTAACAGATACCATATCAGTAGTTTATTTTTTGGCCAAAGTCTACTTTTACTAAAGTGCATCATATAATGAAATTAATATTCCATAATTTAACACAATACAACACCTTACAATGTGTGAATATTAACATACCAATAGTTACATTATAAATGAGAAATCAAGGCAAGGGGATTTTTAATGTTGAACAAAATGGACAGAACATAAATTCCGTTGTCAACTCTGAGTGGCATTCCAAGAGAACATGCAATGCAAAAGATGGTTACACGTAAAAGGAATTTTCTGAATTAATTCTATAAGCAATGTAACCAGAGTGAAATTCTATTAAAAAAAAAACTGAAACCTTCCATGTTCCAAGTGAGATCATAGTCATAACCTGAAAGGAGAACATCGTCGAGAAGTTGGTGTGTAGTGAGAAGTTCACCGATTCTAGATAAAGAAACATGATAGGCATGATATAATGCAAGAAGATGAAAACACCAGATCATGAAGGCCTCTACAGTAAGCAAAATAGCAGTCTCTTGGATATTCAATACTATCTCTACTTCAATGAAATAGCAGATGATGACTAACACTGATATTTCATTATTAAGTAATGTACAGAAAAATTATGAAATGATGTTAAGAGACATTCATGAAATACTAATATTGTATTACTCTATTACTGTACTGTATTTGATTACAGTAATATCATATATCACAATAAGTGTAGAAAAGCACAAGACAGATTACAGTAATCCTTATCAGCAGTTTCATTATGCTTCCATGCTGGGGTACCATTTTGTAAAGACTGCATTTCATGGATGAATCTATTTAATTAAATAAAGGTGTAAATTAGTTTCATATATGTGATTTCTTTAGCAGTGGCTCCTTTAGTGTAAAAATTATGTGATTATTTTAAGCAGTTGCTCTTTTATGGTAAAAGTTATGTGATTACTTTTAGAACTGGTTTCTTTAGGGTAAAAATCATGTGATTACTTTTAGCAGTGAGTTAGCTGTGAGTGTAAGTTATACTCTAGGAACTTTGCTACTTTTCAAGTCAGACTACCAAAAGCAGATGTCAAGTTGATGAGCTACTGTAATAACAAAACTATCGAAGATGCAAAAGTAAACAAATACAGTAAAAGTAAAAAATTCAATCCAAATATTGTAAGAACCCCCTTGTATCTGACAAACAAAACAGGGTCTACCTTATAAACAAACAATGGCCAGGAGAGCATTCAAACATAAGACTGGATGACCAAGGTTACTTCACATCATCCTATTACTGTACCAAACTTCTACAATAATCATTAGATGTAAGCAATTCTAAAATTGACAAAGAAAACAATAATTTCAGTCATTAAAAACAATGATATATTCAAATGCTAAATGAGTCTTCAAATAAACTATACCGAGTTACAATAGTGAACAGACTAACCACTGGAGGTGAAATTATCTTTAGCAACATAAAAAGACTGCCAACTTAACAAGTATAAAAAATCCAGAAAAAGGCTAAAAATTCTCCTACATGGATTAAATAATTATTATGATATGTTGTACTATATATGAAACTAAAAATACCAGCCATAACATTCTATCAGAAAAAAAATTTACCAAACTATTTGCTTATGTATATTGTAGTCACAGGGATTTTTTTTTTTTAACTTGCAATGAGATTCCCAATCGAATTCTGTTTTTCAATGATGCTTTGTGGATTAGAAAATCAGACAAATTTTTCATCCTGAATTGTGGGTATGGGGATCATACTGACAAATGCTATTGGTTTATCCAATCAACATCAATTATGGCAATTTCATAAAAAAACGGCTTCAGTTGTTATTGATGAGTAATTTAGAGAAGACATTACTTTTTCAATTGTGCTTTTTGTTGACTTTATTTGTTAGTTTTACATTAAATAAAATTATTCTAAGCCAGGGGCTGCAAGTTTATTGTACCCATAGGTTCAAAAGGAGACTTTTAATTCTATAGTGTGTATCAGTAAAGTTTACAGTAAATGTTGTGAATATTTTGTGCTTTCTAAGGCAAAATATTCAGACGCACCACACGATGAAATTACTGGATTTATGAATTTGGGCTATAGAGCCTAATGCTGGGGCCCTCTGAGGCCATTCAGAACTCAAGTACAACTGGGGGGGGGGAACCCATCTGCCACAATATGAAATCATAATTAAGAGGACTGATAGTAAGAATGAAGAATGAAAGTGTGAACGGAGGTAAAGTCGAGGGATGTATTGTATTGTAAAGCAAGGGCAGCTAGGGGCTGAAGGAACATTGCGAAGACCCTTAAGAAATGCCTACAGTGCACCTCATATCACTATTCCCCTGCAGGAAAAGGGGAATCACCATCTGCAAATTTATATTCTGAATAGGATGAAGGTGATAGGCCAAGCCTCAGTGGGTAGATAAGTAAGGAAGACTGCGTGCCCAAGGTTGGGTTAGGTTACGAAAGTGTGGTTAGATTAGACTGTATCTCCTAGTTTTTACTCATTATGCATCCCCCCCCCTCCAAACACCAAAAACAAAAATTATATTTCCCACTGAAGTTCCCATCCTTGTTATCACTACATTTCCAATAGAAATGAATACAGTATTTGCAAGAAACTCACTATTAAAGAAGATACTTATTCTCAAATCCTGATTCCCACCCTTGTCTAACATAGATTTATCATATAAGATACTAAATTCATTAAAACAAAAAGCAAAATGCTTCTATTGAGGGCTGTTTACAGCAAAAATGAAGATGTATCGTTACAATACAATAGTGTTCCAAATTCTTTATAATAATATTACATCCCTAAATGAGTACATTATATCTTCTATTAGAGGCATTTGGATTCTTCACAATCTGGGCATTAATGTACAGTCTTACCAAGCACAAAGAGAATACTACCTAAAGGAGTCCAATTCCTTACTGTTAATCATTTAGGCTACACAAATTAGGAGTGAAAAAGCTATTTCACTTTCGAGAATTATCGAATCACAAACCTCTACAAGGACACTTACATGCAGCGCTGAATGACTGCGTTTAGTATAGCTTTTGTACAAATATAAAAATGTAAGTTTCAAATCAGCCGAGAGGAGTAAGCTACCTCAAACCTAAATCCTAAGAATTATTGGCATGGAAAATAAAAGCATAAACTCAAGTAAACAAAATAAAGAGCTTATTCCATTGAAAAACCGTAATCTTACATAAAGTACCTTACCTAACCTAGGGTGCAGTGTACAATCTGACCCAAGGAACTTTGTTTCACAGAGACAATGCCCTTTTACAATCAGTAACTAACAAAAATACTGTAGTCAATTTGGTATTCCACTTCGATTGGGGTAAAAACAGCTCATGGATAAAAAAGTACAGTACAGTACTATACTGTACTGTAGTATCTTTGGTAAACTAACAAATAGGCCTGTTACAGATATACAGTACAGTATTATAAAAAAAAATGTCATTACATTGTACATACAGGTATAAAGAAAAGAATACTGCACCTCCAAATGAATTACTACCCATTTTTTTTTTCCATGACACACATGCAATACAATCACGAATTAAAGAGTAGATTCAACTTGGAACAAGTATTAAGGCCCACATAATTCCAACAACATTTCATATTTTACGTAAAACCATGTCTCTGTATTTAAAAATTCATCATATATAATTTAAACAATTATGTCAGACTAAAAATTTGGTCATGTTATTAAATGCTGTAACAATGAGCCATTCTTATCTATTTTTGTGTATACGTACCATACTGTACTGTATAGTACCAATATCCTAACATCTAACATTTCTCTGTTTTGACAACACTATTGGTCACTCTTCTTTATAGTAATATACAATATACTGTATGTATTATATTTCTACTCTAGGTATGTGGGCCTATATCTACTTAGTTTTGTAAAAGTCTCCAGTGTTTTTGAAGTTTGTTATTAATCCCAGGCAATTGTTGATATTGTGATATGGCATTGGTGGTTCTACCAGATAAACAGGCAATTCAAAAGATTTACATTATTTGATTGGACAGTATAGAAGAGCAAATTAAGCCAAATTAATAATGCTTGTGAATTGTGTGATAACCCTGCTTTCCTTGAATTTATTATCAAATTATAACCACATTAGAAACTACTGATTGTATCAGCTATGCAATTGTTACCTTCTGCCCACAGGTATAAACCAATAGGTAATGATAAATTTTATTTGATATGTGATAGACAACTGTATTGTGAATTGCATGAATTATGAATTGTGACATATCCCTGTTTACTTAAATTTCAGCAAACTGTGACAATGTCAAAGTAACGTGGTAAGTGACAGTGGGGCTACTGTGTTAATAAATACTTTTCATAAGTCCAAATAGATATTAAAAACTCAGTATTTTTTCCTAAAGACTGTTAAAATGAGTTTTATATTTATATAATGCAGTACAGGTGAACTTGAGATTAAGTAACTTCATGAAGAAAAACAAGGGAGAGCTGGTAGTAATAGTATGATAGCTGAGGAATTAGAAAGTAAATTTGTGAAAATGAAATATAAAGTAGGTAAATTAGTGGAAAGTCTGAGTTTCGGGTAAGGGCAAACATTTTTTTCAGACAATCCAAACACCAGACACACTAGAAACCTGGAAGGTTATTGGTTAGCCTATAGGCTAATCATTTGATTGTCAAGTCATTCAGAGATTTTGTGTACCCAAACACTTCTACATACTGTACAAAAGGATGACTATGATTTGAAATAAGTTCCTCTGCAAGGATAATGTAAGAGCCTTTTCATCAGTTATTTTGCCTGTGTAATATTCATATAGTCAGCTACCAAAAGAAATTAGGGTAAGCAATAAGTATGACTAAGTACAATAAGAGGTATCTAGAAGCAACCAACAACCTAGATAGATTGCTATGCCACTGATTGGTTAAGGATGTAATGTGCCATAGGTTAAAATTGTACTTCTATGAATACTGCCAAACTTTTTATAACAGGATGCTAAATGGATGTAAGTGTATTAAGATAAAGTAATGTGCACTAGGTAAGGTTGTATACCAGTAAACATTACTGGCTCGTTTAAACTATGGCTACCCATTTCAGCGCCAACCCCTCACCACAACTTTTGGCACAACCCCAAGCACTTTTTTTTTTTTTTCACATTTTACTTGACTCGTCTTAGCACAAAACCTATTGATAGGTTTTAAAAATTTTAAAATTGTATTGTTCATTGCATTTTGTTTCCATAAATATATAATTTTACATAAAGTATTTTGTAAAATTCATGTGTAAATAAAAAAAAAAATGTTGATAATTGGAAGAAAATATATGCAAAGGCAAGTGCCGGAAGGGAATAAAAATATCTAGGCCTAGACGTAATACGGTACAGTACAGTATAACCAATACTGCCTAAATGGTTACGACGGACCATTCCACGTGAGATGACGATGACCTACATTAGTAAATCAAATTTCCTAAAACCATGTAAGTCCCGGTTGTTGCTTTAAAATCTAAGCGTACTACAATATCAAGTTCAACTATTCTTTACTTTATGGGGTGTGTCCTAGTCCTGTTACACATGGGAAGGCCCCGTGCCCTGTAGGATCTACAAGACTTGATTGTTGTTTACATTATTAAGCATTTAGAGAATCATGACATAAAAAACAACCAATCAACAAGACTCCACTATGGAGCCAATGATAGCAATGACCAGAGGCAATCAAAACCCCTTATATCTACTGGGTTTCATTTGATTATAAACATATTGGGGTAGGGAATGTTTTATAAGGAATGTTAAAGAGGTTTTAACCTTGCTGGAATAGCCAATTTGAAACTTATTTAGCTTACAAAAATGGGGAAAATAGAAACAACACCCTAGCTCTAATACTATGCAGCTGACATAATTTATTGGGGGTTACAACACATTCCGGAGCCTTTGTATAACAGCGGCCAGTTCCTCCCTTGTGGATTAAAAATAGACATCAACCAATCTCAACTTTCCCCCCCAACCTAACCTACACGCCGTGTCCTTACCTACTTACCTAACGGGGCGGCTAACGCTCTCCTGCAACCCCCTTTATACTGCTGTACTCTAAGTTATCCGTTATCATGCATGCAGGTGGCCGCTATCATGCATACACCCCCCACCCCCGATTCCTAATAAGTAATAGACTACTAGACAGGCCTAATTGTGGCCTACCAGGAAATATTTTACAATAGGTTCTAGCCTAGAGAATCCAATAACCCAAAAGGAGGTGTAGGGTAAGAGGCAATTTAAGAAGACTGTCACAATTCAATAATAAGCTATTTCAGTTACTAAGACATTGACCTAATGATTGAGGAGATGCATATATAGTATTTTTTGATAAGCTAGGCCCACTCTGTAGGGGTCAAGTTTGACTCATTGGGCTGGTATAAATCCCTCCCAGTAATAATTACATAAAATGCTTTGATAAGCTAACTTAAGATAATATAAACAAAATTCGATTGGCTAACCTAAGATGAGGATAGGCCAATGCCAGTAGCTACAGACAAGGCTCTGTAGTAGATTATTGTCATATTTATATTAAATAATTTTGGTAAAATACTGAATACGTAAGACGTATTATCCAAGAGTCGTTTGGATATTTTCTCTACGTAGCTTATCCTATCCTATGACCCCCAAGCCACAGGATGTCCTTCCTGCCTTTCTCTAGAGAAGTCTAACACAAATTGGGTGTTGGTTTTCATAAATCCCATCACTTACCCTTAAATACAATACTTCAGCCAGCCCCTTTTAAAAAGATATATACAAGACTAAGAATAATCCCTGTCTCAGCCCAACTCCCTCTATGGGGAGATTTGAGGGAGGGGAGGGACGAGGGAGAGACGAATAGCTTAAAACTAATGACAGGTGATTTATAAACTTACCCGTCGCCGACGACGACGCATTTGATGGCCTGCATAATCCGGAACTTTTAATTGCCCGCTGTTTAAAAAATATATCAATCACTTGCACAACCCTGAAAATGCAACCTCCCGTCACTTGCTTCCCACAAACTACAGATTTCCACTGGGCGGGTTCTCTCTCTCTCTCTCTCGCAAACCAACATGGACGATCTCAGCCAAACATCGTTGCCACACACCATCTCATCCAAGGTACTTTAGAATAAGCCTTTATCGCTTCCTAACCATAACCTATTTATTGATATCTTTTCTAATCATTTTCTTTTCTTGAGAATAACTAATATTATAAGCTCATATAAACTATAGAATTAGAATAATTAATCGATTTTGGTATAAAAAAAAGTTCAGCTTTCTCAGAAAAGATGTACAGAATACGCAATTACTCTCCCCATTTCTTGCTCATAAATCAACAGGTAGACATTTATTTCGTAGGTAATATTGGCGTCTATAAGATAACGTCATCTTAAAAGTTTGTTTGCCCTAGACCAGCCAATTCCATTTTATATATATATATATATATATATATATATATATATATATATATATATATATATATATATATATATATATATATATATATCTTTGTAATGTATATGTATACTTTACAGTATCTAAGCTACATATACTGTATGTGTGTAGGCCTATGTATATATACTGTATACACACATGTATATATATATATATATATATATATATATATATATATATATATATATATATATATATATATATATATATATATATACATACATATATATATATATATATATATATATATATATATATATATATATATATATATATATATACATACATACATATATATATATATATATATATATATATATATATATATATATATATATATATATATATATATATATATATATATATAGGCTGCATGTATAGCCTAATATCTTGTTCATGATTATTATGACACTAGAGAAATTTCAATAAATCAATCAACGTTCATAAATAACCCATTTCAGACAAAAGACAATATATCGTTGAACGGCCACATCAATATTGTCACTGCTAAATTGTTGCTGATTATGTTATATGTGGTTTTTAACGAGCAACATTCATAAATTTATTTGAAAATGAAAAATGGCAAGGAAAAGAGGTTACTTGGTTACGAGTTAGTATAGGATAGGGGTGTAGCTGTAGTGTAAGACCATTTAATGAGATGGCGACAAGGTGTCTAAATTGCTCCATGTCTTCAGTGCGTGACTGTGCCAAGAAAACAATAATTACCCTAAAATCATATTAATCAATAATTAAAGCAAATGAAATGATAGTTGTCAGATATGTTCTTTTTATTTTGTAGAAGTTAATTACTTTTATTACCATGACATCTATAAGGGTAAAATATATGTTTGCATTTTACAAGGAATGCACCCTCTAGGCCTATCATATAGTGGTGACTATTGAAACTTACTGTCCTTAGTGGCCTTGGCCCAATGTCCGTCTAAGCTGTCGATGTCAATGAGTAGATGAAAGAAAGTTAATGGTTGTAATATAAGAAGAAGAATGACTATATAGGTATATCTTATCATTATTTGGTAAAAGTGAAGGTTCGAATAGATATAAGTTCAAGTTGGAGAGAAGGGGGTGAAATATTACTGTAAGTATAATCAAGATCAGTGAGTTTGATAAAAAGCTAATTCGATAATTATGTAGGTGAAAATGGACGAAGAATGGATTAAGGTTAAAGACGATTATTGAAAAAGTAGATAGAGGGTTAGTACAATTTCCTGATAGGGTCATAGGGAATTCAGAGAATATTTATAGGAACTTAAATGTGAACAATAAGAATGAAAATTATAGGTGGTGCGATGAGTATGTGAAAGTTTTTTTTTTTTTTTTTTTTTTTTTTTTTTTTTTTTTTTTGTGAATAATGAAAATTTTACTCAGTTTGTCCTCTTCCTACATTATTCTTTCTCCTCCCTTAAACCCTCAAGTTTTTTTTTTTTTAGTATGATATAGCTTCAGAGTCCCATTAGATGTGCATTTATTCCTCTTACCAATGCAATGGTTGGTAATTCTTCACTTGAGGATAAAGGTAAATTCTTTACAGTGGCCAGAAACAGCTTGTCTCAGGCCACTTTTAAGGCAGATCTCAGGGAGAGACTGGCTAGTTGGTTTAAAATAAATCTAGCATAAATTGACCCATCGGTATGGCACGCTGATAGAAGTTATAAGATACTTGGAGTAGATCTCTTGACTCATCCAGTCAACCTCAGCCTGAAAGCACCTTGGTTAACACATTGGTTTTTTCTTTATGCAATATAGATTTCTGCCCAACTTGCAACACTCTTATGATGGTGAAACGTTGATCTTTCTTCACTTTCATTTTTTTTCTATAGATTACGAAAGTGGCAACCCTTCATTATCCCTCCACAATACGAAGACGTTAATCATAATCATAAAGCAAATGGAAAAAAAGAAGATGCATTACATCTTGCTAGCATATAGGATATACGGAGAGGTATGAGTTTTACTATATCATAGACTATTTTCTATATCGGTGATACTTATCTCATTTTCTTTATATGTCATGTCAGACCTCTACTAAAATCCAATGGTAAATTCAGATAATGTTCTGCCTAGTTATTAGCTAGATAAATGACATCCGAAAACTTCCAAATCATTAGGGTACTCTAGGAATAATATTGTGATCAGGAAAAATATTGTATATCTATTTATACAATTTTTTGTTTGGCAGCAAATTCATTAAATATTCTATGTTGTTTCCAGTGAGTTATAGGTTGGGTGTTCGCAGTCCTAATACTACTACTATAATAATAATAATAATAATAATAATAATAATAATAATAATAATAATAATAATAATAATAATAATAATAATAATAACCACAACCATTTCCGTTATCTGATATTCACAGCTCACACATGGAATACAAATTAAACAATAAAATAATATAATTCTAAAAAAATATTATAATCACCTATTATATCAGTAAAATAAAACAATTATAAGTGCAAACTGAAATAGGTTACCATTTATCATCTCTGTAAGTTTATATTGATTTATATTTACTGTAAAAGTAAACATAAATTATTATTATTTCTGTCTAATAAATAATAAAACGTTTCTTTCCGAATTAAGCGTTAAATGAGCAATAAACATTGCAGGAAAAAAATTTCACAAGACATTGCTGTACGAGTCTTTATCTCGGTTAGTGTGTATTCGCTAACTTGCTAAACCAAGAGGACTGCTTGAATCATGGTAACACTGCAGAGGAAAGATAAAAAAAAATATTAGAAAATACAGTTTTAATGGTTAATGTCCAGACTTTTCTTTGTTTATTTTTCAACAAGAGTATTTTAAATTAGTTTGAAATACAATCTAGTTAAAGAAATCATATACAAACTACTAACATACGTTTGTTTTGATTTGCAAGGAATCATAGAAAACGAAATATATTAAGGCCTAACTATGATTATTAAAAGGAAAAGTTGTCGAAAACTAAAATGAACAAAATCTGTATACCGATGACAGATATTATGTTTTAGTTCATACTCAATATACAAAATATATAGCAGCAATATGAAGCTTGAATGCTTATAAACACAATGTTGTAGCTGTGGAGTGTCCTGTGTGGAACATGACCCCCCACTCAAAGGATGTGTACCCAGATGCCTTTTCAGATTAATTAAAGATATTTCAGTAACATAGTTTCAGTTCTTTTAATTTCTACTGAATTTCTCCTTAAATACCCAACATCTAGTCAACTATGTCCTAATCCCATGCCACATTGGTTCGATTCTATAACACATACATTGAATGCATAATTCTAGTCGTAAAATTCGATGATACTTGTGTTTTATATCCTTTATGATTTTATATTATCTAATTTACTAAAACACTGGTACCAAATATGTTATCCTCATGATAATTCCTATTATCATTACTATTAACATACATACATTATATATATATATATATATATATATATATATATATATATATATATATATATATATATATATATATATATATATATATATATATATATATACACACAACTCACACACACGTGCGTGTATGTATATATATTATATATATATATATATATATATATATATATATATATATATATATATATATATACATATATATATATATATATATATATATATATATATATATATATATATATATATATATATATATATATACATATATATATATATATATATATATATATATATATATATATATATATACTGTATATATGTATATATTTATATATATATATATATATATATATATATATATATATATATATACTGTATATGTGTATATATATATATATATATATATATATATATATATATATATATATATATATATATATATATATATATATATATATATATATATATATATATATATCATTACTAGCTAAGCTATAACCCTAGTTGGAGAAGCAAGATGCTACAAGCCAAAGGGCTGCAACGGGAAAAAATAGCCCAGCGAGGAAAGGAAAGAAATAAACGATATAAGAAGTAATAAACAATTAAAAAGAAATACTTTAAGAGCATTAACAACATTGAAACAGATACTTCATATATGAACTATAAAAAGACTTATATCAGCCTGTTCAACAGAAAAACCTTTGCTGTAAGCTTAAAATTTTGAATTTCTACTGATTCAACTACCTGATTAGGAAGATCATTCCACAACTTGGTCACAACTGGCATAAAACTTATAGAATACTGTGTAGTATTGAACATCATGATGGAGATGGCCTGACTATTAGAATTAATTGCCTGCCTAGTTTTACAAACAGGATGGAACTGTACGGGAAGATCTGAATGTAAAAGATGGTCAGAATTATGAAAAATCTTATGCAACATGCATAATGAACTAATTGAACGACGGTGCCAAAGATTAATATCTAGATCAAGAATAAGAAATTCAATAGACCGTAGGTTTCTGTCAAACAAATTAAGATGAGAATCAGCAGCTGAAGGCCAGACAGGAGAACAATACTAAAAGCAAGGTAGAATAAGAGAATTAAAACACTTCTTCAGAATAGATTGATCACCGAAAATCTTAGAAGACGTTCTCAATAAGCCAACTTTTTGTGCAATTGGAGAATACACAGACCTAATGTGTTTCTAAAAAGTAAATTGGTTGTCAAGAATCACACCTAAAATTTTAAAAGTCATGCAAAATTAAAGAAACATTATCAATGCTGAGATCCGGAAGTTGAGGATCCACCGTCCTTGACCTACTTACAATCATACTTTGAGTTTTGTTAGGATTTAGCTTCATACCCCATAATTTGCACCATGCACTAATTTTAGCTAGATCTCTATTAAGGGATTCAGCAACCCCGGATCTACATTCAGGAGATGGAATTGATGCAAAGAGAGTAGTATCATCTGCATATGCTGCAAGCTTGTTTTCTTGGCCAAACCACATGTCATGTGTATATAGTATGAAAAGTAATGGGCCAAGAACACTACCCTGTGGAATACCAGGTATCACATTCCTATACTCACTATGGTGCCCATCAACAACAACTCTTTGAGATCTATTACTTAAAAATTCAATAATAATGCTAAGAAACGACCCACCCACTCCCAACTGTTTGAGTTGGAAAACAATGGCCTCATGATTAACACGGCCAAAGGCAGCACTATAATCAAGGCCAATTATACGAACTACTTGACCACAATCAAGGGATTTCTGTACAGCATTGGCGATTGTAAGAAGGACATCACATGCTCCAAGGCCTTTACGAAAACTAAATTGCAAACTAGGGAATAGATTATTACCTTCAGCAAACTTATTAAGACGTTTTGCCAGAAGACGTTCAAAAACTTTAGATAATATGGGAGTTATGGAAATTGGGTGCTAATCTGTGGGACGAGCTACCACAAACACATTTACATAGGGGAGTAACATTACCAATTCTCCAACAAGTGTTCAAAGCTCCTCTCCTTGCTAACTTGCGCAAAATAACAGTTAACTTTGGAGCTAAGAAATCTGCAGTCTTTATGAAAAATAAATACCATTTGGGTCTACACCTCCATAAACATTAAGTTCCATCAATAGGCTAGTTAGATTAGCCTCAGGAAAACATGGATGAGGAAGTTCAAGTTTCTCATTACTCTGTTTACTGTCAAATACATCAGCCAAAAGGGTTGTCATTTCCTTTGGACAGTGAGTGACTGAGCCATCTGGTTTAAGTAAAGGAGGAACTGTTGCATCTACACCAAAGAGTGTTGATTTAAGGGTAGACCACCACTTATGTTCATGAGTTGTACCAGAAAGGGTTTCTTTTGTGGTTAAATTGTATTTCTTTTCAGAAGAAGCATAAACTCTCTGAGCAAAAGCTCGAAGCTGAGTATAGTTATTCCAGGTCAAATCTGATATGTTACCCTGCCAAAGATGATAGCCCTCCTGCTTCTCCAAATAAGCACATCTACAATCATTATTGAACCACAATTTGTCCTTCACTCGGTACCTTAGCACATGAGAAGTGATATGACTATTAATTATGTTGACTAGATTATCATTCAAAGGGATAACAGGATCAACACTACTATATAAATGTGACCAATTCAAGCCCAAAATATCATGAAGAATCCCATTCCAGTCTGCTTGAGATTTCATATAAATCTTACATGAGTATGATACATCAGGGACAGGCTGCACAGTCTTCACTACTAATGAAATCAAGGTATGATCAGATGTCCCGACCAGAGCACCAACCTTACTTGTTATAACGCCAGGGGAGTCAGTGTATACGAGGTCCAAGCAATTACCAGAACTATAAGTAGCTTCACTTATGTTTTGCTCATAGCCTGTTCAGAATAAGAGTATAAAGCTCTTAAGCCATGGCGATCGGTAGGAGAAACAGAACTAAACCACTCCCTATGGTGACCACTGAAATCACCAACAAAGAGAAAAGAGGCCTTTCTATCATCTTCTTGTATCTTAGCCATAATGGTAAAAAGACAATCAAAGATGGAATCATCGAAGTCTGGATTCCGGTAGATCGAACGCAAATAGAAGTTGTTATGCCTACAACAAACTTTTATTACCTAAATCTCATGACATCCACATTCATAGCCGGACTTATAAGAAGCAGGGTACTCAATCCTAATAAACACCGCCATTCCCCTGGCCCTAGGGATGGCATCACGTTTCAACATTATTGGCCTTTTAAAACCAGTTATAAAGAGATCAGATGAGTGCCTCATATTAGAAACCAAAGTTTCTGAACACAAAAGAATATCATGCTGTGTGGACGCAACTGTAAGGTCTTGAATATTTGCATGAAGACCACGAATATTGCAATATAGTAAACGGCATTGACGAAATCTCGGACGTGCTGGTCCTGGATTTCGCTCAATGTCCCCAGACAGCATAAGAATTAATGGTAATAAAAAAGAGACATCATACTTAAAAACTAGATTAAGAAGAATTATAACAAAAACTATGTAGTATTTAGCCTCATGATGGAGAAGGCCTGGCTATTATAATTAATTGCATGCCTAGTATTACGAACAGGATGGAATTATCCGGGAAGATCTGAATGTAGAGAATGGTCAGATTTATAAAAAAAAAAAAAAAAAGAAAGAAAAAAAAAAAACTTATGCAACATGCATAATGAACTAATTGAACGATGGTGCCAGAGATTGATATCTAGATCAAGAATAAGAAATTTAATAGACCATAAGTTGCTGTCCGATGAGTTAAAATAAGAATTAGCAACTAAAGACCAGTAAGGAGAACAATAATCGGAATAAGGTAGAATGGAAGAATGAAAACACTTTTTCAGAATAGATTGATCACCGAAAATCATAAAAGATTTTCTCCATCAGCCAATTTTATTTTTTCTTCTTTTTTTGTGTAACTGAAGAAGCCGCAGACCTAATGTGTTTCTTCAAAGTAAATTTGCTGTCGAGAATCACACCTAAAATTCTAAAGAGTCATACAAAGTTAATGGAACATTATCAATGCTGAGATCCGGATGTTGAGGAGCCACTGTCCTTGACCTACTGACAATGATACTTTGGGTTTTGTTAAGATTCAACTTCATTCTCCATAATTTGCACCATACAACAGTTTTAGCTAGATCCCTATTAAGGGATTCAGCAACCCATGCATGAGATGGAATTGATGCAAAGAGAGTAGTATCATCTGCATATGCAACAAGCTTGTTTTCTAGGCCAAACCTCATGTTATGTGGAACGCTAGATATATTCCTATACTCACTATGGTGCCCTTCAACAACAACTCATTGCGATTTATTATTAAAAAAAATCAACAGTGATGCTAGGAAATGACCCACCCACTCCCATCTGTTTGAGTTTGAAAACCTGGGCCTCATGATTAACCCGGTCAAAGGCAGCACTAAAATCAAGGCTAAAGATACGAACTTCCTGACTACTTCTAAGGGATTTTTGTACAGCACTGGAGATTGTAAGAAGGGCATCACATGCTTCAAGGCCTTTACGAAAACCAAATTGCAATCTAGGGGACAGAAGATTACCTTCAGCAAACCTATTAAGACGTTTTGCCAAAAGACGTTCAAAAACTTTAGATAATATGAGAGTTATGGAAATTGGGCGGTAATCAGTTGGACTTGAGCCATCACAAAGACATTTACATAGTAGAGTAACATTACCAATTCTCCAACAAGTACCAAAAACCTCTTCTTGCTAACTTGCGCAAAATAACAGATAACTTTGGAGCTAAGAAATCTGCTGTCTTTAAAAAAACAAAAACAAAGGAAAACTACCATTTATGTCTATACCTCCATAAGCATCAAGTTCCACAAAGAAAGCTTTAATTTCACGATAACAAAAAGCTAAACTAGTTTGTATAGCTTCGGGAAAACATACATACATACATGCTAGAAACCAAAGGGAAAATTAAAATATGAGGGAATCCTGACTAGTTTTGTCTTACTTCTAGGGGACTTGTTTATTGAAATATATTTTTACAATGTATATGGTACAGTGGAAATGCAAACATACATACGGATATTTGTAAAACAATTGGTCAGAAAAAAAAAAGCTTCCTGCGAGGACTCAAACTCTCAGGTGTTTACATGGGCGGAGCTCATATCCCATTAGCCAGGTGTGGTGCTTTAAGGGCCATTTCAATGTCAGATGATTTTTTCTCTTAAGCCTACATTTTTTTTTTTTACAATATGCATCTATCTAAAGCATGTAAATACATAAACATATACCTGCGTATATACCTACAAACATGCAAATGCATATACACAGATGCATGCACACCCATATAAATGCTTGCACACATAAATAAAAATGCTTATACACATTTCATGCACATATACCCCTATCTACATAAACATATAATTACATACAGGTTTATACATGTCACGCTTGGTAAAGATGGTAAAAAGATCGATCATCAATAAATGTGCATGATGGGTGTTAATCTATTTGACTCCATAAGTATGCCCAAAAATGTCTCTTATACTTACTTTGTCATTACAACTCATACATGCTTAAAGAGATGTGAGTCAAATATAGTGCAGAAGATCACCAAGCATAAATATACATGTTCTATCAACGTGTCCGCATGCTTAACTTGATTTGCAAATACGACCCAAATGGGAGAAATCATGGTTCCAAACTCAGTAAAATATGTGATAAAATTCAATATTGGTATATATTTTTAACTTGAAGAAACAAACACTAATCTTATATGTAGGCTTCTTAGTAATGAAACACTTTCAGACTAAATCAACGTCAGCGATTTTGTGACGTTGGCCATAATCACAGTATTCCGGCTGAAAATAGTTTCAAATGGGGTCATTTGTGTTTTGTGAATACATATTTTTGGGAGAGAAATGCCAAATTAGATTACCTTTGTAACAACCATAAGGGTGTTTTTTTTTTTCTAAGATTTTATTGATTTAGATATTTAAGAGGAGTTTCTTGATGGAAAGAATATATAAAATTACAAGAAACTCGTTTACCTGGTAGTGCCATTTCCACATACTCTTGAATAAAGCATCGTATATGTTTACGGTTGAAATAGCATATGATCACTTTTAAAGAGAGATATTATATACGAATGATTTTTAAAGATTCTTTTATCAGTGTTTTTAGAGAACCGTACTCTTATTTCTTCGCTGCTGCATATCAGGAGATACCTATACGGACAGCGTCGAAGATAGTCTTCAAACTTTAGTGACAAAAGGCTGAACACTCGATGTATTTAGTGGCTCCAGCATTCCTGACCATATTCAGTCCCTAAAACGTTAAACATTATGCAATGGTTGATTCTTCAGTTTTTATTCACTGTATAAAAATTAATTACTTTAGGGTAACAGAAAAAATCCAAACATTAATTAAGATTGGCATTTTCAAATTCAATGTGTAGGATTATGAGAAGCCAAGTTCATAAATGGACTAAATGACTTGGTGCTCGGTTTCCCAGAAATCATACATTAGTTCAGTTTAAAAAATAATCAGCACATTTGAAATTTTTTGTAGTTTGTTTGGATATAAAAATCATGAATTGAACGTTTTGTTTTATTATTCGGTCCTAAAATACATTGTTGACATCGAGTCTCTCTTTCTCTCTCTCTCTCTCTGTATATATATATATATATATATATATATATATATATATATATATATATATATATATATATATACAGTACATATATAAATATATATATATATATATATATATATATATATATATATATATATATATATATATATATGTATATGTACTGTATATATATATATATATATATATATATATATATATATATATATATATATATATATATATACATATATATATATATATATATATATATATATATATATATATATATATATATGTATATATGTATATATATATATATATATATATATATATATATATATATATATATACAGTACATATATAAATATATATATATATATATATATATATATATATATATATATATATATATATATATATATATATATATACAGTACGTATATATATATATATATATATATATATATATATATATATATCTATATATATATATATATATATATATATATATATATATACATATATATATATATATATATATATATATATATATATATATATATATATATATATATATATATATATATATATATATATATATATATATATATATATATCATTAGCAGAAAAAG
This sequence comes from Palaemon carinicauda, assembly GCF_036898095.1. NCBI lineage: Eukaryota > Metazoa > Arthropoda > Malacostraca > Decapoda > Palaemonidae > Palaemon > Palaemon carinicauda. Next base: position 144,439,774 of record NC_090729.1, read on the forward strand.
CAGCAAAATAAAGGCCTTAAGCATGTCCTTCCATTTGTGTTTATTTTTGGTCTTTCTGTGCATGTTCATACCAGCAAACTTTCTTCATTTGGCAATCCGTCGTCTTTTCTTCCTTCCCATGCTTCTTTCACAATCTCTAGGGATTAATTCTGTTATTCTTAATGTCCATCTTTTATCTGTGATTCTCATTATATGATGTGCCCTTGTCCATTTCCTTTTCTTACTTTGTTGTTAGAATATCTTCTACTTTAGTTTGCTTTCGTATCCATGTTGTTCTTTTTCTCTCTCTTAGTGTTATTTCTATCATGATTCTTTTCATAGCTCTTAGAGTTATAACTAGCTTATGTTCTACGGCTTTAGAAAGGCTCAAAGTTTCTAATGCTTAAGCTATTACTGTTAAGACAATTTTATTAGATACCTTTCCTTTTAAAGAAAGTGGCCTT
>NC_090729.1:144442716-144452716 GCF_036898095.1 Palaemon carinicauda
TTAAATTTTACATATATATTTAATCTTGATAATTACTGAAAATGGTTAACACGTTAACACTAATGATTAAACTCTTATTGAAATTTACATAAAAGTAACTGATAAACTCGTTTGGTTTTAGCTCATACGAAGTTTCTTACCAGATAGCAATACAAATGCACTTCACGTTTTAACCTAAATATCACAGGGCCAGTTACAAAAAATTTATATAATACATGCACGTACAATAATACAATAAATTTGAAATCACCTTCAAAGTTTCATTAACGTTTGAACACACTACACACGATATATGATAGGTAAAAAACTTATTCACTTTGGAGAGGACACACACTCGAGGCACTTGCGAGAGAGAGGATGTTGGCTCTTTCACAGGGATAGGCTGGATTTCTTCTGCTCCTGTGCATTCCTAGGGGCACATATATATTGACTTAAGTATTCTAGATCCTTCTAGGTTAAGGGGTATAGAAACTTGGGGGCAGTGCCTAGCGGCGTAAGGTTGCCAACGATCCCGTATCCAACGAATACCAATGCACAAGTGAGGCGACTCTCTCTCAGTTAACTATGCCCACCTCCGTCCTCAAAGCATTTAAAAAAGATAAAACAAACTCTAGGGTTTTCAAGAACATTCCAAACACGTGGAAAATATAACACTTGTGTAATCTCTCACAAACATGTCGCAATACCTTCTATAAACATAAAAAAAAATTACATAAGCCCTCGTTCATGCCTCGTACAGTTCGTACAGCACACTTGTTCGAGATTGCATAAGACTTCGTAACAAAATACGTGAAATAAAAAGGTAATTCTGAAAAATAACGTAAATCTACATACACTAACTTGAATGAAAAATACAATGAAATGAACCTACAAGAGAGGAACTCACCTTCTGAGCTGGCTACATACCTCTTAAATACACAAATGAAATACATGAATATAATATTTAATGTACACTAGACCGGCTTCATAAGATATCTCCCCCAAAAAAGATTATTTATTCCGGGCCTGAATCCATCGATTCAACCTGAGATAAATAATTTACAACCACGTTATATTTACCTGATATATGCTTTACATCAATACAATAGAATTGCAAACATAATGACAACCTAGTTAACCTTTGATTATTATTCTTCATCTTATTAACAGAAGTTAAAAGATTGTGATCCGTATAGACATTAAAATCTTCATTATATGGTTTGTTCATATAAACTGCAAACTTGTTTATCCCTGCAATCAGCACCAGCAATTCCTTTTCAATTGTCGAGTAGGCTAGTTGCTGCTTCTTCAGCTTCGACGACATAAAACAAACAGGGTGAAGAATTCCTTCCTTATCTTCTTGTAATAAAACAGCTCCAATCCCATGGTCCGACGCATCCACTTGGATAAGGAATTTCCTGTTGAAATCCGGTTCTTGTTGTATTGGTTTCGAAGTTAATATGGCCTTCCTTTGACTTTTCCTTTTTCCTGGTATTTTGATAACGTAACTCCTGTCACTGCTCTTCTCCAAAATCCGGAATGGTTCTTGGAACTTGTTGGCGAGAAGGAATCTCCTCATCGATGAGTAGGCTCACTCCCTCTACACCATTTATCCTCAACATGTGTCCACACCATCTCAGCCGTGACACTCTCATCACCTCTATAATCTTCACTACGCCTGCTATCCTTCATATTTCACCATTTTCCAATCTTTCAAGGAGGGATATTCCCATAATCCACCTCAGCATTCTCATTTCTGTTCTCTCAAGCTTTGCTTCCTCTGTTATCAAAATAGTAGGGCCTAGATAATCTTATGAATAACAATTATCAATTTCTTCATTCCCAAATGCCACGATTCTTAAATGTGACGTTTCAAACAACAAAGCGTGTTGCGTGAAATATCTTCCACCGGAGAATGTTCAAGGTACCTAAGAGAAGATCTGTATCTTACAACAAAATACCAGATGTTTGTAATTATTGTAGGGTACCAGGCGTTTGTAATCATTGTAGGGTAACCCTGACCTTTTTTTTTTTTTTTTTTTTTTTTTTTTTTTATTCATTATGCTACCTCAAGGTGTCTCCAACTTAAATTATGCATTTCATAATACCAGGAAAGTAAATCAAGTGGATTGTGAGGGTAATGATATCGATAAATAATGTCGGCGTCTTTCCGCACATATGTGCAAACAAAAGTGAGATGATTCTCCCAGAATTTACAACTAAACATTAAATAACATAAATATTTCAAAACTTGATAACCTATTGTTGCTATGTATATTGTTTACACCAAAAGGGTCAACCTTCTCACCCGGGTCTCCTTGCCAACGGTGAAGTGAAGAACTACACGTATGTCTAGGGTTGAGCCATATTTCACCCGCCCCCTTCTACCAGATAATGAATCGCATTTAGACCATTTAAAGCTTGTCGTTATATGTGCTCTTCGTTTGATATGTCTGGTGTCAATGATGCAAGAAATTAGTGTTGGAAAATTCAGTTTCGTGTGAAGAATTTTTCTTCACTCTTCTTCTTTCATTCGTATTTTTGCCTCTCTCTTAATGATACTGTAGCTACCCCTTAAACGTCTCTCGTACACTAAGTTTTCTTTATAGAAACATCGGGAGAACTATTTTAAATCTACTAAATCTGTTGACAGTAGCCCACACCATGCTCGTGACGTCACAGCGTAGATACGCACAGCAAGGGGCCTTATCCCGGCGTATATTGGTTCTTTCCTTAAACTACGGGGGTCGAATTAAATTACTAAACTGACTTAGATATAATTTCTAATGCAGCTAACTTCAATGCATCTTTTATTTCTCAATACCAATTAACGTTTGTTAATTTTAAGATGTATGCCCATCGCACCAGCCCATTGCTAATTCTCATTTTAACTATTAATTTTCAGCAAGCCAAAATAGGTAGGATTGTTGTATATATAAATTCCCTTCGACAGCAAGCTTTCTCTAAATTATTTAGTACAAAATCCTGCCTCCTATGCACTCCTTGCAATAATATATTGTCCTGTCCTAAAATCCCGAGATGGCACCTCAACTGGGTTACCTTGCGCATCATGACCCTCACCTGTCTGGAAAAGTGAAGTGAGGCGATCCCTCTCAAGTCTCAACACTAACCTATCCCCATTCGTACGGAAGCAATTGTTGTAGCTGTCTGACCTACTTGGCCGAATGGCCAGTGAGTGAATCCGTGCACCTCTGGCTAACCGCCCCCCCCCCTCCCCAAAACTCGAAGGTAAAGATCCATATATTTAAACTTTTAAACTTTACTTTACATCATTGCTCCTATTTTTGTTATTGTCTCTAATTACATTAACGTAAGATACCTGTCCATCATCTCACTGGGGTCACTGGGACAGAGCCGAAACAGAGCCTGAGAGTGCAAGATGACTATAGACCTGACAAAGCTAGAGTAGGCCATCACATTACTTTTATTTTCACGTGTGGAGTTTTCCGGCCCCTGGACAGAGTAAAATTTCCCCCTTTAGTATTTAAGAGTAACGGTTAGTAAACTGCGGCAGTAAAGTTATTAGCAGGGTGTTTGTGCCCCGAGTGTAAGTGCTCTTTATCCTCCCCTGCTGATCTTTGAGTAACTGACGTAGGGAGACTTTCCTGGACTAAGTAAGTCCCACTAAAACATTTAAATAAAAAACAATTCTCCACATTTCGTTGATAGCCCAGATGTTTAGGCCTATGAAAGATTTTGGTTGGGAAATTTCACAGAAAGGTTAATAGAGGACAGTTCATTATTGTTATTTATTTATAGATGGCTGAGGAATAAAATGAACGCTTCTCTCTCTCTCTCTCTCTCTCTCTCTCTCTCTCTCTCTCTCTCTCTCTCTCTCTCTCTCTCTCTCTCTCTCTCTCATGTATACAGATTTAAGAGGCCTTATATTACCGTACACCGTCATAAGAAGAAAATTTAAGAACCATGAATTTTGTAATACAGCGAAACAAATATCATTCCTCAGAGAAGAAAAAATACTTCCTGAGATTTGCAGAGACAGATTAATGGTAGAAACAGAAAGAAAAGAATATTATATAATCAAATTTGTTAACAACGCATTTTATTGTTCATTTATTCATTCCGTTAAGTCCTCGGATCTAATGAAACCCATTGCTTCCCAGAATAAATCCCGTTGGTCTGTTGTAAGCTTCAATAGCTAATATTCTAAAAACAAAATAAAAATATTGTTCTCTAGTCTTAGGTAGTGCCATAGCCTCTGTACCATGGTCTTCCACTGTCTTGGGGTAGAGTTCTCTTGTTTGAGGGTACACTCGGGCACACTATATTCTATCTTCTTTCTCTTCCTCTTGTTTTATTTTTATCTTTTATCGTTTATATATGAAAGATTTATCTTAATGTTACTCTTTTTAGAATATTTGATTTTGATTGCCTATTACTTATCTTTTAGCTTATTTCCTTTCCTCACTGGGCTGTTATCCCTGTTGAAGCCCCTGGGCTTATAGCATCTTGTTTTCCCAACTAGGGTTGTAGCTTGGAAAGTAATGATAATGATAATAATAATAATAATAATATAGCATACTAGTAATGATGAACGACTCTCCTTCCTGTGTAGGTTACATAACAATGATCTTTGAAATTCCCAATAATGCTGTTACTTCTTTAACCTGTTTAAATATTTCTATCCGTGTGAATATTATTATCATACTCAATGAACAAACATTTATAGATGGGATAAACTAAAACCTCTGATGATTTGGCCATTATAGAAATATGTTCAAAATGCTTATTTTTCAGTATTCTGAAAAGGCTCCTCTATCTTGCGCACAACCAACCTCTGCTTCCTCTCACATTCCGAAACCAGTTTAACTAAAGCTTCGAGAATAAGCTATATGATATGTTAGATTAAAGGAACTCCTTTGCAAAGAGAGAATAGTTTCCATTTAAATGTGTTTTTCAGCGCTTGCTATTCTTTTATTTTTCTCAATCTTATTTTGTTTTTCTTTTAGGTTGCAAATAATTATTGGGCAAGTAACTATATAAATAAGAGAAGTAGTAGATACAGACTGTGGTAAATTTAAGCTGCGTACGTATATATTTAGAGAGAGAAATGGTTAACCAAGCTCCTTTAGTTTATCTAATGGAAATAGCAAGTGTGTATAAGGGTGTATTGGTTAAAGCAAGCGTAATTGCACTAATTGGAGGAGAATGTACGCATAAAAATCAAGCCTATGTTATTTCCAAATCCAAATTTTTTTGTCGAATTTACTGTCAAATGAAGTAGAATACCTAAACTGGGTGCTTTCAGTTTTAATTTCAGTGAGGCGTTAAGGAACTGGTGATCACTACCAATATCTGAACCTCTATAGCTTCTATCATTCTTAAGAGTCCTCCTTTTCTCTTTATCAATTACAGATGGAAAACTAGAGTCACTGTACTCTTTTATTTGTTGGTACTCCCCAAGAGAGATTAGTTCACAAAACTTTTAACTGGGCTCCACAAGGCACTAGAAGAGTTGGAAGACCCAGGCCTACACGGCTTAGAACTATGAAGCGTGAAGTGGGAGACGATGAATGGAGAAGTACTAAATTAAAAGCTCAAGATATAGACGAGTAGCGAAATCTAATCAAAGCTCTTTGCGTTAATAGGCGTAGGAGGAGATGATGATGATGATGATGATTTTCTGTTAACTGCACACGGAGATACAAAAATGCATAATTCTAAAGAAATCAAGCTTGATTCGTCGATTTTATTATGAAAGAAATTGGATTAAAGACTTGATATTCACCTTTTTTCTATGATCAATTTTCTAAAGAATCTTCAAGCGTCACAATGGACCAGGGTCTGGTCAAGACAGAGCATGTCTGAGAGGGAAGCTGTTAAATGAAAGTTACCACTTCTGAGAAAAGCTGCGTGTCAGGCACTCGACTCGCTATTGTACAAGGGCAACAGTACCTGACATACTGATGTTGGATATTTCTCAATTCGTCTTGTATCCTCCTGTCCCTAACCGTTGTACAGACGGGGGTTCTTGTATGTTTTGTAAGGCCCATTCTGTAAGCCGTCGCTGAAGTTACATTACTCACTCCAGTACAGCAAGCAGCCACTGCTATCCATCCTTCACCATATACAAAAGGATGGATAAGGCCTGACAGTAGAAAAAGAATATCGCTGTAGTGCAATGTGGAAGTAATTTCCCTGTCCGTCAAAAGGGTTTATAATGCTAGAGAAATTAGTATTGCCCAACATACCGCCAATGTCACCAAGACTGATACAACAGTCATACATGCTCTTATGGCTTTTCCATGGCCGCTGTAATCCTGTACAGTATTGACCTCTTCAGGCAGTTGCTGCATGGCAACACTACTGGTGGTGCTGGATGTGAGAGGCAAAGGATCTTGTCTCAAACTGGAGTTTATTGCCATTCAATCCCTCCCTTGGTAAAGAAGTGTGGTGATTATTGTTCCGTAACAAAATGGAGCAATCCACACAGCCCTGCCCTGCAGTGTAAGACAAAAACCTAATGACCACTGTCAATGGGAAAAGATCAGCTGGATATATCATGGTACCCAAGAGAGGTAGATGTTCCGTAAATTGTCTTGTTGCATGTAGACATTCAACTAGAGCACCCACAGTTGCAATCACAACCTTAAGTACGAAAATTGGAGGATTCATCATGAAAGAAAGAAGCACTAGTGGTGAACATCTAAGTAACAGAGCTAAGCAGTGAACTGCAACCATCACTCCAACATGCAGTGATGCAAGACAAATGAAAACTATAATGGAATGCATAGAATCCTTTGAGGAAGGGTGTGTTAAAACTCGTCTCCGTAATCTGTGTGATTATTTTGAGTAACGTAGAAAGTAGTCTTCTCAGCCTCATATAAAACGTCATCCTCCGAATCAGGAATTGGCAAGGCATCATTTAGCTGGTGCTCTGCTGTGAAGTTCACCATAATGGGAAAAAAATCGTTCTTAGACATCGTCTTGGTAGATGGTGTATTTGACACATGGCATAATGGGGAAGCCAGAAAACACACAAGGAGATCCACAAACGGCAGGACAGCTGATGGCAATTCCTGGGTAGGCTTTGTCGTGAACCACTGTATTAGGACGGCGAAACTGACCACGCTGCCAAGGATGACGACCAAACATACGATTGCAGCCCAGGAGCCACCTGCCAATCCTGACCATCCCCACCACCAGTACGAGTACGATGAGGACAGGGAAGTGGGGAATATGGGGAAAGGATAAGTACCCCTGGATACAATCCAGTTTATAGCCCGAGGGCAGGTACCTGGGATGGGAAAGGAGAAGGGAAAAAGGGGGGGAAAATGAAGTACAGGGAAAGAATAAAAGAGAGGGGCAGACCCTCATGCGACATTAGATAGTAGTAGAGTTATTTCAAGACGGGAAGAGACAGGAAGGAATAGGAAAGGTTTTTTGGTTCACGCCAAGCAAAAGGACACCATTCGACTGTCACCAATACGTTGATTGAGTGACTGTCACCATTATGTTGTTTAAGTCGGGTATGATGGTTAATGAAGGTTTTTTTTTTTTTTTTTTTTTTTTTTTTAATATGATGATGATGAAGTAATGCTTAAATGAAATTACAATTTAATTGCAAAATGAATCTCTAATGAAATCAATCAGATGAAATGAATCTGGGCCTAGGAGGATCGCAATTGATCCCAGGCTCCAGTCTCTTCCACCAATAATGGTCACGAGTATGTTCAGTAGTGAGAGTTCTAGTTCGGGTGCAAAGGTCGTCATCGTCTGAAGCAAGTTTGTCCCAGGTTTTCTGGCCAAGCCTGTGAAACCGGACATTAAGAGGCTCCAATTTGGAATGAGCATGTAAATCCCTAATTGTATTGTAATAGGGAGGGCTCTCTTTGTAGGCTCTCCTCAAAGCCTTATTTTGAATTGCCTGCATTTTATTAAGGGAAGTTTTGCTGATTGCTCCAAATATTACGGTGGGGTACTCTAACTGCAGCCTTACTAAAGATTTATATAAACGGAGTTGGGTTTTAGTTGATAAGTGTTTAAATCGTAGTAATTTAGCAAAAGTTTTTCTAGAAACAGCTATTCTCTCTATGACGTGTAAAAGTATACCTGATTTCTTAAAGTTACACCCAAGTATTGTGGCCTTTTGTTTGAATGGAATTCTAACATTGTCAACAATGATTTCTGCAGGACTGCGAGCTGAAATGGGGAGGAGCTGGAATTTGTTCAAGTTTGTTGTTATTTTCCATTTCTTTTCGTAATTATTTACTTTTTGTATTTCCCTGACTGTTTTAATTTGCAACATTCGTTTGTTCTTATTAGGAATAGATATTACCTGGGTGTGGTCATCTGCGAACATGATTTGCAGACAACCAGGAGCAGGAGGAGGGGTGTCTCTGATATAAAAATTGTAAAGTGAAGGAGAGAGAACACTGCCCTGAGGTACACCAGATAGTAGTGGAAATTCTGGTCCAATATATTCTTTAATCTTGATCATGGCCACTCGATTATCAAGAAAGTTACACAATAGCCTAGTAGCTAGATTTGGGAGTTGTGCTTCTATTAATTTGTATTTAAGGCCCTCATGCCATACCTTGTCGAAAGCTCGGCTGACATCCCTAGATATTAGGTTACAACGACCCCCAAGATTTGACTTGACCGCAATGTATTCGTAAAGACGAGCTAATGCAAGTTGGGTCCCTTTACCCCTTGTAAATCCGTATTGATTGCTATTGTTAAGTAAATTTTCCTCAAGGAAATCCTCCAATCTCTCTTTAATAATTTTCTCAAGTATCTTACCCGGTGTCTCTAATAACGAAATGGGTCACCACCAGTTTTCTTCTGTGTTCATACCTGAAAGGAAAGGTGAAGTTTGTTGATATTGATTTATCTATAACCTTTTATTATCATTATTATTATTATTATTATTATTATTATTATTATTATTATTATTATTATTATTGTTGTTGTTGTTGTTGTTGTTGTTGTTGTCACTACTACTACTACTACTACTACTACTACCTAAACTACAAACTTAGCTGGAAAAGCAGGATGCTCTATAAGCCCAAGGGCTCCAACAGGGAAAACAGTCCATTGAGGAAAGGAAACAAGGAAATAGATAAACTACAAGAGAAGTAATGAACGATTATATTAATATATTTTAAGAACAGTAAACACCTTAAAATAAATCATTCATATAAAACTATAAAAACTTCTGATTCTAAATAAACACATCATGGGCAGAAGACTAAGATATGTAGTTGGAAAAAATATACAAACAGTACGTTTTATCATGGAATACCAAGCATAATTCTTTCTCTTTACAATAATTGAATATGCATAATTGACATATTTTTTCATCACTGTAACATATTAGAAGTTGTTTTGGTAACTTCAAATAACCAATTGAATATCAATAATAATCACCTACCAAAGGAGAAAATGACAAATAATAAACGAAGGATACCACAAAAGTCCTCGTCAGTACAACTTTAGCGATTAAGAGTGAATCCTTTGCTAATCCGGCTTAGATTGAACACGGTCTATCAGACTGTGAATTGAGTAGAAGATTTGGGGACAAATTTACAGTTTAAAAGTTCATGAACATTAATAAGTCCTAGAGTTTTGTTTTGACAATGATGATCTTTCTTTGTTTTGCTTTTATGTTTGATTGTGGTGGCCGATGCGGTAACGTCTCTGATGGGTGAACGCCAGACTGGGGTTCGAGTCCCGCTCAAACTCATTAGTTCTTTTGGTCGCTGCAACCTCACCATCTTTATGAGCTACAGATGGAGTGTTTGGGGGAGCCTATAGGTCTATCTGCTGAGTCCTCAACGGCCATTGCTTGGCCGTCCTTGGTCCTAGCTTGGGTGGAGAGGGGGGACTTGGGCGTTGATAATATGTATATATGGTCACTCTAGGGCATTATCCTGCTTGATGAGGCAATGTCACTGTCCCTTGCTTCTGCCATTCATGAGTGGAATTTAAACCTTTAAATGATAAAGTAAAGGTGTCCGGTTCCAGCTCAGTTTTATCAGAA
>NC_090729.1:144457716-144472716 GCF_036898095.1 Palaemon carinicauda
AAGTTCTTATTGCACGATAAGTGAGGTCAGTGATGAAAACAATATCAGGTATAAAAATTGGTCAGTGGAAACGAAAACACTTGGGAAAACTTGACAATATTTACTAAATTTTTTTTTTTAGAACAGTCAACCTTGTGACTACCTAACAATTGGAGTTAATTATTAACAACTAACACTTAACAACTAATAATTAACAATTAACACTTAACAACTAATAATTAGTAATTAACACTTAAACCATTCATGCCTAAAAAGGCATACACCGAGACCGAGTTTAGTATTAACTGATTTCTAAATGTGAAACAGCACACTTTCAACAAGAGAGAGAGAGAGTCAAACGTTTAAATAATTTACCCCTAGACAAAAAAAAAAAAAAAATAAATAAATAAAAAATATGTAATCTCACACTCTTTGGGGCTTGAATAAAATCACCAACCGCTCTAAACAAAGTAGCGACGCCAATTCACACTCAGCTACTGTAGGGAGTGCAGCTCCACAGGACTCCTCATCAAAGGTAGGGAAAGGGAGTCCCAATCCCCCCCCCCAAAAAAAAAGGTAAGGAATGGCTCCTACCTGGCAACTGCCTCCCTACATGACACCACAAGCTCCAAGGCGCCTGCAGCTGACCATGGCGAGGATGCGTCGATGGAGGAGTCTCTCCTGGGTCCACCTTGAAAGCCGGTATTCCAGCGTCGGTGCTGCGGACTGCAGAAGAGAAAACACAGGCAATGCAAGACACCGCAGGTGGCAGAAATGCAACTGCAAAAAGCCGTTAACCATTGGTGTCGCAATCCTCAAAAAGCTCATATGAGCCAGCTGCTGCAGTAGGTCCTGGGAACCTCCAGCTCGAACTGTACTCTTTAGCAATCGAGTTCCTCACAAGTAAACGCAGGTGTCTCTTCTCACCAAGGACTCGGAAAACACAGAAAAGAAACAAGCATTAAACTAGACACTTATACATCTTTAAATGAGCGGAGAGGAGGTTAAAGCAGCACTTCAACAGAAAAAAATTAAATTTATAACTAAAGCCTTATAAACTAGATTTTGTACTAACTTTACATAAAACAAAAATGCAGAAACTAGGCTGACGTAAATTAAGGCAAAGATTACGTTAATACATAATAGTTATATTTAGCCAGTCGTCTGTATCTTGGGCTTTTAAATCAATATTTCTCCATTCATCATCTCCTACTTCACGCTTCATAGTCCTCAGCCATATAGGCCTGGGGCTTCCAACTCCTCTAGTGCCCTCACCATGATCTCATTCACATTATTATTATTATTATTATTATTATTATTATTATTATTATTATTATTATTATTATTATTACTTGCTAAGCTACAAACCTAGTTGGAAAAGCAGGATGATATAAGCCCAGAGGCCTCAACAGGAAAAATAGCCCAGTGAGGAAAAGTAACAAGGAAAAATAAAATATTTTAAGAACAGTAACTACTTTAACAAAACAAGAGGATAAGAAATTAGATAGAATAGTGTGCCCAAGTGTATCCTCAAGCAAGTGATCTCTAACCCAAGACAGTAGAAGACCATATTACAGGTGCTATGACCTTATCCAAAACTAAGGAACAATGGTTTGATTTTGGAGTGTCCTTCTCCTAGATGAGCTGCTTATCATAGCTAAAGAGTCTCTTCTACCCTTACCAAGAGGAAAGTAGCCACTGAACATTTATAGTGCAGTAGTTAACCCCTTGGGTGAAGAAGAAATTTTTGGTAATCTCAGTGTTGTCAAGAGTATGAGGACAGAGGAGAATCTGTAAAGAATATGCCAGGCTATTCGGTGTATGTGTAGGCAAAAGGAAAGAAACCGTAACCAGATAGAAGGATCAAATGTCGTACTGTCTGGCCAGTCAAATGACACCATAACTCTCTGTTCAATGGCCTATTTATCATGCAAGACGCAGTCCTAGTTATAAATAAAGATTTAATCTATTCACTGTCATTGAAATCTTGTATGATGTGTTTTAAACACACTATTCTCATACCTTTATCCGAATCATAACAATATTGTTTAGTTCCTTATTCTTTTTCAATTTTCTGTTAGCAAGGTTTATTCAGCGTTTTCTTCTTATGATATGGTAACCTAAAGAATTTTAAGAAATATATTATCACATACTACCTACGCAAAGGAAGTTACATTTTTGAGTCAGTGTATCTATTTACTTATTGATACATTTTTATTGCTTATTAATTTATTTATTCATTTATTTATCTTATTTATTTATTTATTTATTTATTTATGCATTCATTTATCTATTCAGTTATTCATTTATTTATTTATCAATTTATTTGTCTGCGTGTCTAAGGACAGGATTACGACAAAACTACTCAAAGGGTTTTGATGAAATTTTCACCACAGATAGATCTTAGGTTATGGACGACACCATTAAATTTTAGTGATGATCTGGATCAGGATCCGTATTCTATATGGAGATTTGCATTTTTCACAATTTTAAAGACTACGTCAAATCAAACTGACGGATTTTGACGAAATTTCCACACATACAAATCTTCGACCATGAGCGACTCCGTTTACTTTTAGAGATGATCCGAATCCAGAATCTAAATCCGGATTTGCATTTTTTATCAACGAATTCATTTTTCCTTTTGTTCAATATTCATTGAAACTTATAGAGAAAGAAAATTTCATAACGTTTTTCTAAATCTAAACACACACACACACACACATGTGTAGTCCTAGATTAGAAATAGGAATTCTATGACAAAGGAATGCCAAATCAGCTATAAGTTTGGGCCACTGTACTGAGCTATGAAAAGGCAGCAGGAATTGGATAGCCTACTTTGATGAGCTAGCTAAAACTGTCTTACAAGCTCATATAATTCCATTAATTAATTCTTTTTTGAAACTTTTTTTTTCTTTTTTTTTTTTAAACTAACAAATGTTAAGAGCAAACTATGGAGTAGGATATCATTAGAAAAAGGGTTCCCTAACTATGGGTCATGACCCCTAAAGGGGTCATGAGCCCTTTTCTGGGGGTCATGGAGGGACTAACAACTATATGCACTACATTCAGCTTGCCAGAATGGGGCAAAACTTTTCAGTCAGCCTTGGATCTGTCCCGTGTGCAAGTACAGTCTGGTAGTGCATTGTTAGGTACCACAGCTGCCAGATTTATCATAATCATGCTAATTTATTTTTTCTATTTTATTCTTTTTGCTTATTTCGCATATAAAATGTCGATTAATATGAAAAGCCGTACCTGGCATAATTTTGGCATATTTCAATACTTTCTTATGTAATTATATTTCTTATGTATACTTTTAAATACCTTATGAAACTGATAGACGAGAATGATCATGAATGGGAGGTAAATCAGTTGTTGTTTGCGGTTGATACTGTACTAGTTGCAGACTCGGAAGAAAAGCTTGGCCTATTAGTGACCGAATTTGAAAGGGTATGTGAGAGAAGGAAGTTGAGAGTTAATGTGGTAAGAGTAAGGTTATGAGATGTACGAGAAGGGAAGGTGGTGCGAGGTTGAATATCATGTTGAATGGAGTTACTTGAGGAAGTAGATTGGTTTAAGTACTTGGAGTCTGTTGTTGGAGCAAATGGTGGAGTGGAAGCAGATGTACGTCAGAGAGTGAATGAAGGATGCAAAGTGTTGGGGCCAGTGAAGGGACTGGTAAAGAATAGAGGGTTAGGCATGAATGTAAAGAGAGTTCTATATGAGAAAGTAATTGTACCAACTGTGATGTATGGATCGGAGTTGTGGGGAATGAAAGGTGACGGAGAGACAGAAATTGAATATGTTTGAGATGAAGAGTCTGAGGAGTATGGCTAGTGTATCTCGAATAGATAGGGTTAGGAACGAAGTAGTCAGGGTGAGAAGGGGTGTAAGAAATGATTTAGTAGCTAGAGTAGATATGAATGTGTTGAGGTGGTTTGGCCATGTTGAGAGAATGAAAAATAGCTGTCTGCTAAAGAAGGTGATGAATGCAAAAATTGATAGGAGAAGTACAAGAAGAAGGCCAAGGTTTGGGTGGATGGATGGAGTGAAGAAAGCTCTGGGTGATAGGAGGATAGATGTGAGAGAGGCAAGAGAGCATGCTAAGAGTAGGAATGAATGGCGAGCGATTGTGACGCAGTTCCGGTAGGTTCTGCTGCTTCCTCCTGTCGCCTTGGATGACCGCGGAGGTAGCAGCAGTAGTGAATACAGCTCATGAAGTTTCATCTGTGGTGGATAATGGGGGAGGGTGGGCTGTGGCACCCTAGCAGTACCAGCCGAACTCGGTTGAGTCCCTCGTCAGGCTGGGAGGAGCATAGAGACGAAAGGTCACCTTTTTTTCATTTGTTTAATGTCGGCTACCCCCCAAAATTGGGGGAAGTGCCTTGGTATATGGATGTATGAATAGTCTTTAATAAACACGGAATCAAGTTGGAAAATTAAATGGTAAACTGCATAGTGTTTGCGTTAAGATATGATAACAGACGTGATGGAATCACATCAAATTTAATTTAGGGGTCTAGTTCATGTCTGTTTTCACCACCTGATCCTGTGGATTCACGGAAATCTAGCTCAAGCTGAAGGAACACTTCACCAAGGTTCATCCAGAAGTGGCCAACATGGATTTTGCTAGCTTCAAAATAAAAAGACACCAACTCAAATGGTCGAGTTAGATTCATGGAACAGAAGTTCTCTTTCAACCTAGCAACCTCGCCAATGCATCGTATAGGATTTCCCTTTTTATTACAAAGCAGAAGCCACACACAGTTAGAGAGAAGCTTGTTAGACCTTACAAGGTAGAAGCTGCTTATCTTGTTCTTGATCGGAACTGTGTCATCAAGGTTAATCAGATAAGTCTTTCCGACACCACAGTTAAGCAGCGTATCGATGACATGTCACAGGACATCAAATCTCAGGTGATAGAGAAAATGAAACTCTCTCAATTCTTAGCCATCCAACTTAATGAGACCACAGACGTGCACATCTTCTTCAGCTTTTGGTTTATGCTCAGTTCATCTCCAAAAATCAGGTGGAGGAGGAGTTTCTCTTCCGCAGCCCACTGATAACAACTACAAAAGTTGAAGATATGAATATAGTGTCCAACTTCTTCGAAGAGAAAAAACTCTCGTGGGCAAATTGGTTGGTGTCTGTATGGACGAAGCTCCCAGCATGCTCGGCTCCAAGTCAGTATTTATAACTCTGGTCAAAACAAATAACCTACACATCCTAACAACACACTGCCAGATCCACCATGAGACTTTTGCCTTCAAGACATTTCCTGATCTTCTCAAAGGTACCTTGTGAACAGTGGTCCCCTTCGCCAGTCATTGTCAAAAGAGGGGCACTCAACGCAAGGCTATTTCGTAGGTCATGCCAAAATATGGATTCTGCTCACCAAGACCTCCTCTTCTACACATCTGTTTTTAAAGATTAATGCTCTTGCTTGGATATTTGAACTATTTGATGAATTGCACATATTTCTGGCAGCCGAAGAGAAGAAAACAGAACAGCTGTTAAATGACATTCAGGGGCCATTTAAATGTACTCTTGCCTACTAGGCAGATGTTTTTGAAGCTTTGAATGAACTCGACCGGCAACTACAGGGCCCAGATACCACCAGCACAATGCATACTGGTGCCATCAAGGCTTTCCTCGACAAGTAAGCTCTCTTGAAGAGGAAAGCTAAAAAGGGGGTAATGTAGCTTCTTATCAGCATTTGAACTAGGTCATCGGAGAAGAAACACTTGCTGAGAAGCTGCAACAGAAGATTAAGGAGCACATGATAATCCGCCAAGAAAAGCTAAAACACTATTTTCATTAAGTAGAAATGAAAATGTACAGGTGACACTTGGCCACAATCCTTTCTGATGCACTGAGGATGATCTTCCTGATAACATACAAGAGAAATTCTTTGAGCTCAGCAACAAGACCGCAGTGAATGAGGAGTTCCAGGATCAGCAATAGTTCAACAGTTCTCTAGTCTTGGGTAGTGCCATAGCCTCTGTACCATGGTCTTCCACTGTCTTGGGTTAGAGTTCTCTTGTTTGAGGGTACACTCGGGCACGCTATCCTATCTAATTTCTCTCTTTCTTGTTTTGTTAAAGTTTTTATAGTTTATATAGGAATTATTTATTTCAATGTTGTTGCTATTCTTAAAATATTTAATTTTTTCTTTTTTTCTTTCCTCACTGAGCTATTTTCCCTGTTGGGGTCCCTGGGCTTATAGCATCCTGCTTTTCCAACTAAGGTTGTAGCTTAGCAAGTAATAATAATAATAATAATAATAATAATAATAATAATAATAATAATAATAATAATAATAATAATAATAATAATAATAATAATAATGAGCTTCGCCAACTTGCTAGCTGAATGTAGCAATCCTGAAAAAAGAATTGTCCGAAGAATCGAGAAATTGGACAAGAAATTGAATTCTGCCGATGCAGCCATAGTATTTAACTCCACCTGTTTGAAGGAGGGTCTCCTACCAAGAAATAATAACAATAATAAAATAACTGCTGGGTTAAGAATCTCTCTGCTTTCCCCAAGACCAGAAAATTTGCCCTGAAAGTAGTCATTCCTTTCTCATCCTTTTACCTTTGTCAAAGTGATGAAATCGAAGGCTAGAAATAGGTTAAATGCTCATGCAGACATGCGATGTGACTCGAGCAATACAGACCCTCGCAGTGATTTGTTTGTAGCAAAAAGAGAGGGTACATTCTTCATATTAAAATGTTATTAAATCAATCATTGTTAATAAGAATTGATAATGATCAATGAAGACTTTATTTTTCTCTCCGCTGTGATTGATATTTAAAACTTAGATATATATGTGTGTGCTATTTAATATTAGTACTATTTTAAAAGGCTTATAAATGTAGGGGTCATGACAGGTTTGGTACTGTTGTAAGGGGTCATATACGAAAAAAGTTTAGGAAACACTGCATTAGAAACTATGAAAGTTGTATTTAGAATAATAATGTAAATCTCTAGCAGAGAGACAAGTGTTATGGGATGTTCCATGTTACGGACGAAATGCTCAGTTTATTTAATCATCCATATCCAGGTACCATATCCCAAGGATGTCTGTAATTATAGATAGCCATTTCTCCCTATTTCCAGCATTCTGCAGCAACCAAAATGCAGATATTCTTCCTCCAGTCATTCTCACTAATCCATCCATATATTTTTGTCGGTGTATATTATTATTATTATTATTATTATTATTATTATTATTATTATTATTATTATTATTATTATTATTATTATTTTGATTACTAGCCAAGCTACAACCCTAGTTGAAAAAACAAGATGCTATAAGCCCAAGGGCTCCAACAGGGAAAAATAGCCCAGTGAGGAAAGGAAACAAGGAATAAAATACACGGTATAAGAAGTAATGAAAAATTGAAATAGAATATTTAAAAAAAAACATTAACAACATTAGAACAGATAATTCATATATAACTATAAAAAGACTTATGTCAGCCTGTTCACCATAAAAACATTTGTTGCAACTTTGAACTTTTGAAGTTCTACTTATTCAACTACCTGATTAGGAAGATCATTCCACAGTTTGGTCACAGCTGGAATAAAACTTCTAAAATACTGTGTAGTATTGATCCTGATGATGGAGAAGGCCTGGCTATCAGAATTAACTGCCTGCCTAGGATTACGACAAAGATGAAGCTGTTGATAGATCTTCATCAATATTCAGTAATTCCAACGGAAAGGAATGTGAGGATTTAATGAAATAACCCAACAAGAATTCTAAACACAAATATTGTCATTATGGCAGCCAACTTATAAAGACATTAAAGTTATTATATTTTCCACGCTTCTATACTACCGCTGGAGAGTTATGGGTCCTTTGACTGGCCAGACAGTACATTGGATCCTTCTCTCTGGTTACGGTTTATTTTCCTTTTGCCTACACATGCACCGAATAGTCTGGCCTATTCTTTAAATATTCTCTTCTGTCCTCATTCACCTGACAACACTGAGATTACCAAACAATTCTTCTTCACCCAAGGGGTTACTGCACTGTAATTGTTCAGTGGCCACTTTCTTCATGTTAAGGGCAGAAGAGACTCTTTAGATATGGTAAGCAGCTCTTCTAGGAGAAGGACACTCCAAAATCAAACCATTGTTCTCTAGTCTTGGGTAGTGTTATAGCCTCTATACCATGGTCTTCCACTGTCTTGGGTTAGAGTTCTCTTGCTCGAGGGTACACTCTGGCACCCTAATCTACCCAATTTCTCCTCCTTTTGTTTTGTTAAAGTTTTTATAGTCTATATAGGAGATATTTATTTTAATGTTACTGTTCTTAAAATATTTTATTTTTCCTTGTTTCCTTTCCTCACTGGGCTATTTTCCTTGTCGGAGTCTCTGGGCATATAGCACCTGCTTTTCAAAATAGGGTTGTAGCTTAGCAAGTAATAATAATAATTATATCCACATCATGTTTTTTCGAGTTTTTTTTAACACCATTGTTATTATGTTGTCTAAGTTTCCAAAAACAATTATTGTCATAATGTTTTCCAACTTCATCAATAAATGGTTAGTAATTATAACCTCGACCATATCATCCAATAGAATATTCACACATTTGTGAATCGCTGCATTCATTCATCATCAAGAGTAATTTAGCCTTAGATCTACCCTTTTTTTTCAGAAAATTTGAGGCCCCTTTTACAAATCAGATTGGGAGGCAACTCTGCTGGTGACCCTAAGATGAAACTTAAAAAAAGGATCATAATATGAAACACTGTACTTATCTATTAGCTTTTCATAAACAAAGAGAATTAATTTTATGATGATTATTTTATTGCCAACGTATATAGACTTAGGATGGTAGAATTTGGCATCAAGTATTCCAATTTTTTTTTGAGCACGTAATCCGCATTTATTATCCTTAGAAGCAGTGTTGCCAGATATGGGAATTTATTCCTAGATTTAGGGATTTTGGGTGTCTGATGGGGATATTCTGTACAAATTTCTATTAAGAAGAAACAATGATGAGTAAATCTTTATATTGTTGCAATCAGTTTACTTACACTCATATAGAATATAGTGAGTAATTTCTATATTAAGAAAGCCTACCTGATCAGAAGAAAATATATTTGTGGAAATTGGGATTTTTTTGGGTTGTTTTGGGGATTTTTTATATGGAGTTTTGGTGATTTTTAGACTAACCCATCTGGCAACACTGCCTTTAAAGTTATATTTGAAGTTCGTCAAAGTCCATTTGGCTGTTAAGTGTGTGTAGTTTACGTTACTTATGTGCTGTTCATAATTCACGGTGATTTACAGTCTTAGTCATGGTCAAGGTTTAGAGTTGTCAATATTGAGGCTCATTCGTTATGATATGTTACATAACAGCTTGTCATTGTGAAAATGCCTTTTGGTAAGGTTAAGTTGCCAGAAGTCGTTTTGGTGGTTTCTCTGGACAAGTTGGACAACTCTTTGAAGACCGTTGGCCAACCCTACAATACTAGGCCTAAGGTATGATAGATTCAAACCCCGCAAGAAGAAAGGGTAAAGTGAAGAAAGTGACACGCCCTGGGATCTAAAGGTAAGATACTATTGACTAGCTTAATCTTAGCTTTGCCACCATTGCAGTTTCATCCATGTTTTGATAACTTGGTAAATGTCTAAGAGAAGGCCGCACCCGTTTTTCAAGTATTAACGACGAAAAACGGCAAAAAACAACCAGATTATTGTTGCACAGTGCATAGAAACATGAGGAAATGAATATAAAAGAAACAGACTTAACTCTTACACAGAAAATGTAAGCATAAACCTACCACTACAATTATGGGGGACCCCAGTGGGAAGCGGGGTTTTTGGATGGGGGGGAGGATGAGAAAAGTGATTTTTCGGGGCACTACCGAACCTAATACAACCAACTAACCTACCCTGGAGGGCCTGTACCCCTCCCTAGGCCTACTGGGGGTGGGGCTTCGCCCCCCTGCGACCCCCCCTTGAGGCCACAGTGATTTTCAGGGCACCACCGAACCTAATACACCCACCTAACCTAGCCTAATAGCCCTGTACCCCTACCGGGGGGGGGGGGCTTCGCCCCCCTTGCGACCCCCCCTTAAGGACACTACCTAACACATCCATCAAACCAAATCCAAAGTGATGGTACTGCTGTATAAATCGTTATACTATCACCATTATAATAGGTTAATGTCTAGGAGAGGGCCGCATTTACCAAATTTAGTATCCTAATCCCAATAGATTAGTGGAAGACTAGAAAAAAAAATGAGTAATTTTACTAACAGGAATGGTTAAATAGGCATAGCATGACACAAATCTCAAGAAATGCAATAGTAAGAACTGTTTTTTATGTTAAACAAGCTAACAGAAGTCTATATTGTTCATATTTGAAAAAGGTAAAGTTTTAGATTCAACCAAATTGGGAAATGTATTATATTAATATATTTTCCTAGTAAAGCACGTGATAACAAAAAACTTTCTCTCAATACATTATTGACGCTGATGTCTACTTACAGAGATAATTATTTCAGTTAATGTAGGTCTGCATTTTATTTCTAAGTGTTTTGTATACCTTTACGCTGCCACGGGACCTAGCTCTTGTTCGTTTGTATGTCTGTTTTCATCTTACTTGGCTCCGCCCCATTGCGTAATGTGACAATATTTACTTGAATGCGCATTTGCTCCTCCCACTAATGTCGCTCCTCCAATCTAAATACTACTGGGTTCTTTTCAAGGGTTATTATTGGACGATTCATTGGTCTCTCAGTCTTGTTTCAAGGATCTGTTTTTCGTGTAATATAACATTGTAAACGATAGTATTTTGTTTTTTTCCCTATTTCATTATGGGAGAAACCCGTGATTGTCGTTTGTTTTCGGTTTTCAAAAGTCCCGGTTTCTATATTTTCATCACACGTCACTTAGCTGTCATGGATCCTCCGGTACGGTTGTGTGAAATATGTCGTTATTCCTATTTTGATGTGATCGGCCGATTTCATGGGAATTATAATGGAACTCCTGAAGTAGTGAATCGTTTTCTAAGGGAGCATTCCGTATTACCTTTAAGTGTCCAGTGTGGTAAATGTGATTCGCCTTTACATTTTCGTGAGGATAGACATGTGTGGTATTGTACCAAATCTGAACGTATTCCAGTACTTGATGATTCAGAAGAGGGTCAACCACAACCTTCCACATCTTCATCGTCATCTTCCGTTTAAGGTAAGAAGTGATTTAACAAAATATATATATTCAAATTTACCCCTGGTTAAAGGGGGGGTCGCAGGGGGGGCGAACCCCCCCCCCCCCCCCCCCCCCGGTAGGGGTACAGGGCCCCTAGGTTAGGTTAGGTGGGTTTGTTAGGTTCTGTGGTGCCTTGAAAATTACTGTGGCCTTAAGGGGGAGTCGCAGGGGGGCGAAGCCCCCCCCCCCGGTAGGGGTACAGGGCCCCTATGTTAGGTTAGGTGGGTTTGTTAGGTTCTGTGGTGCCTTGAAAATTACTGTGGCCATAAGGGGGGGTCGCAGGGGGGGCGAAGCCCCCCCCCGGTAGGGGTACAGGCCCCTAGGTTAGGTTAGGTGGGTTTGTTAGGTTCTGTGGTGCCTTGAAAATTACTTTGGCCATAAGGGGGGATCGCAGGGGGGCGAAGCCCCCCCCCGGTAGGGGTACAGGGCCCCTAGGTTAGGTTAGGTGGGTTTGTTAGGTTCTGTGGTGCCCTGAAAATTACTGTGGCTTTAAGGGGGGGTCGCTGGGGGGCCCTACCCCCCTCCCCCCGGTAGGTCTAGTTAGGGGTATGGGGGAGGGGTGCTGGAACATTAATTATTCATTTATTGCAAATATCATTCAATGCCCCAACACCCTCCCCCCCTTCCCCCACCCAAAACCCCGGTTCCCAAAGGGTGTCCCCCATAATTGGTGGGATGAACTAGGGTATACATAGTAAATCTCTAAATCGGTTGGTTTGCAGTCAAAATAAACGTTAAATTCATTGAAACCACACTATTTCTGATGCAACAAATATATTTTTATTGCATTTTTCCAAATTTGGCTGAAACTAAAAATTTACCTTGAAAAATATTTTAATGTTAATATTCTTAAAATAATTTGGTATTATTTTAGTTTATTACAGGGTAATGTAACCTAGGGAAAAGACACGGTAATTGTGTAGGAGACCTCCGCGCTCGATTTAAAAGTTTCTAAAAGTAGAAAACGAAAGAAAACAGTAAATTAGAGCTACAGTTACCTTGAAACTGTGAGATAATCCTCCTACAACCACCTAACTCTTACACAGAAAATGTAAGCATAAACCTACTACTACAATTATGGGGAACCCCAGTGGGAAGCGGGGTTTTTGGGTGAGGGGAGGAGGAGAAAAGTGATTTTTCGGGGCACTACCGAACCTAATACAACTACCTACCCTACCCTGGGGGCCATGTACACCTACCTAGGCCTACCGGGGGGGGGGGCTCCGCACCCCCTGCGACCCCCCCTTAAGGCCACAATAATTTTCAGGGCACCACCTAACCTAGCCTATGGGGCCCTGTACCCCTACCTAGGCCTACCGGGGGGGGGGGCCTCCGCCCCCCCTGCGACCCCCCCTTAAGGCCACAGTAATTTTCAGGGCACCACCGAACCTAAGACACCCACCTAACCTAGCCTATGGGGCCCTGTACCCCTACCTAGGCCTACCGGGGGGGGGGGGGCGTCATAGTGATCTAGTTTGTCTGCGGATTATAATGGTTACAGGGCTCATTTGAGCAAAAATAAGACACAGTCAACAATAACAACAGACTTAGAAAATTCAGGGAAGACAAGAGTAGCGTGAGTTTGATCGTCGATATTTCGACTATTAATGAGGTTACACAGCGTTAACGTAAACTGCAAACTACCTCATACCTTACTGTTATGGTGTAGGTGGATACAAATCTGCTGCTGCCAGGAGGAAGTGATGAAGTCTTTTGGCAGGATCAGTTATGGCCAATTTAAAGTAGGCCACGGCCAAATACCCCACAAAATAACCTTTTCTTCTTCCGTATTTGGGGACCAGGGCCTTGGTGCCTCTCCAGGTACGTTCTATGGTGTTAGTATGAGCACCTGTAACTGGGTCAACAAAATTAACACTATGATTAACCGTGAGGTGCTCATAACCTTCTTTTTCTAAACAATTATATGCCTTCCAACAATCCGATATCACCGTGGTACCTTCTGCTTTACTGGGGGATAATAGCCAGTAATGTTTCAGCGGAGCGGTCTTTGCACCAGCACAAAAAATAAATCCCGGGTTTCACGGCAGATACCACCAAACACCCACTGACCCTCTATGACGCGTCCAACATTGTACTTGCGCTTGCCAAATTTTGATTCATCAATTTCAACGGTTAATTCAGGGCCTCCAATTTTCCGGAGAACGTCTCAGACCCCAAGAAATAAGCACCTCACGGCAAAACGAACACCAATCAACGATAGTGTGATTATTGAGTCTCAGTTCAAACGAAACAAATTCAAATGAAAATGCTTTTGCAAAAAAAGGAACACAAACTTCAAATTAGTCTCAATATCTAACTTTGCGTTTCCAAACCATGTACCTTTAAAACAAGACACGAAAAAATTGCACCTCCTCTTCCTTTTCCCACGAGTAACCACACTACGATCACACCGGAATGCTAATTTGTTGTAATCTATACGGCACACATTTTCACAATTAGGGCACTTTTTCTCTGCCAAAATCAAACCATGACGTTGAGCAAATGCAATTAGCAAATCAACTTTCCCTGAATAATGTACACAAAAATCCCCATAAGAAATAAAGCAATTGTCACAAGTGACACAGTCGGAACGGGATGAAGGTCCTGCTAATTGCTCCATACTTCACGGCAAAATGAGCTTTTCAGTTTGAAGGGAGATCCGAGACGTGCAAAAATATTCCTCCGCGGAACTTCACGTAAACTGTGGTAACTGGTGGAAAAATAGCAGGGATAAGTGAAGTAATAAGTGTCAGCATTGGCTAGATTTTGTAAAAACCGCCATGATTGGGTTTCAAACAGTGTGACGTCAAGAAACACCTGTTATTGGTTAGAATAGCATTGAGAACTAGTCTGCCATACACAGTAAGGGCGGTGAAACAGCTCATTTTAACAAGACATCACACAGTAAACAAAAACAAACACTTAGAAAAAATCCAAGTGAAACATAACTATACACACGAATATCTTCGTTAAATAGAAGCTGCTCATATATTGACTATTATATAAGCGTTCTATGTGATATAATAGTGAATTGTAGGTGTTTAAATTCTTCAAGATCTTCCGCGGAGCTCTCTTACACAATTACCAAAGACACCCTTGTATCTATAGAGAAAGGTCCGATCTCTTCGAAAATGACACTCGTTCTTGTCGCAAATGAAATATTTTGGTAAATTTGTATTGTATTACAGGGGTGTGATTTCGAACAGAAATTATATGTTTGCCTATAGTAAATAACGTGATTTAACCGAATTTGACCTTCATTTCAACCGCAACCAAACAGATCAACCAATTCGGCTAACTTTAAGTTGACGAATTGGTTGCTGTTATTACAGATGAAATGAAGGTGAAAACCGGTTAAATCACGTTATTTCCTACAGGAAAACATATATTTTCTGTTAAAATGGTTAAATATAATCACTGTTGTCATATATGTTGTGTTAAAATATTTAAATATAAGCACTTGTTCAATGGTGTCATTTCTCTTACGAATGTACTGCGAACGATAACATTAGCAACGTTACAATGATACACAATACTACCAGCGTTGACGTATGGTACACAGAGTTACCAACGACACGATGACATTACTCACGGTAGCAATGATAGATATTTCCATACGTAATTTAAATAATTTTTCCATAAAGTTTTACTCTATATATAAAAAGTACAAAAAGGGCACAGAACCTAACAAACCCACCTAACCTAACCTAACCTAGTAGTATGACAGGTCACAAACCTCGGGTATTTACCGAGAACGGTAAAATTCTCCATGTTACGAATGAT
>NC_090729.1:144480216-144587752 GCF_036898095.1 Palaemon carinicauda
AAAGGAAATGTATTATGCGAGTAATAAGAAAGTTTACGCTTGTCCCAACAAACTATATCCATCCCTGGTTGTCTAAGAGGCGATTGTTGTAGGGGTCCTTGGTTGGTCCTAGGTTAGGTTTTTAAAATGTGGTTTTTCATTCATAGCTTCTAGAATTTTAAAACGTCCCAAATTTGAGAAATATGGAGATCCCCCAAGTATTTTCATCAGAATCGTTCAAAGTACTTTTAAATACATCAGGAGCTCTTATTTTCTTCACCAGGAATATTTTACTATTGTAAATCTTCACTGAAGAATGTATGGTAATTACTTACAATCGCCAATCACATTTTTATTCCATCTGTGATCAGATTGTGACATAATCTTCCTAATCAGGCAGTTAAAACAGTGGAATTTCAGGAACTAAAACTTGCAGTGAGTATGTTTATGGTGAACGGGTTGACATAAATCTCATCATAGTTTATATATAACATCTATTTTTATGTTGTTATTGATCTTAAGCTGTTTTATAAGTTTTTCTGATCATCACTTCTCTTATGCAGTTTATTTATGTCCATATTTCCTTTACTCACAGGATTATCTTCCTTTTTGTAACCTTTGGGCATGTAGCATCCTGCTTTTCCAACTGGGAATTTAGTGGAGATAATAATAATGATAATAATAATAATGATAATAATAATAATGATAATAATAATAATGATAATAATAATAATGATAATAATAATAATAATAATAATGATAATAATAATGATGATAATAATAATGAAGCTCCATGTGACAAGGTAAATTAGGTTACAGGGTCATACCTGATTGCCTGAACATCCAAGTGTAAGCTAGCCCTAGGTGTCATAAATCATACAATATAATAACGAGGTACAATCTTACTAATTTAACCTGGGATTCCGAGTTCTACTTGACCTTAGAGTAGGGTAGATGGGACCACAACCTAACCTGGACAAGAGCGCAACATACTGTAAAATACAGTAGTGCTCCTTTTCGTAACCAAACTTAGGGTGTAGGGTTCTACCTTAACCTCAACTATTTTATTACTTGCCTTGATTTTTTAATATTGGACATCGAGTGGAAATTTCTATGGTATCTCTTGACGATTAGAAGAGATGGACTATTAGACATAACTGCCCTTGAAAAATTACGCTTGCCATGCACAATTTGTAGTTCGCTGATATTTGCAAACTGATTGAAGCATTTGTCAGTCCTTTGTTCCTGCGCAAATACAAACTGTCCGCTATTTATAAGGATATTGCTTTTAGCATAGCTGAAAGACGAACCAAGATAATTTTAGTGAGGGATAGCTACCCCATCCGCTAGTTAGCGGGTGGGGGTGGGATAGACTGGCTACCCCGCTCACACACACCTCTCGGCTGAGTAACGACTTGGCTTTTTGGCTTGGTAGAGTGCAGACGTACTGTCGCTCTCCCGCATTTGACTTGCCTTGATTAATGCTTTCTCTTTTTCTCTTTGCAGATTGTTTTGCAGCTGGTGTCCCTGTACAGGTATGCCTAATTGTCCTGGTCCTGAGGTACCTTTATGTTGTCCGTTGAGACGGATGCTCACCTGCTGTGTCTGGCTTGCCGGGGCCATCAGTGTTCTAGGGATGTCGCTCTCCCGCATTTGACTTGCCTTGATTAATGCTTTCTCTTTTTCTCTTTGCAGATTGTTTTGCAGCTGGTGTCCCTGTACAGGTATGCCTAATTGTCCTGGTCCTGAGGTACCTTTATGTTGTCCGTTGAGACGGATGCTCACCTGCTGTGTCTGGCTTGCCGGGGCCATCAGTGTTCTAGGGATGTCGCTCTCCTGCATTTGACTTGCCTTGATTAATGCTTTCTCTTTTTCTCTTTGCAGATTGTTTTGCAGCTGGTGTCCCTGTACAGGTATGCCTAATTGTCCTGGTCCTGAGGTACCTTTATGTTGTCCGTTGAGACGGATGCTCACCTGCTGTGTCTGGCTTGCCAGGGCCATCAGTGTTCTAGGGATGACACCTGTGATCCTTGTCATCCTCGGGGCTAACCTCGAAGTCGGAAAAAATCATCATCTTCCTCTTCTTGCCACCAACAGGTCCAGGAGAGCTTCTTGACTAAGCATCTTTTCTTTTCAGACAAGAATGATTAAAAAGTATGTCCCCAATCTTCCCAAACAAGAGGGATGATGGATAGAATGTATTCAAACCCGTTTCTCATAGATGCATTCAGTATACCGTACATTTGTATTATGTATCCTTTATAAGGATATAGGTTCTCCTGTGACCGATTACTTTTACACTTATTATGGGCCTAAGTGAGGTACAGTAGTAGGTTGGCTAGGGCACCAGCCACCCATTGAGAGACTAGCACTGGAGAGTTAATGGGTCCTTTGACTGGTAAGACAGTACTACAGTACATTGGATTTCTCTCTCTGGTTTCGTCTCATTTTTTCTTTGCCTACACATATAGTACACCGAAAAGTCTGGCATCTTCTTCTCTTTGTCTGCATCTTTCCCCACTTTTATGTGGGGTCGATGTTCACAATCTCCACTGGCCATACTGGTTTTGGCTAATTTTTCATGGCCGGATGCCTTTCCTGCTGCCAACCCTCCCCATTTACCCGGGCTTGGGACCGGCGCCAATTTGAGGATGGTTTGCCCCTTTCAGTGGCTGGGTTACCGAATAGTCTGGCATTTTTATACATCTGACTTACCTGGTAGTTATATATATAGCTTTAGTCCCTGACGTCACGGCAGAATTTCAAAACTCGCGGCAATCGCCGATTGGGTAGCCAGGTGTACCATCGGTGCGCCCCCTACCCAGGTACTTGGAACCATTCCAACTATTCCTCAGATCTTCCCTGCCGCCTCACCGGTGACATCGTTGGAATCTCACTCGCTTTGGCCTGTGTTTTTTGCAGTTAATTTGGTGAAGTACACTTTGGCTTTTGCTCGTTTTGGTTTTGTTTTTTGCTATTTTCTTGGCATTGATTAGATAATAATGTCTGACTCTTCTTCGAGCATTAGGAGATTTGTGAGAGGATGTAAGACCCGTCTTGCTTAAGCCTCTTTAGATCCAAACTCCATTTTCTGTAAAATGCAGAGGTAAGTTTTGCGAGTTGGATGATGAATGTGTTGTGAAATTTTGACTGAGAGTGAGTGGTTGGAATATGATCGCTATGTTCGTAAGCTTGAAAGGGATAGGATCAGGAGAAGTAAAATTATGTCTCGCTGTTCTAGGGATAGCTCTCCCCCCCTTGTTAACGAGCCTATTGATCCCTCCCCCTGTAGTGGTACTCCCAGATCCCCCTACTGTAAATACTAACGCACCAACTCTTAAAGATATGATGGTGGAAGGATATCATTCGCTTTGTCAGTGCGCTTCCGCCAGAAATATGACGTCACAAGACATGTGACGTAAACTCTACGAAGAATGCCTTGCTAAATATGTGAATTCATTTCTTTTTCTTGCAAGGAATGAAAAGAAAATACTAATTTACAAAGCAAAATTATTTAATTTTTATAATGTAAAAGGAAATATATTATTTTCAAGAAAATATTTGTCCTATTAGTATACTTTCTTTAGATAATCATCGATCTATTATTAGAGATTAAATAAAACTAGCGTACAGTACAGTCAAATTTACGTTACATAGTACTCATGACAAGCAATACAGACCTAGAAAATACTTTGTATCGTTATTTAATATTTCGATAATGGTAATGCTAATATTAATCGTTAGCCTATTGGATTCTCATTCAAGCCCTTGGCGAAAGAGTAGAATCTCTCGCAGCGGGCAGGACTAAATTATGGTCTGATGTGAAAGAGTTAAAAAGTGCAAGTGTCTGTCTTAAAATCAGTGCAGTGGAGGGTGCAGCTGCTAGGACCTGTCGTTCTCCTAGCCCTAGACCTCTTCCAAGCTCCCCGACCCCTGGGAGAAGGAATGTTGACAGGCGAAGGGAGGCGAGAGGCGTTAGCTCCCGAGCAATCGTCCCCTCGAGCGTACCTGTTGACGTTTCCAAGGACGCTCGCCCTTGCCATCGGAAAGCCGAGGTAAAAGTGTTATCTTCGTCGTCGGATGACGCAGCTCACAGACTGGGCTGGCGTCCTACGTATTTCCCTTCCAGCTCAGAGGGAAGTCCTTCGGCCAAGCGGCCATCTACTTCGGTAGGAGACAAAAGAGGGATGGAGACCAGTACTGGATGTAAGTGCGCTCCACGTCTTCGTCCAGAAGACGAAATTCATAATGGAATCAACAAAATCAGTTCTAGCGACAGTCAGAAAGGACGCCTGGATGGTCTCATTAGACCTTCAGGATGCGTATTTTCACATCCCCATCCATCCAAACTTCAAGAAATACCTGAGATTGTGTACAAAGAGGAGTTACAGTGGCCCCGCCATACGACATTAATCCGTTCCGGAGTTGGTATCGTCTGGTGAAAATGTCGTATGGCGGGCAATTGAGTAGCTAATGCGTGCAAAACCCCAGGTAAAAACCTTGAAAATTAGTATGTAACAAAATAGTATACTAAGCACTGTACTACAGTATACTTATATATAATATACATGTACTGTACAGTATATAATTGAAAAAGATTACAGGATAAATGAAAATTATATACTGTACAGTACTGTAAAGGAAAAATTGAATTTGATTTACCTTTGGAGTGACGTGACTTGAGCTGGTAGTGGGTGGAGGCAGAGGTGGGAGGAGACGGTAGATATAAAAACGTATCAATGCTAATTATGTTATGTACACTTAATAATAAATTAATTCTTACTATTAATATGCTTTTTTTTATTATTATTGCTTTTTTTTTTTAATATTTTTGTCTTTTGAAATTTTTTTTATGATTTTTTTTTAGAACTTAAAAATTTACTAATTTTTAGCTTTTTTGATAGAATCATTATTATCATCTTTGCTTTCTGACACTTCTCTTTTGGAGAAATATCTATCCAAAGAAGCCTGTTTCTGACGATTCCTCAACATATTTCTAAAATGACTCGTACACTTGTCATTAGCACTCTCCATAAGACGACTTGTGTGAAGTTTTTCTGGGTGTTTCTTTCCAATGAAACTCGTAAGGTTTTCATACCAACCGATAGCTTCCCTTATTTCTTCCAATGTCGTTGCCTCCAACCCCTTCAAGTCTTCAGTCGTAAGCTCCTCCCTGTGCTCCTCGATAAGGTTATGGACGTCAGCCTCATCGACAACAAGCCCCATGGACCTACCGATTGAAATTATTTCCTCAACATCACCCTCAGGGGCAGGATTATCAACGGCCTCGTCTTCGGTTTAGGGATCGAAACCTTTGAAGTCTCGTTCTGCCACAACAGTTGGCCACAGTTTCTTCCATGAAGAGTTCAAGGTGCACTGTGAAACCTCATTCCAAGCTTTGTCGATCATCCTCACGCATTGAACGATGTCAAAATGCCCCTTCCAAAATTCACGGAGGGTGAGTTGAGTGCTTTCGGTCACTTCGAAGCATCTTTTGAACAGATGCTTCGTGTAAAGCTTCTTAAAGTTGGCAATCACTTGCTGGTCCATAGGCTGGAGGAGAGGGGTGGTGTTCGGTGGCAGATAGTGAACCTTGATGAAGGAGAAGTCAGGATGAATGATGTCCTCGAGGCCAGGAGGGTGAGCAGGGGCATTGTCCAGTACCAGGAGACATTTGAGAGGAAGATTGTTCTCTTCTAAGAAGTTCTTGACAGCAGGACCGAAGCAGACGTTTACCCACTCAATAAATATGGTCCTCGTGACCCAGGCCTTGAAAGCACGAAGATTCTCTGAGTGGTATACCAGTAGGGGCTTAATTTTTAAGTCCCACTGGCATTTGCATAAAATGCGAGGGTAAGTCTGTCCTTCATCGGTTTATGGCCAGGAAGTTTCCTTTCTTCAGCTGTGATATATGTACGGCGGGGCATTTTCTTCCAGAAAAGGCCAGTTTCATCACAGTTAAACACTTGCTGAGGAATGTAGCCTTCTCTGGAAATTACTTTCTCAAACTTCTTGAGGAATTCTTCTGCTGAGTTCTTGTCAGAACTGGCCGCCTCTCCATGCCTGACGACTGAGTGAATACCAGTCCTCTTCCTAAAGCGATCAAACCACCCATGAGAAGCCTTGAACTCTTGGGGGGCTTGCTGCGACGTTCCTTCGTCTCCGCCGTCTCTCTGGGTTTCCATGAGATCGGCAAAGATGGCGCTCGCCATGTGTGAAATGACCGATTGCGCGAGTGTATCCCCAGCGATTTCCTTTTCTTTAATCCATAGAAGAAGGAGTCTCTCCATCTCGTCGTTGATTGAGGTCCTTCCACTGGCAAGGACAGTTATGCCTTTAGAAGACTTACTTGCTTTAATGGCTTCCTTATTCTTGATAATTGTACCAATCGTAGACTGGTTACGGCCATACATACTAGCGAGGGTAACGATGCACATGCCTTCCTCATATTTCTTTATGATCTCCAGCTTTGTTTCCATAGTACAGTAATCATCTTCTTACTTCTCCCTTTAACATCACTAGCAATCTTGGGACCAATGGCTAACGAATTAAAGTTATAATTTAAGCACTAAAATGCACAAAAAATACGAGATGGCAAGCACTCACACGAGATCAAGTCTTTACGAAACGCACACGAGATTCTGAACTGAGCGCGCGTGTAACAAAGAGAGAGAGAGAGGTTGCATCTCTCTCAGGCATTGTGGGAGGGATTTCGGCCAATAGCATATCGGCATCTTAGTGACGCTGTGAGGCCGACCAATAGCAGACCAGCTTCTTAGTGACGTATGCAGTGACGTATGAGCGTGGTGGTAAGCTAGGGACTCGCACAGTCGTACGTGTAAAAACCGCCAAGTTTGAGTTTTGGAATTCGATGCCGTAAGGTGGGGAAAAATGTCGTAACGAGGGGACGAAAAAACATCGTATTCCACACCATAACGTGAAAAAAACCTAAGCTAGGGACGCCGTACCCTGGGGGTCTACTGTATTCCAGTTGTGCTCTTTGATTCAGACTAAGCACCCCGCCTCCAATCTTCACAAAGTTGATGTCCAATGTAGCGGGAATGCGACATTCGAGAGGTATCAGAGCGCCTCTGTATCTGGACGCCTGGCTCCTCAGAGCTCATTTCTACATTCGCTGACTGGAGGATCTGCAGATGGCGTTGGATTTATCAGGGGAGACCCTCCATATAAATCAGAAGGAGCTGTTGGCAGTCTTTTTAGCTCTCAAAGGGTTCGAAAATTCAGTTCTGAACAGAGTGGTGCAGGTCACCTCAGACAACACTACGGCGTTGGCCTACATAGGCAAGCAAGGCGGAACCCACTCGAGGTCTCTTTATGAGACGTTGAGAGAGCTCCTTTACTGGACAATGGAAAGGAACGTGAGTCTAGTCACGGGATTCATTCAAGGGGAAAGAAATGTGATGGCAGACAGTCTGAGCAGAAAGGGTCAAGTCTTGTCAACAGAATGGACGCTTCATCAGGAGGTCTCTAAGAGCCTGTGGCAGACGTGGGGTTGTCCTTGTATAGACCTGTTTGCCACAGCGAAAACGAAGAGACTGGAGACTTACTGTTCTCCAGTGCCAGATCCCGAATCAATTCACATAGACGCATTCCTCATGAACTGGTCTCACCTAGATGTGTACGCTTTTCCGGCATTCAAAATAGTACACAAGATGATTCGGAAATTCGTGTCGCACAAGGGCACCAGAATGACGCTAGTGGTCCCCTTTTGGCCGACAAGAGAGTGGTTCACAGAGGTACTGGAATGGATGGTGGACACACTGAGAAGTCTCCCTATGAGAGTAGAGCTACTCAAACAACCACACTTGGAAAGGTATCACCTAAACCTCCAAGCTCTACATCTAACTGCCTTCAGACTATTGAAAAACTCACAAGAGCTAAAGATTTTTCGAAGGAAGCAGCTAATGCGATTGTGAGAGCAAGGAGAGCTATCACCATCAAGGTTTACCAATCCAAGTGGGAGGCTTTTAGAGAATGGTGCAGGGACAACTCTTTTTTTCCTCTAACAGTACCTCTGTGACTCAGATAGCTGACTTCCTTTTGTACCTTAAAAGGAGGCGTAAGTTTTCGACTTCAACCATTAAAGGGTACAGAAGTATGTCAACAGCTGTCTTCAGACATAGAAATGTGGACTTGTCTGATAATAAAGATCTCCAGGACCTTTTCAGATTCTTCGATACCACTAAGGAAGGACATCAGGACTCACCGGCTTGGAATCTAGATGTAGTCCTGAAGTGAAATTCATGCCTTCACCAAAGCTGTAGGCTTTAGACATAACAAGGCTTTCTGCTCCTTACAGCTGGGGTTTCTAGCAAAGAACAAACGCCCTTCACAACCTTGGCCCAAGTCTTTTGAGATTCCGAACCTTGCGGATTTGGTTGGAGAGGAATTAGAGAAGGTCCTGTGTCTGGTAAGAGCCCTGAAGTTTTACGTAGAGAGAACGAAGGATTTACGTGGTAAGTCAGAAGCACTTTGGTGCTCAGTCAAAAAGCCTTCTCTACTAATGCCAAAGAAGGCTCTATCCTTCTTCATCAGACACTTAATAAGGGAAGCTCATTCACTTTGTTGTGAGGCGGATCTCAAGCTTCTGAAGGTCATAGCACATGAAGTTAGAGCAGTAGCAACCTCTGTAGCCCTCAAACAGAAAAGGTCCTTGCAGAGTATCATAGACACAACATTCTGGAGGAGCAAATCAGTGTTTGCCTCACACTATTTGAAGCAAGTACAGATTCTTTACGAGGACTGCTACACTCTGGGACCATTCGTAGCAGCGAGTGCAGTAGTGGGAGAAGGATCTACCACTACAATCCCATAACCTAATACCCTTTTTCTTCTCTTGGAACTGTTAATTTTTTATGGTTGTTTGGAGACTGGACGCAGTCTTCCACAAACAATGATTTGCACTCAGGTGGTCAGTTTGTTCCTTGAGAGCGCCTGGAACAATGGTATTGGAGGAGGTCCTGTCACATAGAGGTTATACACCGGTTTGACAGCTCCTAGAGGTCTTCAGCCCCCTGGGTGGATCGCTGGATCTCTTAAGGAAAGCGGACATGAGGCGGGAAATCATTGAAGTCAGCTTCCTTAACAGGTACGAACCCTTAAGTTTGTTTATTAACTCTTAGGTAAATTCCAACGATGTTGGCTGTCTCTGACCCTCCACCAAATGTGTCAATCAGCTATATATATAACTACCAGGTAAGTCAGATATTTAGAAATGATATTTTCATAATAAAATAAATTTTTGAACATACTTACCTGGTAGTTATATATGATTTAATTCCCACCCTCCTCCCCTCTAGAGACTAAGGGCATGGAAGATCTGAGGAATAGTTGGAATGGTTCCAGGTACCTGGGTAGAGGGCGCACCGGTGGTACACCTGGTTACCCAATCGGCGATTGCCGCGAGTTTTGAAATTCTGCAGTGACGTCAGGGACTAAAGCTTTATATATAACTACCAGGTAAGTATGTTCAAAAATTTATTTTATTATGAAAATATCATATTCTTTCCATATTATCCTCTGTCCTTATACATCTATCAACACTGTGATTACCAAACATTTCTTCTTCACTCAAGGGGTTACCTACTGTACTGTAGTTGTTCAGTGGCTGCTTTCCTCTTGGTAAGGATAGAAGAGACTCTTTAGCTATGGGAAGCAACTCTTCTAGGAGAAGGACACTCCAAAATCAAACCATTGTTCTCTAGTCTTGGGTAGTGCCATAGCCTATGTACCATGGTCTTCCACCATCTTGGGGTAGAGTTCTCTTGCCAGAGGGTACACTCGGGTACATTATTCTATGTTATTTCTCTTATACTTATTATTTTGAAGTTTTTGTAGTTTATATATGAAAGATTTATTTTAATGTTAGTTTGTTCCAACACGAATACTTACCTCGAACTACTTTCTATAGGAGTCACTGGTGATCTCCTCTCCATTGACCAGAGTTTTGAGTATGTTACCCCCCCACTCCGAGCTCTAAGTAGCCTTACCCCCGGCATCAAGGAATGTGCCCCGAGGGTAGGATCAAGGTAGGTCGCTTGCTTGGCTGGGTCACCTTCCTCATTAAGTTCTCTGGTCGCGAGGCGTTCACACCCTCGCTCTCGTATCTCTGTCGATCCTTTGTGTGCGTTCTAGTGTCCCACGTGTTCCCAGCGTGGCAACTTGCGTTTTCCAGTGTGCTTTTCCCAAGTGTTCCTGTGCGTTCACCTTTCAACCGTGTGCTTACCCAGTGTTTTCATTGATTCCCTTAGTGCTTGTGTCGTGCGTTGTGTGCATTATGGAGCAAATTCGCCGTTGTCTTGGGCCTAGAGCCGGGAAATCGTGTGGAGCGTTCCTCTCCAAGCCCGAAGTGGATCCTCACTCCCAGCTGCGGAGGCTGATCGCCATCGCGCGACCCCCAGCTGCGGAGGCTGATCGCCATCGCGCGACCCCCAGCTGCGGAGGCCGATCGCCATCGCGCGACCCCCAGCTGCGGAGGCCGATCGCCATCGCGCGACCCCCAGCTGCGGAGGCCGATCGCCATCACGCGACCCCCAGCTGCGGAGGCCGATCCGCTATCCCGCGACCCCCAGCTGCGGAGGCCGATCGCCATCGCGCGACCCCCAGCTGCGGAGGCCGATCGCCATCGCGCGACCCCCAGCTGCGGAGGCCGATCCGCCATCCCGCGACCCCCAGCTGCCGAGGCCGATCGCCATCGCGCGACCCCCAGCTGCGGAGGCCGATCCGCCATCCCGCGACCCCCAGCTGCCGAGGCCGATCGCCATCGCGCGACCCCCAGCTGCGGAGGCCGATCCGCCATCCCGCGGCCCCCAGCTGCCGAGGCCGATCGCCATCGCGCGGCCCCCAGCTGCCCCCAGCTGCGGAGGCTGAGCGCCATCCCGCGGCCCCCAGCTGCCGAGGCCGATCGCCATCGCGCGGCCCCCAGCTGCGGAGGCTGAGCGCCATCGCGCGGCCCCCAGCTGCCGAGGCTGATCCGCCATCGCGCGGCCCCCAGCTGCCGAGGCTGATCCGCCATCGCGCGGCCCCCAGCTGCCGAGGCTGATCCGCCATCGCGCGGCCCCCAGCTGCCGAGGCTGATCCGCCATCGCGCGGCCCCCAGCTGCCGAGGCTGATCCGCCATCGCGCGGCCCCCAGCTGCCGAGGCTGATCCGCCATCGCGCGGCCCCCAGCTGCCGAGGCTGATCCGCCATCGCGCGGCCCCCAGCTGCCGAGGCTGATCCGCCATCGCGCGGCCCCCAGCTGCCGAGGCTGATCCGCCATCGCGCGGCCCCCAGCTGCCGAGGCTGATCCGCCATCGCGCGGCCCCCAGCTGCCGAGGCTGATCCGCCATCGCGCGGCCCCCAGCTGCCGAGGCTGATCCGCCATCGCGCGGCCCCCAGCTGCCGAGGCTGATCCGCCATCGCGCGGCCCCCAGCTGCCGAGGCTGATCCGCCATCGCGCGGCCCCCAGCTGCCGAGGCTGATCCGCCATCGCGCGGCCCCCAGCTGCCGAGGCTGATCCGCCATCGCGCGGCCCCCAGCTGCCGAGGCTGATCCGCCATCGCGCGGCCCCCAGCTGCCGAGGCTGATCCGCCATCGCGCGGCCCCCAGCTGCCGAGGCTGATCCGCCATCGCGCGGCCCCCACCTGCCGAGGCTGATCCGCCATCGCGCGGCCCCCAGCTGCCGAGGCTGATCCGCCATCGCGCGGCCCCCAGCTGCCGAGGCTGATCCGCCATCGCGCGGCCCCCAGCTGCCGAGGCTGATCCGCCATCGCGCGGCCCCCAGCTGCCGAGGCTGATCCGCCATCGCGCGGCCCCCAGCTGCCGAGGCTGATCCGCCATCGCGCGGCCCCCAGCTGCCGAGGCTGATCCGCCATCGCGCGGCCCCCACCTGCCGAGGCTGATCCGCCATCGCGCGGCCCCCACCTGCCGAGGCTGATCCGCCATCGCGCGGCCCCCACCTGCCGAGGCTGATCCGCCATCGCGCGGCCCCCACCTGCCGAGGCTGATCCGCCATCGCGCGGCCCCCACCTGCCGAGGCTGATCCGCCATCGCGCGGCCCCCAGCTGCCGAGGCTGATCCGCCATCGCGCGGCCCCCACCTGCCGAGGCTGATCCGCCATCGCGCGGCCCCCACCTGCCGAGGCTGATCCGCCATCGCGCGGCCCCCACCTGCCGAGGCTGATCCGCCATCGCGCGGCCCCCAGCTGCCGAGGCTGATCCGCCATCGCGCGGCCCCCACCTGCCGAGGCTGATCCGCCATCGCGCGGCCCCCAGCTGCCGAGGCTGATCCGCCATCGCGCGGCCCCCAGCTGCCGAGGCTGATCCGCCATCGCGCGGCCCCCAGCTGCCGAGGCTGATCCGCCATCGCGCGGCCCCCAGCTGCCGAGGCTGATCCGCCATCGCGCGGCCCCCAGCTGCCGAGGCTGATCCGCCATCGCGCGGCCCCCAGCTGCCGAGGCTGATCCGCCATCGCGCGGCCCCCACCTGCCGAGGCTGATCCGCCATCGCGCGGCCCCCAGCTGCCGAGGCTGATCCGCCATCGCGCGGCCCCCACCTGCCGAGGCTGATCCGCCATCGCGCGGCCCCCACCTGCCGAGGCTGATCCGCCATCGCGCGGCCCCCACCTGCCGAGGCTGATCCGCCATCGCGCGGCCCCCAGCTGCCGAGGCTGATCCGCCATCGCGCGGCCCCCAGCTGCCGAGGCTGATCCGCCATCGCGCGGCCCCCACCTGCCGAGGCTGAGCGCCATCGCGCGGCCCCCACCTGCCGAGGCTGATCCGCCATCGCGCGGCCCCCACCTGCCGAGGCTGAGCGCCATCGCGCGGCCCCCACCTGCCGAGGCTGATCCGCCATCGCGCGGCCCCCACCTGCCGAGGCTGAGCGCCATCGCGCGGCCCCCACCTGCCGAGGCTGATCCGCCATCGCGCGGCCCCCAGCTGCCGAGGCTGAGCGCCATCGCGCGGCCCCCAGCTGCCGAGGCTGAGCGCCATCGCGCGGCCCCCACCTGCCGAGGCTGATCCGCCATGGCGCGGCCCCCACCTGCCGAGGCTGAGCGCCATCGCGCGGCCCCCACCTGCCGAGGCTGATCCGCCATGGCGCGGCCCCCACCTGCCGAGGCTGAGCGCCATCGCGCGGCCCCCACCTGCCGAGGCTGATCCGCCATGGCGCGGCCCCCACCTGCCGAGGCTGAGCGCCATGGCGCGGCCCCCACCTGCCGAGGCTGAGCGCCATGGCGCGGCCCCCACCTGCCGAGGCTGAGCGCCATGGCGCGGCCCCCACCTGCCGAGGCTGAGCGCCATGGCGCGGCCCCCACCTGCCGAGGCTGAGCGCCATGGCGCGGCCCCCAGCTGCCGAGGCTGAGCGCCATGGCGCGGCCCCCACCTGCCGAGGCTGAGCGCCATGGCGCGGCCCCCACCTGCCGAGGCTGAGCGCCATGGCGCGGCCCCCACCTGCCGAGGCTGAGCGCCATGGCGCGGCCCCCACCTGCCGAGGCTGAGCGCCATGGCGCGGCCCCCAGCTGCCGAGGCTGAGCGCCATGGCGCGGCCCCCAGCTGCCGAGGCTGAGCGCCATGGCGCGGCCCCCACCTGCGGAGGCTGAGCGCCATGGCGCGGCCCCCAGCTGCCGAGGCTGAGCGCCATGGCGCGGCCCCCAGCTGCGGAGGCTGAGCGCCATGGCGCGGCCCCCAGCTGCCGAGGCTGAGCGCCATGGCGCGGCCCCCAGCTGCGGAGGCTGAGCGCCATGGCGCGGCCCCCAGCTGCCGAGGCTGAGCGCCATGGCGCGGCCCCCAGCTGCGGAGGCTGAGCGCCATGGCGCGGCCCCCAGCTGCGGAGGCTGAGCGCCATGGCGCGACCCTGCACGATCGCCCGCTTACGCCTGCTGCTCCTCATCGCGCGACCCTGCACGATCGCCCGCTTACGCCTGCTGCTCCTCATCGCGCGACCCTGCACGATCGCCCGCCTGCGGATGCTGATCGCCATCGCACCCTTTCACACGATCATTCACCTGCGCATGCTGCTCGCCATCGCACAACCCTGCACGATCGCCCGCTTACGCATGCTGCTCCTCATCGCACAACCCTGAACGATCGCCCTCCTGCGGATGCTGATCACCATCGCACCCTTTCACGCGATCTTTCACCTGCGCATGCTGCTCGCCATCGCACAACCCTGCACGATCGCCCTCCTGCGGATGCTGATCGCCATCGCACCCTTTCACGCGATCAATCACCTGCGCATGCTGCTCCTCATCGCACAACCCTGAACGCTCGCCCTCTTGCGGATGCTGATCACCATCGCACCCTATCACGCGATCATTCACCTACACATGCTGCTCGCCATCGCTTACCATCACGCAGTCATTATCGCCAGCGATCTTCTTCACCTACGCGGCAGCACGATCCCTCGCCGTCACGCCATCGCTTGCGTTCGTCGCCTCGGACACGTGTTCATTTACCTGCCCACCCTTACTCCCACTCGCCCACTCGCCTGCGCGCCCGCGCGATCGCTCGCCTGCGCGCCCTTGCGACCGCTCCCCTGCGCGCCCGCGCGACCGCTCGCCTGTGCGCCCGCGCAACCATTCGCCTTTGCGCGACCGTTCGCCTTTGCACGACCGTTCGCCTTTGCGCGACCGTTCGCCTTTGCGCGACCGTTCGCCTTTGCGCGACCGTTCGCCTTTGCGCGACCGTTCGCCCTCGCGCGACCATAGTTCGCGGCGAATTCCACAGCCGGTGGTAGCAGCAGGGACGCGTGCTCCTAGACGGCACTCGGGATCACCTCCATCCAAGCACAGGTTGGTAGTGCAGGACGAAGACAGGTCAGTACAGCATTCTTCCCCACCTTCTTTTCAGGCAGGTACCGTCGGGTCCACTCCAAAGGATCGCCCGATCCCTTTCACCTTAGCGAGGATTTTGGACTCTGTGTCCTTGGAGCAGCAGACATGGTTTGGTCCGCTGGCACGGGCGTTAATTAGGGTTATGAAACCAGCACTCGCCGGCCAGGGTAACAAACCAGCGGCTGTCTCTCCTACGCTGAAGAGAAAGAGAGGAGTGGACTTCGTGGTGACTTCCCCCAGGGCGAAGTTGGTTCCCAAAAGGTCGGTCTCGAGGGTCCCCTCTCCTGCACGAGTACTCTCTCCTTCTCCCGCCCTGGAAGGATTTTTGGCGGGGGGGCTTTCCGTTCAAGATTTCTCCATCGGACAAGGGGTGACTGCTTACCTCTTCCTCTGGGAGCTTACCAGGTTCTTTCCCTCCTCGGTTACGGCCCGAGGTTTGGTTCAAGGAAGCTACAGGAAGATCAAGGGTACTTTCCTCCTCTCGAGCTCAGACACCTTGGCCTTTCGTCGTTAAGTATCTACTTGCGGACAAGCTCGATGTTGTACCATCTGGACGCGCTGACTGAAGGCTTCCTTCGGGTGTCTCATCTGTGGAGGTCGACGACCTCAGACACCCTTCCATCCTTGAGAAGAGTTTTGTCTGTGCCCAAGTACAGAGACTTAGACAGCTGCTGTGCGGAGTAAATCGACTTCCGGTTTCACTCCTCCAAGGCGCTTTCTTCCAGACTCTGCAGGGCTCCAGCGCCCCTTTCTTTCAACCACGTCGGCCTAAGTTATCGGCTACGACAACTGGGACAAGGTGTCCAATTGCAGTTTCCTCCTGTCAGGAACAGATGGCACGGGAGACTCCCCCGGGGGGCATAGTCCTAAAAGGAGTTCACGAACTCTAGGATTGCCGGTTTTTTCGCTGGGAGGATGCTTAAGGTTACTCATCCGAATGACAGCTTCCCGATGCCCATTCCCGCACAATCTACTCAAACAACCATATGCCAACATGTTCCACAAAGCCGTAGCTTCGCTACGACTTCTCGCCTGGAGACTGTCCAGCATCTCCTCTCTCAGAGAGGATTCTCGCAACAAGTTGCGATTAGGATGTCTGGATACCTGCGAAAGTCATCAGCAGCAGTCTACAAGACAAAGTGGAAAGTCTTCTGTGGTTGGTGTCGTGGAAGGGGTATCTCTCCTCTCGATGCCACTATTCCAGCAATAGCGGAGTTCCTCGTGTATTTGCGTGAAGAAATGCGTCTCTCAGTCTTGGCAGTAAAAGGCTATCGCTCAGCCTTAAGCCTCACCTTTAGGCTGAAAGGAATGGACATTTCTTCATCGCTAGAACTTTCCTTACTCATAGAGAGTTATCAACTTACCTGTCCTCAGTCTGAAGTGAGACCTCCCCCATGGAACGTGGTTCGAGTTCCCAGGTTTCTTCAGAGACCTCCCTATGAACCATTACGCCAGGCAACAGATCGCCACCTGACTTGAAAGACTGTGTTCTTGCTAGCTTTGGCTTCGGCCAAACGAGTCGGTGACCTTCATGGTCTCTCTTTCGACATCGCTTATTCAAGGGGATTGGGAGAGATAACGTTCAGCTTCGTCCCTGAGTTTATTGCTAAGACTCGGAACCTGGGAGTAGCGGATCCACGATTCGACCTTCCGGATTTCTAGTCTCCGTTCTGTAACAGATGACCCAGACCATCTCTTACTATGCCCAGTGAGGAGTTTGAGGCTGTATCTTAAGAGAACAGCCGCAGACCGTCCCCTTGTGCCTGCACTATTCGTCAGCACAGGAAGGACCTAGAGGAGGGTCACCAAGAGCAACATTTCAGCATGGATTCGCAAGGTCATAGACCATGCATTGAATCCAGACCCTCCTCCTTCACGTCGCCCCAGAGCTCATGATGTCAAGGGCGTAGCTACGTCCCTGGCACTCAAGAGAAACTTCTCAGTGATGCAGGTTCTTCAAGTTGGGGTGTGGAATCATCAGACCACATTCACATCCCACTACCTGCAAGACGTGACCCACAGGGGACTCGATACATTCTCTATCGGTCCTATGGTGGCTGCACAACAGCTGGTTTAAAACCCCAAGCTCATTGGACCAGTAGCAGAAGGTTGAAGGCTATCTACCCGGTTTTAGTCTGCGTGAATGAAAAGGTTTGACTGGCTCTTATTCTTTTCTTCATCCTCCCCTCTCTTGGGGAAAGCAGCATCCTGTGTTCTCAGCACAGCTGACCTCAAACCACTACAGGTAAACCATGCTCCCTTGTGTACCTAGTATTAAGACTAATACTGTTGCGTCCCCATACCCTAGCGAGGTGGTATTGGGAAAGTCTTGGTTACACAGTTTTCCTTCTAAAGACTCAGAATAACTTCACCTGGATGGTCACACTTCTATATATTGTACCTCAGCACACAGCTTGCGTAGGCCGTGGACCTTGCGTAGCAAGATTTTAGCGAGGTGCAGGGACTCCTTATTTTTGAATACTGACATACTCAGAGAAGGAGCCCCCAGGTAAAGCCAAAAGCCACATTGGCAGGGACGTCCACCCTTCCTAATGGGTGAGTCACCCCTAATAAATAGCATGGTTTGTATTCCAGTTACGGAACAAATAACAAATTCGTAGATAATTTGTATTTTTCTTAACTACACAAACCTTAGCTATTTATACAAACTTGCCCGCCAGCCCTATCCCCCTTGAAGTCCTACCTCCGAGCAAAGTGAGCTCAATCACAGGTTTGTGAGGCAGAGGCGGGCCAGTAGCAAGCTACCCTCCCCTACTGGCGGTGTGAGTAGTTAACCCCAGCTAAACTTTAATGGCTCATCCTTTCAGCTACGCCGAAAGTAATACCCCTAATAAATAGCTAAGGTTTGTATAGTTTGAAAAAATACAAATTATCTACGAATTTGTCATATTGGACATCGTACTCCTCATGCCTGTTCTTCAGTGCCTTTTGGTTCACTGAACTTTATCACCTGCTTCATTCTAGCTTTTCCAATCTACAATACGATACTGGTGAAAGATGAATCAACAATCATTCTCATCGTTGGTACACGCTAAAAGATTTTCCCTCACACGAATACCCAATTGTTCCAGCGTAAATACAAACTTTTCACTATTTATATTAGGTAAATTGTTTTTGGCAAAGCTGAACTAGCCATGATAATTTTAGCAAGGGATAATTACCGCATTGGCTCCGTAGAAACGGTCATATTATCTGCGCTCTCCCGATTTATTTTGGCTTC
Source organism: Palaemon carinicauda (assembly GCF_036898095.1). NCBI lineage: Eukaryota > Metazoa > Arthropoda > Malacostraca > Decapoda > Palaemonidae > Palaemon > Palaemon carinicauda. The sequence continues at coordinate 144,498,268 of NC_090729.1, forward strand.
GGGCTTTCATAACCAACGTTACGAGGAACTTTTTGGTGCTCGTGACATTATTTACGACGAGTCTGTCGGCTCTCATGACAGAGTCTCCAGACTCTCATCACGTTGAGCCTTCGGGCTCTCTTGACTTGCGTTATGACGCACCTTCGGGCTTTCGTGACTTACGTTACGATGAGCCTTTGGGCTCTCGTTTCCCTTCAGACCCTTCAGGTTCTCGTAGCATGACCCCTAAGGTTTCTCGGGGCGTGATTCCTGAGTAATCAGTGATGGTGTTCCGAGTTCTCGTCACGATGGTCCCCCGGGGTGGTGCGAAATGGATTCATGATATAATGTAGCTCCTCCCGTGGGTTTCCCCTGCTTGCTCAATCTCTCGCCTCGTTGCATGTAACGTCTTGTGACAGAGCAGCGTCTCATGACATGATACTGTCTCGCAACGAAGCAATGTCTTGTGACGTGCCAGCATCACGTGACGATTAGATCGGTCTCGCAAGATTTTATCCTTACAAGAACCTTCTTGTCCTGCTCCAGAGGTACCCTCGTCCCCGGACGAGGTTTCATCACCATTTTTGGCTGCAGGAAGGTGTCCTTCTCGGAAACTTCCATCTAGGAGAGACTCCCATCAGTCCTTCCAGCCTTGTGGGCCTCCACCTGCTTCGAAGCACCTGTAAACCCCCCCCCCCTTGATAAAGCCCAGTTCCTCCCGCTATAGGAAGGCCTGTGCCGATCTTACCATTTGAGTAAAAAGGCTAAGGTACCTGTTGAGGTACCTAAATATAAGGATTCTCGCTGCCCTAAGGAAACTCCTCTCAGCATATCGGGAGCCTGCGACCCCCGCATGGCTGAAAGCATTATTTAACGTAATGCAGCAAGCTGTGATTGGGGTCAATCCCCATTCCCAGTACTTAGGGGTCACTCCCAGGATTCTCTTGTTGCCTCCTCTCATCCCAGGCCTTTCTCCCTCTGCTGATCCCAGGGGACCTCTAAGGACTCTGCTCTAGCAGAACCCTTGCAAGAGAGCAAGTGAAGAGAGGCCTCAAAAATCACAGGGGAGTCCCCTATTGTTCAAATTGCCCCAGACAAGTCCCAAAGGGAAGAGGAAGAGAATCAGACCTCCTCCCAAAGAGGTCCGACAATTTCATACACGAACTCGTTGCGCCTAACCCCGGCTGAGGTTGCACCAAGGGAGATCGCTCACCTGTCCCGGGGTGAGGAAGTTCCTTTCCCTGTGGATTCCCATCTCCCTCGCAGGTCAGTGGAAACCGCAAGGCCTACATTGATAAAAGAACCCTTGCAGCAATGCATGAAGCCAAAAGGTTTATTTGTGCTTCCTAAATCTTCGGCTATACCTCCCTTACCGTGAGAGAACCGTCAGAGAGAACCGAGTACTTCCTCAGGAATTGTCCAGTTCTTTGTCGATCTCGATGACGACTGACCCACTCTGGGCTCCTATGGATGAGAGCTCTGAAGTGGATGAGCAAGATGATTATGATAACGACATTTGCCAGCTGCCACTAGCCTCAAATTGATGGAGGCAGAGTGAAAGGAGATGGAACATGCCTTCTGGTAGTTGTTAGCCGCCACCCGAACCATCAATGGGCTGCCAGATCCATCAGCCGCCCCTCTTGAAGGTAAGGACACAGTCTTAGACCAGTTTTTTGGCACTCAGAGACCCTTGAAGGCCAGTGGAGCTTCGCCCTGGTCAAAGGTATTAAAGAGTGCCAAGCAGAAGGCTTTGTTTCAGGTGACTGGGTCATCTTTCTCTCTTCACTTTAATTCCTCCTTCAAACTCCTCCCGCCACCTTTTCCAATGCAGTGGAGGTACTACGAAATCCTCAACGAGCTGCTGCTAGTGTTGCCTCTAGATCACTCTATAGAGGCACTCTCGAAGGATATGCCCTTCTAGAAGTTAACAGGACTGCCTGTCTCGTTCTCAGCCTCCGAGATCCTGAATCAGGAAAAGGTCGTGAGGTATGCCATGTAGGCTACCTCGTGGCTTGACTTCTGGTTAGGATCTGTAGGAAAATTGGTCCAATCCCAGGACTGGTTCAAACAGTCCACAAGAAAGTCTATGGAGACTTTTCTTTTGTCTTGCATTCAGGCCATCGAGTTCCTGTCTCATGATGTAGTGAACCAAACCTTTGGGCCAACACCATCTTTAGGAGATGGGATGCAGTTATATCAAAGCTCCATAGATAACGCCCTCAGGCCAAGGTAGCAAGGCTCAGAAATGCCCCCTTGTGAAAGCAAGGAAACCAACAGAAATATTAGATTTCTGTCATTCTTTCTTCATCAGCCTACACGAACAAGGCCTGGCTTCCACCACAATAATCGCGTGTAAGTCGGCTCTGACTAGACCTCTTCTGTACGCCTTTCAGGTGGACCTCACAGGTGAAATCTTCAATAAGATACCAAAAGCATGTGCTAGACTCAAGCCAGCAATCCCTTCAAAGCCCATAACATGGTCGTTGGACAAAGTCTTGCACTGTGCTTCGAATCTGAACAGTGAGGATTGCACCCTAAAGGATCTAACACAGAAAATTATATTTCTGTTTGCAATAGCCTCAGGGGCTAGAGTCAGTGAAATAGTGGCCCTATCCAGAAATGAAGGCCATATTCAGTTCCTAGACACAGGAGAACTGAATCTTTTCCCTGATCCTGCCTTTATCTCCAAGAACGAGCTACCCACCAAATGGTGGGGTCCTTGGAGAATCTGCCTACTGAAGGAAGATGTCTGTCTCTCTATGCCCAGTAGAGTGTCTCAAGGTGTATCTTCGAAGAACTTCAGACTTCAAGAAGGGACAGCTCTTCCGAGGCGAAACCTCAGGATCAAACTTATCCCTAAGACAACTGAGAGCAAAACTCACCTACCTTATTAGCAGAGCGGATCCTGACAGCACACCCGCAGGTCACGATCCAAGAAAAGTTGCTTCTTCGTTGAATTTCTTTCAACACATGGACTTTGAGAGACTCCGCTCATATACGGATTGGAAATCATCCAGAGTCTTCTATAAGCATTATGCGAAGCAAGTGCACGAGATAAAACACTTTGTGGTGGTGGCAGGTAGTGTCATAAAACCTGGCGTCTAATGCTGCGATGAACAGTGAACTGTTTTGGGACTTAGTGCATCGGGTGCATAGGTACTACTACCTTCGAGTGAAAATCACTATGGTGATTAATAGACTCTTCTATACAGGTGCAGAATCTAACCAATAACACCAGTGCCGTGTGAACATTTGAAGACAGTGTTGATGCATATCCAACATCTGAGTGGCATTTTTTATAATGAATTCATATATGTATATTCTTCCCTTACAGGTCAGAAATATATATAACCATGATGTTGATCGATGCAAGGTTAGACTTCTACTTATGATGTATACATTTACAATTTATTTTCCTTATGAAAATAAATATAAAAATGTATCTGCGTCTTCTTTTAACCCTCAGTATATGAAATAAAAGTCCAGAGTTTTATTCTATTCCTTTAAATAGAATCTTGATCGTACCGATATCCAAAGCACGAAAAGGCAATCTCTAGAAAGTTTCCCTTGCATCCTTATGGATACACAAACTTTGAATCCTTATAGTCGAAGTCGACACTTTCCCTGCAGGGGGCAGGAAGCCCTAAGCTAGTTCCAAGTTTGGTGGATATGACAAATAACGGTAATGTAATATATACGGGTCTAGGAGACCATATAAGGAACTCATTCAAAGTAAAGGCACTTATACAAACCCACAGGATGGGATATCCGCACTACGATTCCTTATTTCTTATCCTCTGTCGAAAGTGATGGCTTGAAGGGAAGCGCGTGCTAGTCTCATTAAAATAGTGTAGAGGCGGGATTAAAAAAATACTATGCTTAATTTCAGGTTTACAGAATAGGTTATACTTGCTACACAGCATAAAATTTATGTTATTATTATTTACATACTTACTGACGTAAGGTACAAAACATAAGGAATCATAGTGCGGGTATCACATAGGCCTATATGAATGAAGGGATATCAGGGAAAATAGATAGATATTAGGTGAGGAACAGGAATGTGGGAAAATGCTGAGCAAAATAATACGAAGAGAAGCAATGTAAGACTATTTAATCTGAAAGGAATAGGCCGAACTATATTACGAAAGAAAAAAAAAAAAACTGCGTCTACGAGCCAGAAGGGATCGTTTTCCCGCCAGGCCGCTACAGGCTGTTCTTTTACCTCTACAGGCTATTCTTTTACCTCCCCATAAGTTTTCACAAATATTGGGTTTTATTAATTCCATGTTTTTGGTAAGTTCTGGTATTCAAAGAAAGTTTATAATAACATGTTTAACTTATACTGAGTGTAATTTATCCCAATTTGTGTTAAGATATGTGAAAAATTACAAAATTACAAAGCGTGCATCCGAAAACAAGCTGCTGTCGTTGACTTCGGCGGATTGTGTTATTAAATTTAGACTTTCCAAGACGATTCTTTATAATATATTTATTCTTTCACATTGTTTATTAACAAAACATATAAATGATGGAGAAATATAGGTTAATAAATAAGTTTTGATTCACATTACTTGGTAATCATTCGAGAACAATGAAGGTGTTCGGACAAAATACTTCCGACCAATCAGGTATCAGGAACCTTTCCGAGCTAAAAGGGCACCCCTGCGAGTCAGTGCAAATATGCACCGCTATAAAAAATAGACTATAGTTAGGACCAGGAATTGCCAGGTAATGGCTTCTGATGACTCAACTCTAACTTACATGGATGGTGAGGCTGCAGCAACCAAAGGAACTATCGAGCTTGAGTGGACCTCGAACTTCCGTCTCAGAACACAAGGTAGGGACGTTTCCAATAGGCTACCATCGATTCAACCTCCAGGGTAGTTTAATTGTTCGTTATTTCTCATAGCGTTTATCTATTTCCTTATTTCCTTTCCTCACTGGGGTATTTTTCCTTGCTGGAGCCCTTGGGCTTATAGTATCTTGCTTTTCATCTAGGGTTGCAGCTGAGCTAATAATGATAATGATAATAATAATGATATTAAAAATACTACTACTACTACTACTACAACTACTACTGCTACTACTACTACTACTACTACTACTACTACTACTACTACAACTACTACTGCTACTACTACTACTAATAATAATAATAATGATAATAATTATTATTATTATCATTTCGTGCAATTGTATAAGAAACAGATCAGATGAGTTTCTCAAAAATAAATTTGCGACCTAAGATTTTGAAAGAGTTGTACAGTTGGAGACCAAAATTCTTGGTACACTTCGCTCAGATGAATTGCAGCTTGTCACACCCTTACTGCGTTGCGAGTAAGCAAACAGAGAGCGTACAGAGAGATGGCAGAGGTGGTGGGCTGCGCTACACACAAAAACTCACAGCGTAGTAAGGGCGTGACAAGATGCACTTCCTCTGAGCGAGATGTGTCAGAAATTCCTGTTTTCAACTATACATAGGAGTTCATAGAAATATCTGGATGTTGAGGAACCACTGTATTTGACCTACTTTCAATCATACTTTGAGGTTGATTAGAGTCCAAATTTATCCCCCCTAATTTGTAACACACTATAATTTCAGCTAGATCTCTGTTAGAGGATTCAGCAACCACTGGTCTGCATTCAAGGGACTTGATGCAAAGAGAGTAGCATCATCTGCATATGCAACGAGCTTTTTTTCACTTCCTTGGCGTGTGCATGGCGTTTTGTACGATTAATGATCAAATTTATATTTTCATAGACCTTCTTTCCCTTAGCATTATTCCAGCAGCAAGGCCTATACCTAAGGTTTAAAGGCCACTCATGAATGGCAGTGGCAAGGGACAGTGACATTACCCTATCAAGCAAGACAATGCCCTAGAGACTGATCATATATACATATGATCAGCGACCAAGGCCCTTCTCCTTCCAAGCTGGGACCAAGGAGGGCCAGGTATTGGTTACTAATGACTCAGCAGATAGACCTAAAGGCTCCCCCAAAACCCCCACCCTTAGCTCACAAGGATGGTGAGGTTGCAGTGACCAAATGGATCTAATGAGTTTGAGCGGGACTCGAACTCCAGTCTGGTGATCACCAGTCAGGAACGTTACCACATAGGCGTCCATTCTTACCAACTTTTACTCTCTAGAAACTGGCAAACAGATTTTTTTTTCACAATTGGGAGGAGGTTTTCCAACCTTTTCAACCCTAAACTAAAAAATCCTTCCTGTTATCAGTGTCCTGGTTCTTGCCTAAGCTCTTCCCTCCTTTGAGATGATAGTTTAAGGCCAACCCAAACTCTGTATCCTTCCCATTATATTTTGGTTTCCATCAGTTATTTCCCTCCCATTATTTTCTTCAATATCTTTTATTTCCTTATGAATTCAGTTTGGATGTAGATTAGAGGGGATTATTATTATTATTATTATTATTATTTATTATTATTATTATTATTATTATTAGTAGTAGTAGTAGTAGTAGTAGTAGTAGTAGTAGTAGTAGGAGCAGCTAGGCTGCAACCATAGTTAGAAAAGCTGGATGCCTTGAGCCCAAGGGCTCTAACAGGAAAAGTAGCCCAATGAGGAAAGGTAATAAGGAAATAAATAAACTACAAGAGAAGTAATGAACAATTAAAACGAAATATTTTAAGTACATTAACAACATTAACACATCAATCATATATAAACTATAGAAATAACTTATTTCAGCTGTTTCAACATAAAAACATTTGCTGCAACTTTGAACTTAAGAAGTTCTACCCATTCAACTACCCGATTAGGGAGATCATTCCACAACTTCATCACAGCTGGAATAAAACTTCTAGAATACTGTGCAGTAGAATCTCGTAATGGAGAAGGCCTTTGGGTCTCCAATTAATAGGAAATCATCTTGCTTACCTGGGAATTTTTTGTATGAATTTTACAAATTATAATTGCAAGAGAGTTGATTGTATATATTACAAATATTAAAAATATTGAAGGAGATATTACCTCTGCCAACGAAATTGGAAGGAGGTTATGTTTTACTCCCTGTTTGTGTGTGTTTATGAACGGTTTCCTGGCCAAAATTTTAATCGTAGAGTAATGAAACTTGCAGGGATTAACTCTTATGTAAAAAGTTGGAATTGATTAAATTCTGGAAAGTCAAGGTCAAAAGTCAAGGTCACAGGCAAGCAAAATGCCCAATTCACGTCATCAGCCATAAGTTTGGACATCGTTGTCACAGAGACTTCAAACTTGGTTCATATTTAAGTGTATGAAAATCCACGCCAATTAATATATGCTAATGTTATAGGTCAAAGATCAAGTTTAAGCAAAAGGTCAAGAAGTAAGTTGCCGTGGCGGAGGTCCGCGCTCTACTGAATGCCATTCCTTGACATTTTCTTTGGCATTCTTCTAGTTTTTCCAACAGATAAATTTTCCTTTGTATCGTAATCTCTACTTCTTTCTTATGATATGTAATACTTTTCTATTTTATTTATTCCATGTGTAATAAAATTTCAATTTTAATGGAGCCATCTTTTCATTTAGTATATTCATGATTCATGAGTGTATGTGTTTGTTTTGTTCTTTGCATAACTTTGACTTATTTTGTCTACTGAGATATGGATGTAACTTGAATTATCATGAGTTAGTAACTTGAATTTTATAAGATGAACCAAATGGTTTAAAGATTTTCCTTTTTACCAAAGGTAAATAAAAAATATTAAGAGGATTTTTTTTTCTCCATTGACCCAAAGAACCATAATTTTTTGTAATCAGTCAGTTTTAGATATTCTTTGTCATACTAATTTAAGTAGTTTCTCCTTGCTTATTTATAATTTTCATATTTTCACATATTCTTCATCCTTTAAAAATGCTAGCCTTCCTTGAGTCACTTTCTTGGGTGGAAAATTTTTTTTTTCTTCTTTACTAACTTACTTTACTTTAAGGGCTGCTTATCTGGTCTCGTACAGCAGGAGAATCCTACTCTCCACAGGACTTCACGTTTGTGTTATGATGCTCATTTGGGAGCATTTAACATTTCACATTGCGTATTGTACGCTTACTGTTTGATCATCACTGTCAAAACACTCACAAAATAAGGTCTTCAAGTTCCTCTTGAAAGCCTTAATATCTTTTAATTATTCGGATTTCTCGTGTGAGCCTATTATATAGTCTCAGGGCTACATATTAGGCTCTAGAGCCTACAGTAGACATGGATCTAGGTTCTGATAGTTTGAAACTATCTGTAACTATTCTCGTGTCATGACGATTTGTTGACCTAAAAAATCATAATTTTTTTTTTTTATAATCAGTTAGCTTTAAATGTGTGTTCATTCCAACAATATTTTTGTCCATACTAATTCAAAGTTGTTTATTCATGGACATTTTTTGTTTTCATATTTCCACACATTCTTCATCCTTTGAAAATGCAACCCAGGGTCAAATGTAGTTTAATAAGTAAATGTTATTATAATTTCTTGCTGAGCTACAACCCTAGCTGAAAAAGCAGGATGCTATAAGCCCAGGGGCTCCAACAGGGAAAAGGACCTAGTGAGGAGAGAAAACAAGGAAAAGTAAAATATTCTAAGGACAGCAATAACATCAAAATAAATATTTCCTACATAAACTATAAAAACTTTAACTAAACAAGAGGAAGAGAAACAAGATAGAATAATGTACCCTCAAGCTATGGCGCTACCCAAGACTAGAGAACAATGGTTTGATAACCAGTGTATACGGTATATGATCTCAACGATAAACAATATACAATAAGGATTTAATCGAGTATATTCAGCATTTTATCAAGCCGTCTTCGAAGCCAGTCTCCATTTTTGGAGTCTCTCTCCTGAGAGGCCCCTTACTCTCGGGCCTCTCCGAGGGTCCAATCCAGTTTCATAAGTAAATAACCAGTGTATATGATCTCAACGATAATCTCTATAATAAGGATTTAATCGAGAATATTCAGCATTTCATCAAGCCGTTCTCGAAGCCAGTCTTCATTTTCGGAGTCCGTCTCCTGGGAGGTCACTTTACACTCTCCCCTCCCAGGATAGGTCCAAGGTTACTTGGTGCCGTCAGCCTCATGTGTCTGGCTGGCAGAAGTGGGCGTGTTGTTGATCTCACGCCCCAAGGCGTAATTTCTCATCGTACATGCAAGGCCAATATATTGGCCTTGTGTACATGCAATCCGTGAGTCCTTTGGTTAGGGCGGCGGCGGCGAGGAAGGAGCCTTCGTTCCTCAGGTGGAGACAGACAACCCGTTAAGATAATCTCTGCGTCGAGATGATGGTGATGATAATGATGATTTTTCCTTCGTTAATCTGCTTCGAGAATGAGGAGGGTTTTGATCGCCAGCATCATAGGGTAGACGTTGATCCGTGGAGATGAATTTTCCTTAGAGGACACTTGGGAATAGTGTGGAGGCGGGGAGGGGGACAGGTGGGCCCCTGCAGGGCCAGGAGGAGGAGAGCAATATTTGGAGGAGAACCTACTGCCTGCCTAGTGATCTGCCGAATTGGGGCTCGAGCCTCTATAGTTTCTCGTAGTGTCTGCAACCTCACCATCCTTGTGAGCTAAGGATCGGTGGTTTGGAGAGCCTATAGGTCTATCTGCTGAGTCATCATCAGCCATTGTCTTGCCCTCCCTGGTCCGAGCTTGAGTGGAGAGGTGCCTTGGGCTCTGATCATATGTATATATAGTCAGTCTCGTGGCATTATCTTGCTTGATAGGGCAATGTCACTGTCCATTGCCTCGGCCATTCATGAGTGGCCCTTAAAAAACCTTTAGAAATTAATGCTGTAGTGGGGTTTGAGTCCGCTCAAGCTCGATAGTTTCTTGTAGTGTCTGCAACCTCACCATCCTTGTGAGCTAAGGATAGGGGTTTGGGGGAGCCTATAGGTCTAACCGCTTAGTTAACAGCATCTATTGCCTGGCCCTCCCTGATCTTAGCTTGGGTTGAAAGGGGGTTTGGGCGCTGGTCAGTCTCTATGGCATTGTCACTGTCCCTTGTCTTTGCCATTCATGAGTAGCCTTTCAACCTTTAAAGGGAAGAGCTTATCGTTTGATTTACTTGCTACATCTTTCATTAATGTTGAGATTTATTAATTCTGCGTTTATGGTTGATAATGGCATTTGACAATTTTTATCATATTGAACCACATGTAAAGTTCCATTTTTTTTCCAATGTATATAATTATAATCAAATTTGCTTCCTCTATTTTGGCCTAATTGGCGTTTTCATCATTACTGTAAATTACGAATTACCTGAGCGTGAAAATTATAAGGGAAAACAAAATCTATGAAATTGTAGAATAATGTTCAATAATAAATAACAATTGATATGCAGTAGTTTTTCTATTAAAAAAGATATTTCATCAGCCCTATTCTACTTGATTTTACGGATTATGGTTTAAGTTGATAAAAGATATGGTTCGCAATTACATAAACTAATATAAGTAAAGAACACACTTATATTACGAAATTTACAGATCATATAAAGCTTACGATGATAAGACTTTAATAATTTTTCTTCACTTCAGAGGTTAACTACTGCACTGTAATTGTTCAGTGGTATGGTATGGTATGGTATGGATAGACGAGGCTCTTTAGCTATGCTAAGCAGCTCCTCTAGGAGAGGGAGACTCCAAAATAAAACTATTGTTCTCTAGTCTTGGGTAGTGCTTTAGCCTCTGTACCGGGTACTAGGACAAAATCCTGGACAAAATCTCCCGTAGGACTAAATCACCGTCCGAGCTATTTTTTCCAAATGGTAATTTTTTTCTCAAACACAGTTTAACTATGAAACCAGTCAAAGTAGTAATTTGATTTTTTAAAAAAGTACCAAAATAGAAGTGCAGTCATTTGTTTATTTTATTTCTTAAATACTTACTGTATATAGTTCGAAACAGGAAAAACATAAGATACTAGTGCCATCTTTTGATTGTTTTACATTTATCATTGCATATCTAGTTCTATTTACCTTATTTGAGCATTTTTGCTGGCAATAATTTTTAATCCTCACTTACCTTCTGTCTATAAAAGAAGGAGTTCTTAAAAAAGGTTTTGTGAAAAGTGAAAATTTCAGAAATTGCTAAAACATTGCACTACTATTTTTGTTAGACATTTAGTCCAGGGGGATTTAGTCCTACGGGGGATATTGTCCAGGGGGATTTTGTCCTCAGGGGGATTTTGTCTTCAGGGGGATTTTGTCCTCCGGGGGATATTGTCGTGACACCCTGTACCGTGGTCTTCATTGTCTTGGGTAAGAGTTCTCTTGCTTGAGAGCACGCTATTCTATCTATTTCCTCACTTGGCTATTTTTCCAAGTTGAGGCCCCTAAGCTTATAGCATCCTGGTTTTCCAACTAGGGTTGTAGCTTAGCTAATAATGCTAATAATAACAACAATAATAATAATAATAATAATAATAATAATAAAATACATGACAAATACCATCAACTAGTGGCCTGGTGGTAACGTCCTCGGCAGGTGAATGTCAGACAAGGGTTCGAGTCCCTCTCAAACTCGTTAGTCTCTTTGGCCGCTGTAACCTCACCATCCTTGTGAGCTAAGGATGGGTGGTTTGGGGGAGCTAATAGGTCTCTCTGCTGAGGCAACAGCAGGCATTACCTGGACCTTCTTGGTCCTAGCTTAGGGGGAGAGGGGCCTTGGGTGCTGATCATAATATGGTTAGTCTCTAGGGCACTGTCCTGCTTGATATGGGAATGTCAGTGTTCCTTGCCTCTGCCATCCACGAGTGGCATTTAAACTCTTATATATTTTGGCATCAATGTTGACGTTTTCGTTGACCTAAAATAAACAATACTATTTAGATGAAATAAGTTTGGACACCATTGTCACATGTGAGGCTTCAAACTTGGTTCATATTTTGAGTGTATGATAATCCACGCCAATTAATACATGTTAAGGTCAAAGGTCAAGGTCAAGGTCGAGCAAAAGGTCGAGAAATAAGATGGCGGGGCTGAGGTCTACGCTCTACTGAGTCTGCTACTCTAGATTTTTCTTTTGTGTTTTTTTTTTTTTTTAATTTTCTGCTCGGTAAAAGAACTATTATAGCAAATAGTATATCAGGGGCAAATTATGATCAACGTTACATAAAATACAACATTTATATTTGTGTTTGTCATTTTTATCTGCCGTTAGTGTTATCAGAATAACATTTTACTTCGTGTGGCACAAGGTAATGTTCGAGTATCATTTCCCTTCAATATGGATTCATTTGATTGAGCTTCAAGATGGAAAAACCGGATTCCTAGATAAGGGTTTGTTCCCAGTCATTGAACTTGACCTGGGATGTGGTTGTATAACTTGTCCCTATAAATCTTCTCTCCAAATACGAAGTTAAATTAATTTCGAGGTGATATTTCATGGAGGTAACAAACAACTCTTGATTTATGTCTCTCTCTCTCTCTCTCTCTCTCTCTCTCTCTCTCTCTCTCTCTCTCTCTCTCTCTCTCTCTCTCTCTCTCTCTCAAGAATAAGTTAGACAATATCATAAAAACTCTCTAAACTTTTAAACTAATTCAAAACCCTAATAACTCATAACCTTAGAGAGAGAGAGAGAGAGAGAGAGAGAGAGAGAGAGAGAGAGAGAGAGAGAGAGAGAGAGAGAGAGAGAGAATCCATTATTACATCAACATTTTGACTGTTGAACCATTTCATGAACAGCAGGAAAACTAATTCGCTCTTTCTGAGAGGAAAGGAAGTCTCCACTGATGGACTAAAAAGCCTTTTGAGACATCCAAAAATCCTAGTGACACATACTCTCTCTCTCTCTCTCTCTCTCTCTCTCTCTCTCTCTCTCTCTCTCTCTCTCTCTCTCTCTCTCTCTCTCTCTCTCTCATATCAATTGTTTTAATATTGCAATCCTACACCTCGATCCGAAGACGTACGTACACCCTGTCACACTTTTACTTCGCGGCCTGTAACCAAACAGATAGTGTATATATCTGGCATAGGTGGTGGGTTGGGATAAACACAGAAACTTACCGCGCAGTAAGGGTGTACCGGGAATCCCTGTGTCCAACTCATGCTCTTATTTCCTGTGAAAAAGTCATGCTTAAATAGTTACTGCAAATGTTGATATATAAAAGAAAACATTAGGATCTATAAGTTAAAGGTGGTTTACTTCTGTTGAATGATTTTACCTTGACAATTACTTTTTTCATTCTACGTTCATAAAGCACTGGGCTCGCATTTGTAAGATTGGCAGTTCAATCCCAGTCTAAGGCTCATCATTCGACTCGGGAGCTTAAAGGTTTAAAGGCCACTCATGAATGGCAGAGGCAAGGACAGTAACATTGCCTCATCAAACAGGACAATCCCCTTGAGAATGACCATATATAGTATACGTATGATCAGCACCCAAGCCCCCTCTCCACACAAGCTAGGAACAGCGAGGGCCAGGCAATGGCTGCTGATGACTCAGCAGATAGACATATAAGCTCCCCAAAATCCTCCATGCTTAGCTCACAATGCTTAGCTCACAAGGATGATGAGGTTGCAATGACCAAAAAACTAACGAGTGTGGGCAGGACTCCAACCCCAGTCTGGCGATCACCAAGCAAAGACGCTACCACACAGGCCACCACAACCCAATGTTAGATGGTGCCAAGGCAAAGACAGAGTCTGTCTTAGAGACTTGGTGAAATTTAAAAGGTTTTGCCCTTTTGGTGCTAGTACCTCTTATGTCCTAACATAAAGCAATAACAAAGTATTCCTGACATGAAGATAGAGCAGTCTGTCCTTGACATGAACCAGTAACAGTATTCGTGACATGAACCAATAACAGTATTTCTGACATGAAGATAGAACAGTCTGTCCTTGACATGAACCAGTAACAGTATTCGTGACATGAACCAATAACAGTATTCCTGACATGAAGATAGAACAGTCTGTCCTTGACATGAACCAGTAACAGTATTCATGACATGAACCAATAACAGTATTCCTGACATGAAGATAGAACAGTCTGTCCTTGACATGAACCAGTAACAGTATGCATAACATGAACCAATAACAGTATTCATGACATGAAGATAGAGCAGTCTGTCCTTGACATGAAACAGTAACTTTATTCATGACATGAACCAATAACAGTATTCCTGACAAGAAGATAGAACAGTCTGTCCTTGACATGAACCAGTAACAGTATTCGTGACATGAACCAATAACAGTATTCATGACATGAAGATAGAGCAGTCTGTCCTTGACATGAACCAGTAACAGTATTCATGACATGAACCAATAACAGTATTCATGACATGAAGATAGAACAGTTGGTTCTTGACACGAACCAATCGATACTTTTGACATAGATCTAAAATCCATTTTTTTTTTATGAACTAAGAACATGCTCTTATAAAAAAAAATCTTTTAACATAAAGTAAGACTTTCATTTTTTTATCATAATTTTGTTTTCATAAAATAAGGAAACACTTATGGTGTTTAATCCTTTTGATAGATTAAGGACTTGTATCATAAACCTATATTCACTCCTGGTGTGAACTGATAACCGAATGATATTAACATGCACCAAGAACAAGCGGTTCACGACATGATCTCTGATACCGTGTATTATTAAAGTGAACCAAGAATTATCCAAAATCTTAGATTTAATTGATGAGAACTTTGCACTAACTCTCCTCTACACGAATTAAAAACCGCTGTTGTCACCACCAAACAAGAACATCGTAACATTAAATCTAAAGAAATTAATCACACTTTAAAGGAAAAATTATGAAAATTAATAACTAAATTAACTAATTCCACAAATAAAAAAAAGGAAATATGACAGGCTTAGCATCCTTTCTGTTGCTTACATCTTTATAACTTTCATGATTAGCTCTTTCTTATCTCTTGTTGAAAAAATTTAATCTTTGAGACTTCAGAATACTTAGAATCTGCGCATCCCAATATAATTTCATCACACTCAAACTCGGGTATTTAAGCATTCTATAACTCCTATATTTCGACAAAGCCCTGATATTTATTTTCAAGAATGAAGTACCATTTAATCCTTACAAGGACCAAAAACAATCTGTTATAATCATTAATCACAAACCATCTGTTTTTCACTTTTACAATGAACTACATATTCTTCACATGAACTAACACTCAACTATTCTTGACTTCAGTTCTGTGATATGAATCGGTGAATATTTCACGAAACTAAGATCCAATCTTTCGAAGAGATAGAATATTGTTGTGGAAACCTATTCGAAACGTCCCTGTCTCGCGATCTGCTGGGCTGTAGTTTGAGACCCTCGGAAGTTCGATAGTTTCTTGTAGTATCTGAAGCCTCACTATACTTGTGAGCTAAGAGTGGAGGATTTGGGGGAGCCTGTAGGTCTACCTGCAGAGTCATCAACAGCCATTGCCTGCCCCTCCCTGGTCCGAGCTTGGGCGCTGATTATGTGTATATAGTCAGTCTGTAGGGGATTATCCTGCTAGCTAGGGCATTGTCAATCTCCCTTGCCTCTGCCATTCATGAGTGACATTTAAACCTTTTATTCCTACCTTGAATCAAACCATCAAATCTTGACTAGAATTAAGTATTTTCTCCTGATATGGTCAAAGAAAAAACTAGAGGGACGTTCAGTAGAGCGCAGACCTCCACCTCGGCAGCTTATTCTTGACCTTTTGCTGGACCTTGACCTTTAACCTTAACATGTATTAATTGGTGTGGATTTTCATACATTCAAATCTGAACCAAGTTTGAAGTCTCTGTGACCAAACTTATGGCTGATTACCTCAATTGGACGTCTTGCTTCACTGTGACCCTGAACTTTGACCTTGACCTTCCAAAAATTAATAATCTCCTGGTTTATACTTAACATTTAATCCCTGCAAGTTTATTTACTCTACGATTAAAATTGTGGCCAGGAAGCTGTTTACCCAACACACACACATACATAAAAACACAGCCAGGGGTGAAAACATAACCTCCTTTCAACTTCGTTGGCGGAGATAATTATGATTGAAATAAAACTTGAACTTAATCAAGATCAACTCCATTCAAATATGAAATCAGAATCTGCTTTTGTTGAGAAGCATCATTATATACTAGTGTACCCCACCCGTCAAAAATGACGGCTAAATCTTTAGATATTTAGATATACGGTATATGCACGCGCACACATACACTGATTGTTTTTCTTATTGTTACCTCTCGGGGTACACCTCTCACCAGGGTATGACTTCTCCCTCTTCCCTTACCCGAGGGACGGGGAGAGACTAAGCAGTCGTATGCCTGATATATATATATATATATATATATATATATATATATATATATATATATATATATATATATATATATAAATAATATTAATATTATTATCGATATTATTATTATTAATATTCATATTAATAATATTAATCTTATTAATATTGTTATTAATACCAATATTATTATCAATTTTATTAATATAAATATTAATATTAATATTGAATAATATTATTCTTTAGTATTATTAATATTGTTGATATTATTAATAATATTATTAATGTTTTCAATATATTTATCATTAATAGTATTAATATGATTAATATCAATATTATTGATATTATTGATATTGATATTATAATTATTGATGTTATTAGTATTAATAACCTCAATATTAATATTATTATTTTTAGGAATATTATTATTAATATTATTTATATTATTATTAATATTATCAATATTATTATTAATATTAATATAATTTATATCATTAATATTATTAATATTATCATTAATAATATCATTATTAATAATATTAGTAATATTAACTTTAATATTATTATTATTATTAATATAAATATTAATATAATTATTAATGTTAATATTATTAGTATTTTTAATATTAATAATATTAATATTCATATTATTAATATCATTAATATTAATATATATCAGTATTATTAATATTATTAACATTATTAATATTATCAATATTATTATTATTAATATTATTATTATTAATATTAATATCGTTAATATTAATATTATGAATATTAATATTATTAATATTTACATTAATAATATTAATATTATTGATATTAATATCAATATTATTAATATCAATAATATTAATAATATCAATATTAATATTATTATTAATATTAATATGATTATTAAAATTAATATTATTAATGTTAATATTATTATAAATATTAATATTATTAAAAATGATAATAATAATAATATTAATAATAATGAAAATAATAAAAATAATAATAATTTATTAACGTTAATAATATTAATTTTAATATCAATATTATTACCATTAATAGTAATAGTATTATTAATTATTATTAATATTGATATAAATATCATTAATATTATTATTATTATTATTATTATTATTATTATTATTATTATTATTACTATTAATATTATTATTATTACCATTATTATTGTTATTATTATTATTATTATTATTATTAATGATAATGTTCTTGTTCTTGATAATAATAATAATAATAATAATAATAATATTAATAATAATAATGATAATGATAAAATTGATAATAATGAAAATAATAAAAATAATAATTTATTAATATTAATGATATTGATTTTAATCAATATTAATATTACTATTACTATTAATAGTAATAGTATTATTTATTATTATTATTATTATTATTATCAATATCAATACTAATATTAACATTAATGTTAATAGTAATATTAATATTGATAATATTATTAATATTAGTAATATCAATATTAATATTAATATCATTATTATTAATATTACTAATATTAATATCATTAATATTGATATGATCAATATTATCAATATAATTCATGTTATTAATATTATTATTATTATTTCTAATATTATCAATATAAATATTAATAATATTAATATTAATAATAATAGTATTAATAATATTGATATTAGTAATATTGATAATTATAATAATAATAATAATATTAATAATATCAATAATACTATTATTAATAATAATAATGATAATAATAATAACAATATCATCATCATCATCATCATTCTCATTCTCAATATCATTATCAATATTAACATCAATATTAACATTGGTAATATTATTATTAATATTAATATAAACATTATTAATAATACTATGTAACTTTTGTGTTTGTTCCAATAGTTGACTGAATGGTTTACAGTTCTATGGTTGTATCCGAGACCCTGGATATTGTGGTAAGGTTGCATTCATCGCTGTGAATGATAGATACTTGCCGAACTACTTTGAGTATTATCGGAAGAGTGGCAGCATCTCTTTTCTCAACTATTTCTATATAGCCAATTCCAGGCCTTGTGCTCGTATTCACTATACTAAAAACCCAAATAGGAGTGTGAGGTGAGCGTCCACGATGGTGTTTTGTTTTATGTGGAAAACATGATTCATCAATTTCAACAGTAATTCCAGGGCCCCCAAGCTGAACTGAATTTGTTCCAAAATACACATTTCAGACTTTCCTAAAAAAGCTATAGAAATCGATCATTGTTTTCTCGCCGATGTTCACATGATGTCCTGCTGCGGTTTCGCCAATCCGTTCACTCCAAAGGTACATAACATGGACCCATTTTTGAAGTGAAATATTAGATCGTGCAAAAAAAAAAAAAAACTTTTCTTATTGACTTGCTTGATTTGTATTTCAAACAGGTCTTGTATTGGCATTTCCATATAAATCCATCCTTTGATCTGGAATACTTTGTCCAATTCATACAACTATTGCAGGTATCACTCTTAACTCCACTCTTTATAAGCTTCTTTTGCTGTAGCCAACGAATAACTTGAGAGGAATTATCACACAAACTTGGAAGAACCACATCTTGGAAGGTATTCCGACCCATGGGTGTTGGTTGTTTATAGTAAAAAAAAGAATTGTAGCAACTATTCTTATTTTTGCAAAGTACAATCGAAGAAAGAAACAATTTTGGAATGAGAAAGATTTAAAGGTAGGTTGTTAAGAACAAGAGACGTTGTTAGTTAGGTAGGTAATTATCCTAGAGCCATAAAATAGCTTATTAAAACTAACTAGTAAATTAAGGTTAGTTGAAAACAACCACCATTTGTTAAATCATAAGAAGAAGAGAGGTTGTTAGTTAGAAATGTAATTATCCTGGTTGTAAATAATGATCCTAATTAAGTAGTAATTTAAAGTTAGTTGAAACTAACCCTCATTTGTTAAATCATCACTCCAGAATCTCTCCTGTATAATCGTCACCCTGAAAGACCATGGGGTGACAATTCTACAGGTGATCCTAAAAAAACTTATTAGCGTCATTTATTGCATGTTTATTTTATTAAATCAGCCTTGTACTTTAGTTTTAAGTGCTCTATTATATTCAGTTCAACAGCTGTATTTTTTTTTACGTTGACGTAACGTTCAGTGGTTTTGCTCAGTGATTCCTTCTCTTGTTGTGAATTGCCTGACTATTGTGTTAACGATTGTTTTTATTCTGTTTTCGAGTTGGAATGGAACTGTATTGCGGTGAGTGGAGGGAGGCCGGGCTTAGCGGGCTAAGTCAGTGCGGGCCTGTATAAGCTTCTGGACGTACGCTCTTTTGTTGGCAGCCTTCTGGAGATTTTGCTTACGCCTTTTTGGAGGAATACTCCCGACGGACCTACCTTGGAAGTGGTTTTTCGTAGATGTGCTGAGCCATCTACGGCGTATGTGCATTGTGGAGTTTGATCACGGCTGTGATATTGCAGGTTATTGTCACTTGGGACACCTGTACTCCTGATTCCCGCCGGAGGATTTGGCGGAAGACGTGGTCGACGCTGTCCCGCCACGTAGGAGGCATTACGCCAACCACTGTCCTGTCCGTCTTGAGCTGCATGTCCAGGAGAGCTAATGGCTCGTGAAGAGGCCTGCAGGGAGGCAATTGCCAGGTAAGACGTCATTATCCTGTGTTGTTCCTCGGAATGGATCTCGACCCCTGGGTCTACCTGGGCAATTTGTGGGCTCCCCAGTATATCTGCTGGGAGGTTGAAGAGACTCCGTGAACTCATGTGCACTTCGTTGTACACGAGGATTTGTGTATTTAATTATTAATCATATTTATATGCATATATATGTTATATTGAGTTGTCGGTATTGGGTTAGTTTTAAGTTAAGTACCAACACGGTTAGGTAGGAGATTTAAGGTTTTCCTGTCTTTATTTTCTCTAGTCTTCCTTCAATTTTATAATTATAGGTTAGTGGTATTTCATTATTGGGCCCGTAATATTATTATGTTATGTCCTTTCTTTGCTTTGTTAGGGTCAACTTCTAAGTATTAGGTATCCTTGTGAGCCTGTTATTGTTATTGCTCATATTTACTGTTAAGTTTTCTCACAAGGTTTATTTAGTATTAAGTGTATAGTATAATTAAATATTGTTTATTTTGTTCTGGTGTTTGTTTCCACATTCCTCATACCCTGTGTACTTTCTTACTGCCTATGATCCCTGTGAGTATTGAAGTGTAAAGAACCTGTATTTCGGCCAAAGAGGTCGTAATGCGTGATCTCAGCATAAAGGCGGTCCAAATTCTGCAAGTCTTCAATTTATTTTTCTATATGCACGTAGTTGTAAGTGCCCCTGTGGCCGCAGGGTCATAAAAACAATTAGAATAGCGCCAACGTATCCCTGCGTGTCATAAGAGGTGACTAAAAGGGACGGGACGAGGGCGCTGGGAACTCCCTTTCCTGTATTATAATCCTGTGAGACATCAAAGAGGTGGAGCTGGGGGGAGAGTGACTGCTCCCCGCACTCTAGTTTTGGGGTGTTTGAATGTGCGTGGATGTAGTACGATAGAGCGTAAAAGATGTGAGATTAGAAGTATGTTTAGGAATAAGAAGGATGGATACATTGGCTTTGTGTAAGATGAAGATAAAAGGGAAAGGTGAAGTGATGTTCGGTGAAATGTCTGGTAGAGTGTCTGGGATTGAAAGGGGAAGAGCAAGAGAAGGTGTGGCTTTATTGCCGAGTGAATGGATGACAGGTACAGTGGTGGAATGGAAGGAGATATCATCTAGGTTAATGTGAGTAAGGGTTAGGTTGGGTAGGGAATGTTGGGCTTTAATCAGTGCGTATGGGCCAGATTGTGAGGAAAGTGAAGAAGAGCGGAATGAGTTCCGGAATGAACTAACTAGCTGGGTAGAAGGAATTATGTATTTGTCATGGATGACTCAAATGCTAGAGTGGGCGCTGGAGAGGTAGAAGGTGTCATTGGGAAGTATGGCGTTCCAGGTGAAAATGAGAGTGGTGAGAGACTGGTAGATATGTGTGTTGAGCAAGAAATGATAATAAGTTCTAGCTTTTTCAAAAAGAAAGATAAAAAGAAGTATACATGGGTAAGAGTGGCAAATGGAAGAGTGGTAGAAAGGGCGTTAATGGGTTATGTGTTGATAACTAAAAGAATGTTTGGAAGATTGAAAGACTTCCACGTGTTTAGGGGTATGGCTAACGGTATCATTTTTTGGTGGAAGGAAAATTAGTTGTAGCAAAAGAGTGGGGGAATAGAGTAGGTGGATGTAAAAGGGAGCTAGTGAGGGTTGAAGAGATAATAAAACCGGGGGTAAAAAGTATTTATCAAGAAAGGTTGAAAATGGCATATGACGAAGTGAAAGTAAGAGAAGTGGAAGTTAGTAAAAGAAAATTTTGTTGGGATTGCAAGTGATGTGTGTGGCAAGAAGTTTGTTGGAGGCAGCATGAGGAAGGGCAGTGAATGGTGGAATGAAGGAGTGAAGGTAAAAGAGGAAGAGAAAAAGAGAGATTTTGAAGAATGGCTGCAGAGTAATAGTGTAGAGAAGTATGAAAGATATAGAGAGAAAATGTGGAAGTAAAGCGCAAGGTAAGTGAGGCAAAGATGGCAGCTGACCAGAGGTGGGGTCAGGGATTGGGTCATTCATATGAAGAGAATAAGAAGTTTTGGAAAGAAATGAAGAGAGTAAGGAAGGCTGGTTCAAGAATTGAAGAGACAGTGAAAGATGGAAATGGAAGGTTGTTAAAAGGAGAGGAGGCAAGGAAAAGGTGGGCGGAATATTTTGAAAGTTTACTGAATTTTGCGGATAATAGGGAGGCAGATATAATTGCTGTTGCAGGTGTTGAGGTGCCGGTGATGGGAGATGAGAATGAGAGAGAGATTACAAGAGAGGAAGTGAGGAGAGCACTAGATGAAACGAGAGTAGGAAAAGCATCTGGTATGGATGGTATGAGAGGCGAGATGTTGAAGGAAGGGGGGTGTGACTGTACTTGAATGGTTGATGAGATTGTTTAATATGTTTTGTGTTGTCAATGGTACCAGTAGATTGGGTTTGTGTGTGTATTGTACCACTATATAAGGGTAAGGGAGATGTACATGAGTGTTGCAATTCATGGGGTATTAGTTTGTTGAGTGTAGTTGGAAAAGTGTATGGTAGAGTACTGATTAATAGGTTTAAGGATAAAACAGAGAATGCAGTCTTAGAAGTACAGGGTGGTTTTAGAAGAGGTAGGCGTTGTATGAATCAGATTTTTACAGTTAGGCAGATATGCGAGAAATATTTAGCAAAAGGTAATGAGGTGTATTTTGCGTTTATGGATCTGGAGAAAGTGTATGATAGAGTTGATAGGGAAGCAATGTGGAATGTGATGAGGTTATATGGAGTTGGTGGAAGGTTGTTGCAAGCAGTGAAAAGTTTCTACAAAGGTAGTAAAGTATGTGTTAGGATAGGAAATGAAGAGAGTGATTGGTTTCTGGTGAGAGTGGGGCTGAGACAGGGATGTGTGATGTCGCCGTGGTTGTTTAACTTGTATGTTGATGGAGAGGTGAATGCTTGAGTGCTTGGACGAGGATTGAAACTGGTAGACGAGAATGATCATGAATGGGAGGTAAATCAGTTTTTTTTTGCGGATGATACTCTACTGGTTGCAAACGCGGAAGAGAAGCTTTGCTGATTAGTAACAGAATTTGGAAGGGTGTGTGAGAGAAGAAAGTTGAGAGTTAATGTGGGTAAGAGTAAAGTTATGAGATGTACGAGAAGGGAAGGTGGTGCGAGGTTGAATGTCATGTTGAATGGAGAGTTACTTGAGGAGGTGGATCAGTTTAAGTACTTGGGGTCTGTTGTTGCAGAAAATGGTGGAGTGGAAGCAGATGTATGTCAGAGAGTGAATGAAGGATGCAAAGTTTTGGGGGCAGTTAGGGGATTAGTAAAAAATAGAGGGTTGGGCATGAATGTAAAGAGAGTTCTGTATGAGAAAGTGATTGTACCAACTGTGATGTATGGATCGGAGTTGTGGGGAATGAAAGTGACGGAGAGACAGAAATTGAATGTGTTTGAGATGAAATGTCTAAGGAGTATGGCTGGTGTATTTCGAGTAGATAGGGTTAGGAACGAAGTAGTGAGGGTGAGAACGGGTGTAAGAAATGAGTTAGCAGCTAGAGTGGATATGAATGCATTGAGATGGTTAACCATGTTGAGAGAATGGAAAATGGCTGTCTGCTAAAGAAGGTGATGAATGCAAGAGTTGATGGTAGAAGTACAAGAGGAAGGCCAAGGTTTGGGTGGATGGATGGAGTAAAGAAAGCTCTGGGTGATAGGAGGATAGATGTGAGAGAGGCAAGAGAGCGTGTTAGAAATAGGAATGAATGGCGAGCAATTGTGACGCAGTTCCGGTAGGCCCTGCTGCTTCCTCCGGTGCCTTGGATGACCGCGGAGGTAGCAGCGTTATGAAGCTTCATCTGTGGTGGAAAACCGGGGCGGTTGGGCTGTGGCACCCTAGCAGTACCAGCCGAACTCGGCTGAGTCCTTTGTCAGGTTGGGAGGAACGTAGAGAGGAGAGGTTCCCTTTTTGTTTCATTTGCTTGATGTCGGCTACCCCCAAAAATGGGGGAAGTGCCTTGGTATATGTATGTATGTATGTACTTAGTTCTAAGCACATAGCACAAACAAATAACACTATCATCTTGTATCTGATCACTTACCTCCAGTATCTAATAGAAGATAAGGCAGATGTTACAACAATAATGAACTTAGTCAAAGTACAATAATAACACACTAATACTACAATAATCCCACAATCCCCTTGCAAAGATGTAAAGCAAGATCAGACACTGTTTAATTTTCTGGTACCAGCGTCGAACACTAAAACCTTACTAATACTGCTAGTGCTTGAACTGTAACACCAACAGTTCTGCAAAGTAAGATGATAAACAGTCTGAAAACAAGTCAATGGAGAACAGGAGAAATCGGCGTATGGTGGTAGTATTCTTACATCACTACTTTGGAAATTTAAATAAATGATGAGGAAATTACGAATAAGGAAGGAAATAATTCAACAATTTAGAATAAATAAACAGCACTGAATAAGTTACAGCCATACTGTGAAATAAGACTTATAGATAAAACTGTTCAACAAAGTTCTACCTTCTGAACTGAGTTCTACCCATTCAACCTTTTGCGTAGGAAATCAGTTTCCTAATTTGGTCACGGCCGGAACAAATCTCTGAAAAATCCATAGTATTGAACAGTATGAAAGTAAACACAAGACCATATGAATGAATTGTTTGGCTACTTTACTTACTTTTACTTGAAGGGGTGTTTCCTGATCCCATCGCACATGGAACCCTACGTATGCCCTACAGGACATATCCAATGTTTGTCGTATATATTATTGGGTATTTAATATATCACACAGAGCATTCCGTGTTCATTGTCAAATCCATATTATCGTAGCAGCCAAGGGGAGATGTAACAATGGGCATAGGATATACTATATTACAGTAGTCCATTGTCATCTGCTTATCCTAGATAGTATAAAATAGAATATCATGTAGAAGGTTATAGATAGTAAAAAGTTGGATTGAGAAAAAAAAATTACAGGATTATATTAGCATGTATTATTTGATACATCTGTTGCCTTCAAATGTTATTCTAACATTATACTATATATATATATATATATATATATATATATATATATATATATATATATATATATATATATATATATACAGTGATACCTCTGGATACGAAAGTTTCTGCTTAGGAAAAATTCAGGATGCGAAAAGTGATTCGAAGATTTTTATGCCCCAGGATACGGATAAAATTTCAGGATACGAAAACCTTTCGAGATCCCAACTCTTCGCCGAGAGTAATTTTAAAAAGCGCGCGCCGCCTGACTTTGAACTTGGGTAGATTCACTTACAGCCTCCCGCTCACCCATTGGTTATCTCCCTACTTAGACGCTAGCTGACGCCATAAGATCCTGCTTTCCTATTGGTTGGCAACTATCCCAGCTTGCCTACGCACGTGCGTTCATCTCTCTCTCTCTCTCTCTTTTCGTTCCAACCGCGGTATCGTTAACAGACATTGTGTGCTTTCGCTTGTTTGACTTAGTGTTAATATACAGTACATTCATACGCCACGTGTTATCGTTAATAAACATTCGTTACTGTGCACTGTACTATATTAGTGTTTACTATACATACTGTATATAACGTTACTCAGTGTATTATATTACGTATTACTGTAGCCATGGGTCCCAAGAATGTTGCCGAAGGAAAGAAGAAGAAGACGATGCTCTCGATGGAGACGAAACTTGAAATCGTTAAAAAGTACGAGTCTGTCATGCGTTTAAGTGCGATCGCCAAGGAGTATGGCCGGAATCCGTCTACGATAGGCACCATCCTGAAGCAGAAGGCGGCCATCAAAGCAGCAACACCTTCTAAGGGCGTCACTATTTTCTCCAACAAGAGAACGCACGTGCATGACGAGATGGAGAGGCTGCTTCTTGTGTGGATCAAGGACAAAGAGATCTCAGGAGACACCATCACTGAGACTACAATTTGCCAGAAGGCCTCCGCCATTTTCGGAGATCTCATGCGTGCTCAGGCCGAAGAAGGAGCAGGAGAAGGAACATCCCAGCAGGAACCCCCAGAGTTCAAGGCATCTCGTGGGTGGTTTGAGAAGTTCAAGAAAAGGACTGGCATCCATTCAGTGGTACGGCATGGGGAGGCAGCCAGCTCGGACACGAAGGCCGCCGAAGCCTTTGTTAAAACGTTCGACGAGTTGACTCTGCAGGAAGGCTACAGTTCGCAGCAAGTTTTCGATTGCGACGAAACTGGGCTCTTCTGGAAGAAAATGCCTCGTCGGACGTTCATCACGGCGGAGGAGAAGAGGCTACCCGGACATAAGCCTATGAAGGACAGGCTTACCCTTGCTTTTTGTGCAAACGCCAGTGGGGACTGCAAGATAAAGCCCCTGCTGGTGTACCATTCAGAAAATCCCCGAGCCTTCAAAGCCCACAAAGTCATTAAGGAGAACCTTCCCGTGATGTGGAAGGCGAATACAAAAGCCTGGGTAACGAGGCAACTGTTCATTGATTGGGTGAATGTCTGCTTCGGTCCGACTGTCCGAAAATATTTGGAAGAAAAGCACCTCCCTATGAAATGTCTGCTGGTGTTGGACAATGCTCCAGCTCACCCTCCTGGCCTCGAGGAATATCTTCTGGCCGAGTATTCCTTCATAAAGGTCCTGTATCTACCGCCTAACACCACCCCTCTCCTCCAGCCCATGGACAAGCAAGTTATTTCTAATTTTAAAAAATTGTACACGAAGCATCTCTTCAAGAGATGTTTCCAAGTCACAGAGAGTACAAACCTCACTCTGCGTGAATTCTGGAAAGATCACTTCAACATCGTGATATGTCTCAAACTCATCGATCTCGCTTGGCAGGAAGTTTCGAGGCATACCCTAAACTCATCTTGGAGGAAGCTGTGGCCTGATGCTGTCTCTGCACGAGACTTCGAGGGGTTCGGGAAGCCTGGAGGAGAAGCCGAGAGCGTTGACGATCCTGAACCAATTCAGCAGTCTGAGGTGGCTGACATCGTACATCTTGGTACGTCCATGGGGCTGGAAGTTAGTGCGGAAGATATAGATGAACTTATCGAGGAGCACCACGAGGAGTTGATGACGGGCGACTTGAAGGAGTTGGAGACGATGCAAGTGAGTGATTTTCAAGAGCAGCTCTCTAGCGGTGATGAGGAGGATGTTACACCTTTGAAAACGGCAGACATCAAGGAAATTCTCGCATGTTTCCATAAAATGGCAGACTACGTCGAAAAGGAACATCCAGAAAAAGTTTATACCAACCGTGCGCTTCAACACTGCAATGACGTTTGCCTAACGCGTTTTAGAAATGTGTTGAAAAGTAAGCATAAACAGGCTTCAATGGATAGTTTCTTATTAAAGAGGCCAGCGGTATTAGTAGGCCAAGACGAAGGTGAAAGTGAAGAAAAGAAACAGAAAAGAGGAAGGGATGAAGAATTAGAAGGTGAAAGTAAAGAAAAGAAACAGAAAAAAGAAAGTGATGAAGAAGTAGAAGAGATTTAGAAAATAAGAAAAACGTAAAGTTATAAAAAAGCAAAAAAAAAAAAAATTCAATTTTAAGTTTTATGTTACCGTTAAGTGTTAAAGTAATTTTTTCTTTCATTTTATAGTTTTCCATACGTAATGTTAAGTATTAATTATTTCTGCCATTTTTTTATTTCGTAAAGTTTAAGTGTTAATGTGTTAAGTGTGTAAATTACTGTACGTAGTCTGTCACTTGTTACGTTTTCTGCCTTATGCCATCCTCCTCTGCCGCGACTTCGCTATCGGACATCGTCTCAATCAAAAGGTAAGTTTCAACTTTTTTGTTACACTAATTAACTGTAACCTTTTTTTTCAGAGTGTACAGGTATCAATCCTTAATTTAGGTGTACGTACAGGTAACAATACACCTTCACTGATCTAAATGCTTTACGTACATACAGTACCGTAACTTTTATACAGTAGTAAAGAAAACGGACCGTTTTCTTTGGGCTTGGGGGGATAACTTGGCTATAACTACATTATTGAATAATCTCATAGTGGTTTCTGGAATGGATTAGGCTGTTTTTAACGGTTGTGTTAATTTTTGAATAATAGAAATGGCTGCATTGCATGTTTATTACTACAGTTTAGCGTTTTTATGAAAGAAAAGGTGACTTTTTATAAGGCTTGGAACGGATTAGGCTATTTACATGTAAAACGCGACTCAGGATACGAAAATATCAGGATACTAAACCGCATCCTGAACGGATTAATTTCGTATCCTGAGGCATCACTGTGTATATATATATATATATATATATATATATATATATATATATATATATATATATATATATATATATTATATATATATATATATATATATATATATATATATATATATATATATATATATATATATATATATATATATATATATTTATATATATATACAAAAGCAACCTACTTCTTCCAAGATGACTCATATTGTCTTCTAGTTGACTTGGACTTGTATTCTTCTAAGAATTCTATATTTCCTTCTGAGATTCCAAATCTTTTCCTAACCGCTAGGGCAAGAAAATCATGAAATGAAGGGTTTGGGCTGTGTGATAAATCGAAGGCAATTAACTTCTGAACCTTCTGAGATGGCCATGGGTTCAGAACTAGGGCCAGCCTCAGCTTCCGTTCCTTCACCAAAGGGAACAGATTGCTCTTCGGCTATTTGGGAGTCCACAGAGCCACTCCTCCCTGAAAGGATCTCAGTGTGTTAAGGACCTTGTTGTGACATCAAAAGACTTGGCTGCTGCTACCCAAGCTTTATTCAACTTAAACTTCAGTAGATTATTCCCTGAAACAATCATGAACATAATTAGCAGACCCCATAATAAATGTAATACAAACTATGTTAGATCCTCAAAATAAATCTAATTAAACCAAATAGATACAAATGGAATAAACAAAAGGAAATAAAAAAGAAACAGAGAATTACTTGATAAGTTGCTTCGACTGTCCCTCCATCAGGTAAGTAAACAAAGTATGAAAAGATCACCAGACAAACATTTCAGAGTGAGGTATGAAAGAGCAAAAGGACAAAACAATATTATAACATTCTTCCCCTCTAGATATAAAATTGGTTACATCACTTCATAAGTAATCAATCCCACCCATATCGGTTCGGAGCCCTTGACACCCGGGTTGATCTACGTACTGGAGGTGATGCAGTCTCTGTTCTAATTTCAGCTTCTGGGTGAAGTCCCATACCTTCTGGAAACTCTTGATAGGTTGTCTTGGGTGACACTGGAGATTGAGATGGTATGGCCTCTGGTGACAATGAAACAGAAGGTAGTTCTTGATTTTCAGAAACAGAATTATCCTTAGGGCATGGGGCCAAGTCACGTAAGGAAACCTTTGACTCTCGTCCGCTGGGATGTCTAATGTTAGCATATGTAGGGTTAGCAGATAATAGTTCAACTTCATCCACTAGGGGTTCATTTTTGCTTGTTCTGACAAATTTCCTCAATAATACCGGTCCTGACGACATGAGCCACGAAGGCAGAGAGCTCCCCGAGGATGAGCGGCGTGGAAATCCAAAAAAGCATTCATGGGGTGTGACATTAGTTGCTGTCGACAGAAGGGATCTAAGTGAATGTACCACATCAGTGAGTACTAATTCCCAGTGCTGATCGGGAAGATTTCGAGACCTGAGTGCCAACTGGATTGCCTTCCATACTGTACCATTGAGCCGCTCCACTTGCCCGTTACCGATTGGATGAAAAGGGGTAGTTCGACTTGTTGCAACTCCCTTCTGTGCGAGATAGGTTTTGAGCTCCCTAGACATGAATGAGGTTTGTTGATCTGAATGTATATACTGAGGCATCCCATACAGGCTGAATATTTGTTCTAAGCACCTAATCACTGTAGTTGTGTTCATGTTGGGACACGGAAAAGCGAAAGGAAAACGGGAATATTCTTCAACCACAATAAGTAGATATGGGTTGCGCGAGGCCGTCGGAACTGGTCCTTTAAAGTCAATGCTTAATCTCTCCATTGGTTGTGTCGCCTTGATGAGTGTTCCTTCTTGGAATTTGTAGAATCTTGGTTTCAATTCTGCACATATCCTGCAAGAAGCACAGACCTTCTTAACGTCCTCAGTGGAAAAAGGAAGATTTTTCGATCTCACAAAGTGCAACAAGCGAGTCACTCCTGGATGGCACAGATTCCCATGTAATTCAGTGAGGGTAGATGACGTAGAAACCACAGAACCGCAAAAAGCTCGGGTGAAGGCATCAGGAACCACATTCTCTTTAATGTACTGTATAACTGAAGGCTGCGAGTTCCATCCGCCATTCCTGGATCTTATTATTCTTAACTTTAGTGCGTTTCCTGTTATCAAACATGAAGGCCACAGAACGTTGGTCTGTAACGAGATCAAAGTGTTGTCTAGCAAGAAAATGACTCCACTTACGTACAGCCTCCACGATAGCCATGGCCTCCTTCTCTACGATGTGATAGTGAATTTCACTTCCTTGTAAAGTCCTAGACATGAAGGCCACAGGTCTGCCATTCTGGTTGAGTACTGCTGAGACTGCTACTTCCGAGGCATCACATTCGACCTCAAAAGGCAAATTTTCATCCACAGAGTGTAGCGTTGCTCCTTCAAGTTCTTGTTTGAGTAGTTCGAAAGCCTGCAAAGCTTCTTCATCTAAAGGAAATTTCTTTACTCTTGCCAGTGGCTGAATCTTAGCAGAAAAATTCTGTATCCATTTAGCGTAATAAGCAAACATACCCATTGCCCTCTTTAAAGATCCTTGACTAGTGGGAGGTGGTAGTTCTTGTAGAGGCCGGAGTCTTTCCATGTCAGGCTTTATTACACCATTCCCCACACAGTAGCTAAGAATATTAATGGTACGCACAGATTTAATAGTTTTAGTAGCATTGAGAGTTAGGTTCCTCTTGTTGATGACCTCAAGAAAGCGCTGCACGTTCTGATCATGTTGTTCTTGAGTGTGTCCAGCAATAGTGATATTGTCCAAATATGGTTAAGCACCTTGTAAGTTTTCTTCTTTCACCAACTTATCCATAGTTCGTTGGAAGGCTGCAACTCCATTGGTAACTCCGAAAGGTACTCTGCAGAACTGGTACAGGCGTTTGTTGGCTTCAAAAGCTGTATACTTCTTGTCTGATTCCTTTAGTGGGACTTGGTGGTAAGCGCTTTTCAAGTCATAAGTCGAAAATACACAATATGTTGAGAGTTCATTAACCATGGTGTCAATCCTTGGTAATGGATAAGCATCCAGTTCTGTAAACAGATTTATAGTTTGCAAATAATCAACACACATCCTTTTCTTATGCCGATTAAAGGAATCCTTAACCACCACAACTTGAGCTCTCCATGGTGATATGCTATCCTCAATAACACCCTCAGCCAAGAGACGACTAGTCTCCGCTTCAATGAATTCTTTGTCATCCTTATAGTAATGTCTTGATTTAGTGACAATAGGCTTACAATTAGGTAACAAATGCTGGAAGATAGAAGGTTCATCCACAGCAGCGGCTGCCAACGAACAGTAGGGCTTAGCACCAGATAAGTTGAGTGCTGGTTTCGGCCCACTGTATTCAATAGTCACTTTCTGATGCTGCTCTTGGAAGTTCTGACCAAGTAATACTCCTGAACATAAATCCTTCATTACTGCTAGACGTGTGGATGGATAAGTTTCTCCATTAAGATGAAGAGTCAAGTCTACATTGACATAACCTGGAGAGTGTGTATGCAAAGATTTCTGTGCTAAAGCGACGTCTTTATCAGTGGGATGTATTGGTAGCTTCAATTCCCTCGCTACATCTTCATCTACATAACTGTCATCACTGCACGAGTCGACAAGGGCTGTCAACTTCCGTCCTTTAATTGTTGTCAAGGTAGCTGCCCGATAGAGGCTCTGAGGAAAAGAGGTACCAGCATTAGCTGCAAGAACAGATGACTGTGAGGGATCAAATACTGTAGCTGTTGTAGATTTACCTCCATATGTAGATTTAGACAGGCACGCTTTTGCAAAGTGCCCCTTCTTGCCACATTTATTGCAAATAGAATCCCGAGCTGGACAGTGTGCACGAATATGATAGGGAACTCCACAAAAAAAGCACTTTCTCTTCATGGACAGAGTAGTCACTAATACTTGAGTTCCAGCAGTTACCTCACAGCTCTCAGACGTTGGTCCACTCTTCACATGATCATCTGTGATAAGTGCAGGATCCGATGTAACCACAGCAGCAGTATGCCCAACATGAGGAAGCATGTGACTGTAAAAACTAGCATTACGTTTGGGTAGGTCTAAAGAGTAAGCCTGGTCATAAGCTGCCTGTAAGTCCAGAGTTTTATTTTCAAGAAGACGTTGCCGAATCACAGGTGAGGCCAGGCCATTTATGAAAGCATCCCTGATCAACTCCTCTCTGTATTGTTCTGCACTAACTGGCTTAAAATTACAGTCCTTATCTAATTTACGCAATTCTCTCAGAAACACATACAAAGTTTCCCCTGCCTTTTGTTGGCGAGTAGCAAGTAAATGTCTGGCGAATATTTCATTAGGTGCCTTAACATATAACTTTTCCAACGTAGAAATGGCAGTATCATAATCCACACACTCCTCAATGTATTCATACACATTATGACTGACATAGTTCACAAGTGTCCTTAATTTATTTGGTGCATTTTCACCACATTCTTGAATAAAGTTGGAAAACGTCTTGTGCCAATGCCGCCATTCCTTTGCTGCAGAAGGGAGGCTAGGGTCCACATCCAAACGGGCAGGCTTCAATAGTTTCTCCATAGTTTAAGTTGAATAAATTGTTGTGACATTAAAAGACTTGGCTGCTGCTACCCAAGCTTTATTCAACTTAAACTTCAGTAGATTATTCCCTGAAACAATCATGAACATAATTAGCAGACCCCATAATAAATGTAATACAAACTATGTTAGATCCTCAAAGTAAATCTAATTAAACCAAATGGAATAAACAAAAGGAAATACAAAAGAAACAGAGAATTACTTGATAGCCTAAGTTGCTTTGACTGTCCCTCCATCAGGTAAGTAAACAAAGTATGAAAAGATCACCAGACAAACGTTTCAGAGTGAGGTATGAAAGAGAAAAAGGACAAAACAATATTATAACAGACCTTCAGCAGGAGATTGGATGGGATGAACAGGAATTCCTGAGTCCATCCCTTCTATAATAGAGACATGATGTCTGTTATCTCCACTAGAGGATCCTTGTATGGAGCTACTTATCGAGGTAGTTTTTTGATGACGCTCGTGACGAAGAGGTCGATCTGCAGTTCTGGGACTTGTTCCCATCTGGGAAAGAATAGGTCTGTGTCTGTGGACCATTCCAACTCTACGGGCTTGAGCCAGAGTAGAACATCCGCTGTCACATTGCGGATTGATTGTACATGAACTGCTGATAGGTGCCATCCCTTTAGGTAAGGGATGGTTAACGTCACCTAGACTGTATGAGACGTTCTCTAGCCTTGTCGGTTCTGACATCTCATTATCGCTTCGATGTCCCAGATCAACCTGAGGAGGTCTGATCTGTGTGGAGAGAGTTTCTCCATCCATGACAGGACCAACATGGGCTTCAATAGGCTTTTGGCATTTGACCATTGTAGGGGAAGCGACTAAGGAAAAACCAATATTGGTCCTTTTAGATCTCTTCGAGAGCGTTTGATGCGTATCTTCTCCAGACTCTTAACGCATCTATCAGCTGTGCTCTTAGCACTGGGTCTGTCAGTGTTGCAAACTGGAGAGAGTTCTGAACTTCTCCCTGTTAGCGTCTTGGAATCCTGACTGATTACCATAGTCTCTTGACCAACCCTGTGATCTCCTTTTACATTCCCAAGAGAAAGGAGAGTTGGTGTGACTACAGGTTTCAATGGTTTTTTAGCCATTGAAGCCTTTGAGCTGGAGAGAATTGAGACTTCTTGAAGCTTATCTCGCATTCTCAATGTTCCGGGAACCGAATCACTTCCTTGGATGATCACAGACCAGCCACTTCGGGTGCTGCCCACCCCAGCCTTTCATCCAGGTACATCGTTGCCTGAACCATTTCTATTCTTGGTTTTTGCGTGACTGTGTCCGCTAATCCCGTGAAGATGCTTAGGACTATGTTTAGTCCGACAAATATCTTTCCTAGGACATACATTATCCTCTGTAACTTGAATCCTAGGTAGGAGGGGAGGGGGTGACTGACTGGAAGTTGTCAATGGACATCTTTCAGGTCTGACAAGACTGCGAACACCCTTTCTTGAAGTAAGGTCCTTATGTTCAGAAGGATTAACATTCTGAACTTGCTGTTTTATTTAAACTTGTTGAGTGGCGACAAGTCCAGAATAACTGATTTTTCTTGAGTCCTTCTCTTGAACACCAAACAGCCTTCCCTGGAATTCGATGGACTCTACTTTCCTTACCTCCTGTACGCTCTAGAGCTCTAAGGTATACTCTTCCAGGAGAGTTTTGGAGTGGAGGAAGAGTTGAGGAAATGATGGTGGAGGCATGTCTACCTCCCATCCTAGTCCCATCTTGATTAGGCCTTGGACCCAAGGATCGAAGGTCCAGCAATCCTGAAGGAACCTCCCTCCTACCAGAAGCGTCTGTTTGCTTCACTTGATCAGAAGGTTTACATATTTGACCGCTTGCCTGTGGCACTGCGGTCATTGTGACTGTGAGATGTTGTTGAACATCCCGAGGAAAACTACTAGACTTTTCCGTCTTCCTTTTAGCTTGGGGACCCACAACTGCGGAAGACTTTCTCTTTGAAAGGATGCCCCACTTTTGGAGAAGCCCTATGTTCTGCGTGGTGGCCTCCTTAATCGTCTTTCTAACTATCTCGTTTGGGAAGAGGTCTCTACCCCAGATGTTGGAAGATATCAGCTTCCTGGTTTCGTGTTTCACTGTCGCGGCAGCGAACACAAACTCTCTACAGGCTCTCCTAGCCTTCATAAAGGCATAAAGGTCTTTTACTAAGGTGGCCATATGCATTTTGGCCAAGACCATGAGCATGTCTGGGGTAGTTTGGTGGGTTGAACACAACTCTATGCAGTTCTGTGGGGATAGGGAGGCTGCAAGTCTCTCCTTTGTCTCTTGTTCGTTATACAAAAGAAACTCGGATAGTTTAGGAAGATTCTCACTCGACTGTCGACTAGCGCCATCCGCATCTAGTCTTCCTACTGAAAAGGTTAAGTGGACTTCCTTTCAATCCTTCTCCTGCCTGGGAAAAGCTAGTGACAGAGGCTTGCACTCCTCGAGTGCAGGACAAGGTCTACCTGATTCCAATGCCTTAGCAACAGATTTAAATGCTTTCCACATAAAGGGGAATGATATTGAAGCAGGAGCAAGAAAGGAAGGGTGTTTGTTACCTAGTGTGACTACTTTCGACACCGAGTGACCCGCCTTTCTCAGGCTACTTGACAAGATAGCCTGTGCCTTATCATGGTCGAGAACCATGACGACCTTGAGTTCCGTATCTTTTCTTGACGTTGGTTCATGTCTCAGACGAATGAAGCAATTAAGGAAAGCATCAAAGCTTGGCTAAAATTGTATTTTGTCCAAAGCAACAGCACCCATCTTCTCCGAGATGTAGAGTTTGCCGTTTAAAATTGGCATAAGCTCCGCAAACCTCCAGGGATTGGTTTTGGAGCATGTCGGAAGGTCTTGGTCTCTGGGTCGTTTGTAAGACCCCTTTTCATCTTGTTTGAGAAGGTTTTCTATTAGACCTTTCATTTGGGCCCATAATTGGTCCATTCCATCTAATAGAGGGGTAGGGGGGTGAAGATGTCGATGTCAATGGCTCTAGAGCCGGCACAGACGGAAACAATTCCGACACGACATTCTCCCCCTCTTCCCGTGGGGGCTTCCTACCCTCTGTCCCAAAGGCTATCTGGCCCCAGGGAGGTGTGAATCATAACTGGGGCACCACTATTTCCTTACTTTCTTTCGGGAATAGTAGGTTACGCATCCTATCATTAGGTAGGTATGGTCCCTGAGAGATTTTCTGGAAGCCTCTCACCCAGTTGCGTAGTTTGTTACGAGCTGCATCCGTAGACTCTTATCGACTTGGGATTCTCAAAACCCTCGGACATTAAGGTCCGACATACATTACAAGCTTACGGGTTCCAATAATGCAGGGATTCGGATGTAATATTGCAGGGGGCATGAAACCTGCATGTATTATGACCGTAAAAACACTTACTCTTGATATTGCAGAAGACTGCAACACATGTCATCTGGAGTTCCTCCTGTAAAGGAAGGAAAGCAGAATGAGTATACAATTGATTATCTCACTGATAAGCAATATATAGAAGTCACCTTTTAACACAATAGCTTAGGATAGTAAGCTATAAAGGGATAGTGGGAGACACATAATTGTGTATCCCCTGCAAGCAAATGCTGTTACCTCCCCTCAGTATTAACTATAAGGAGATTCCTCTATCAAGGGAACTCCAACTAAAGGGTTCTAACCCCTAGGGCTAGAGAAGTGTACAAGTCACTGCCCCTTTTTATTCTTAACACTGTGGGGTAAGGATGACTGATTTCTAATCAGAGTATTGAAGGCATTCTATTTTTTCAATATAGCAACGGTACCAGCAGAAGCGCACACAAGGGTACCCAAGATATGTTAGAAATAACTACTGTATAATCATACTATAGTTTTCTGTTTGCTGTATATACTATATTGCAAATAATTATATATAATGTAGTTCAGCCAGTGTGCTGCCTTTGTGGCAAGCATCTGACGGCAAGGTCCAGCCGGCATGATGCCTACTGGAATAGGGAATATAAAAGACATATATTTGTGTATCCTACCCAGCCTATTTGCTGTGACCTCCCTTACAATATTAAATCATAGAGTTTCCTGATCAGGGAGACTCAAGGATAAGGGTTCTACCCTTTAAGGGTTAGAAGTGTAATACCACCAGCCCTTTAAAATATCTAATATTATATGGTAATATGAAAACTGATTTCTAATCAGAATATTGAGGAAATTCTATTCTTTCAATATAGGATTGGTCTCAGCAAACACCCGGGCAAGGATACCCAAGATATATTGGAAAATAACTACTTGTATAATATATACAGTAGTTTTTCTATCTGCAGTATATCCTATACTGCAAATATACTGACTATCTGTCTAAACATATACTGTAATTCAGCCGGCATAGTTAGTTCCTGCCGGCACAGCTAGTTCCTGCCGGCACAGCCAGCATGCTAGCTAAAAGAGATAGAGACAGCATGGAGTGAAGGCTACCTTATTACTGTGTATGTATACAGTAATTAAGGATGTAAAAGTCTAATTTACTGTCTTTCCCCAGAAAGAAGGTTCAAATGGAAGGGGAGAATGTAACATTCAGGCTTCCATCCAGCCACAGTACTATCGCCGGTAAGGTCTAGTCGGCAGGCAGTTGGCAGGCTAGCATCCAGCAGCACTAGTACAGTCGGCGTGCTGCCGGATGAGTCAGCACCTATCTGTGCCGGCCTGGCAGAGCAATACCCTGACAACAGAACTTGTGGCCAACAGTCCAAGGGAGAACTGAAGAACCTTGATGACAGAAGGGACTTCCCATCCACAACCATCATGGTTGCCGCCAGCCGCCAGCCGCCGACAGTTTGTAAAACATATGGTCGCCGGCAGCCAACATGGCCGCCGGCAGTTGTCATGGTTGCCTGCAGCTGGCATATCCGCAGGCAGCCGGACAACGGCTGCAGAGAGGGAGTCTGGCCGGCCCCCGCAACCCACCGGCAACAGTGAGGTTGCAGGACGACGGCTCAAAGAAAGACAATTGCTCGGCCATCATAAAAGAGCAGAGGGGGAGGGAAAAGGGTCCTGTATGAGGCGTGGAAGGAGCCGACAAGGTTGCCGGTCCTACACACCCTTAAGAAACTCTGTTTCAGTATCGGCGCCATCCTAGGCGGCAGGAGAATCTTCTATTCTGGAGAGGGAGGTCTCAACCTTCCGGACTCACCAGTGGTAGCTTATACACCCCCCCCTGGAACCCCCCCAAGCGGCGGCGCGAGCCCTAAACCACGCCCCCTTGGGCGGAGTTACCAGAGACGAGCGGGTTGACTCGGCAATGGAAGTCACATTTCTGAAGTTGACTTCGGCACAGAACGTTCTCCTCTTTTTCCCTCCCGCTGCTCCCAACATTTGCTGATTTTCATTATCCTGCACTCAGCAACCAGAGTAATATCTCAGCCCACGGCTTAATTATGTCTAGGCAAATTCTTACCTCCGCGGAGGTGCATCGGCTTAGCGAAGACTCCAGCGGAGAGGAGAACGTAATCAGTAACGAAAAACGCACACAATCGACTGCAGATAGTGATATGCCTTCTAATTCTGATATCGTAAATATGTTACTACAACAGAATCAAACTCTTATGCAAATCATCCAGAAAAGGTAAGGTTTTAAATTCTGTTTACAACGAAAACGTCATATGGAAAGCAGCTGATTTAGACTAATGACGTCACAAATGCAAATGGCGGCCCCCATACGTAAGCTTGTTATGATTTGAATGCTTAGAGCAGGCACTTCCGAACATAGCGTAAGTAGCTTAAACAAAGCATGTGCATGATTACTACACGATTAATCGGTATAAACAAACTAAATACTCCAATTTTTATATATTACAAAATTATAATTAAGCACACAAAACAAATTGCTTGCCTGACACATTAAAAGCACGCGCTTAATAGGCAGTAGGCTAGACCACAGGTAAGTTCGAGCTTACATTTCTCGCTTTAAACCTATCGACACTAGCCTAGGCCCTGGGGGGCTATCTGATAAGGGTTACATATGAGGCAGGTCTAGTTTATTAATAATAACAGATTTAAACTTATCATTCACTTAAATATGGCACTGAATTAACCTAAGAGGGCTATTTGAGTCGTGAACCCCATTGCCTGACTTCAGCCTTCTAGGTCCGCTGCTGTCCATATTTACTATACCTGTTGAACAAAATTTCAATTATTCTATGGTAATTAAATCACTGATATTAAACATTCATCTCGGCAGAAGTGGTTCACCTGCTAAGAAGAATGAGGCTCCCCCTCCTACTAAGCGCTCAAGACGATCACCTGAATTACCTGAAAGTGCAAATTTAGACCTTTTTTCCTTTTATAATAATGGAGACGAAAGTGATTACGAAGATTTCAACCTTCTTACATTCAATAAACCCATTCCTTCATATATTTCCACCAATTTCAAAGCTGAACCATCTTTTCATAGAGAAGGGAAAATTCAATTGAATAATTCACTAGTAGCATTAACTTTCAGTGAAGGCCATAGTGATAACCGGGATAAATTCTTTGTTAGTAGTCAAAATAAGGAGTTCTCAGACTTTTTTAAATTAATTAATACTCCAAAGTTGAATTTCTGGCCTGAAGGTAAGGTATTTGATGACAGTTATAAGAGAAAATTTTTTTATGACATTGAAAATATTAAAATGAGTATTTCTGCCTTTCAAGGGCATGCAGCACTGGCACACATTGTATACCCCTCCAAAGTAAATGACATTGATTTTTTGTCCAAAATTATTATTGGTCCCCTAAGGAGGAGCATAGACCTCATACAAAATTTGATAAGAAATTTCAGAAGCAGAGCACTTCCTAGATACCTCAAGGAAGAAGTAAGAGATCTTATAATCAAAGCAGACATTAAAGAAGTTTGGAATTTAACTGAAGACCAAAAATCAGCCATTGCTGCCTGCTTTCACAAAGGTCCCCTCCTCAGAGGAGGGGCAGCAAACTTCAGGGGTAGGAAATTCAACTTCGGGGGCAGATTTCAGGGAAGAAGGTTCAGTTTCCTCAAAGGTAACCCTAACTTTAGATTCAAGTCTCAGCCACTTAGAAGAGGTAATAGGCGAGGTGGGTACAGGGGGGGGAGGTCACAAAATGGACAAGCTAATAGTTCAGGAGCCAGAGAAAAGAAAGACCCTAGAAATTGAGCCATGCTCCGCACCAGTTCAAAGAGAAATTTTTTCAGCACCAATATTCTATGCACCAGTTGATAACGATGTTTACTCTGCACCAGTTAATAATGAGCTTTGCTCAGCACCAGTTAATGAGCTTTGCTCAGCACCAGTTAATGAGCTTTGCTCAGCACCAGTTAATTACGAGCTTTGCTCAGCACCAGTGGTTAATGAGCTTTGCTCAGCACCAGATAATAACGAGCTTTGCTCCGCACCAGACCATCATGACATTGGGCCAAATGCTATAAATCAAGATAGAAGTAAAGAGACCTCGCCTTTGGCCTCAAAACCAATGAATAACTCCTCCCAGAGCCCCCCAGAGAATAGGATAGGTAAGTCATTATTGATGAATATTGATAGTTGGAGAAAGCTTCCTAATGCCTCTTTTGCTTGTAAAATTATCAATGAAGGGGTGAGAATTCCGTTTAATAATAAACTTAAAGCCCAGAGGTCATTAAAAAGAACAGGTAAAGATAGATTTTATTCAATTAACAAGCGTAAAATATTGGAAAGTGAATGTGACAGACTGCTAAAACTAGGTGTCATAGAGCAGATCCCCAGAACTTCCTTTTACTACTCCAACCACATATTTTATAAATTCAAACCAGATGGAACAGTACGACTAATCTTTGACATGAAAGTGCTCAACACCATGATTAAAAAACCTTCTTTTACCATGCTCAAGGCCAATACTATATTTCCCTATCTACATCTAAACTCTTGGGCCTGCAAACTAGATTTAAAAGATGCTTATTGGCACATTCCATTACATGCAAATAGCCAGAAATTTCTAACCTTCAAACTAGGTAAAAGGAAGTTCAAATGGACTGTGATACCCTTTGGACTAAAGACAGCACCTTATATTTTTTCAAAAATAATGTACACAGTGATCAAGTATATTAGAACCTCATATAACATCTTAATATTCAACTATCTTGATGACATTCTCATATTAGCAAAAGATTATGTAAAATGTAAAAATCACATTCAGCTAGTCATTAAGATCTTGTCAGACTTAGGATGGAATATCTCACTTAAAAAATCTACAATTGAACCGACTCAAAGAATTGAATTTTTAGGAGTGCATTACAATATGATTAAGAAAACTATGAATCCCAGTGGGAAAAACATAGAGAAGTGTGTCGAATTGGCCAAAGCTTTCTCCAACTCTGTTAAATCCGACCTGCATTCCTATCAAATGTTAATCGGAGCTTTAAATTTTAGTGCATCCTATACAAGCTTGGGAAGATTCCATCTTAAATATCTCCACAGGTACCACAGTTATTTTAATTCAGGGTACAAAATCATTCCCCACACCTTCAAAAAACACCTAAAGCCATGGGAACAGAGACAAATGTACAGAGAGATTAACATTCCAAAACCACAGATAGATGCAGAACTTTTCACTGACGCTTCCAACCAGGGTTGGGGAGGTGCATTAGTAATAGCGGGTAATATGCTCTCAATAAATGGAACTTGGACAAATGAAGAATCCTCCCTTCACATCAATGTAAGAGAGTTATTAGCTTGCTTCTATTCTTTGGAACACTTCATCACAAGGTTATACAACAAGGTAGTCTTAATACATGTTGATTCAAAGGTTACTAATTGTTGGATAAAGAAACAGGGTAGTATCAGAAACAAGTTAGCCCATGAACTAGTCAGGAAAATACTTAGTACCATGAAGGATCACAACATACAGATAAATTCCAGATGGATCAGGGGAGTAAGTAACACCATCGCAGACTCACTTTCCAGGGACCTGGGTTCCATTCACACAGAAACTTCCCTCAGTGACAGTCTATTCTCCTTAATCTGCTCTGACTTCAATTTCACCCCAGAAATAGATCTGTTCTCAAATGGTTTCAATACTAAGTGCAAAAAGTTCTGTTCATCTCTTCCAAATCAAAAAGCCATCAGCAATAATGCACTTACGATTAGCTGGAAGGGATCAACACCCCTCTATGCCTTTCCACCAGGATTCTTACTACACAAAGTAGCTTTTAAAATCAATAAAGAATGCAATAATAATATGCTTTTCTGCACCATATCGCAGGGGACGGAACCATGGATTCCATTAGTGAAGTCAGTCGCGAAGCAGCACAAACGATATATTGTGAAGATAGAAGACTACCAGATAGTTCTCAAGGATTGTATCTCACCCTCAGCAAAGCTCCAATCAACTTTGATCGCCTTCAAAATTTAAAGGATCAGCTCCCTAACGTCTTTCCTCCTGAGGTTTGCTCCAAAATTGCTGTCAGCTTGAGGGACAGCTCCTTGCACAAGTATGAAAACCTTTACAACATTTTTAAAAGTTTCATTCACAAGGAGTATGGAAGAGACAACAAATTTCCCCTGTTAGCAATTATTTTATTTTTCAATCGCCTTATAGACAAGGGTCTATCTTACAACACCCTGAAGAGCTACAGAGCAGCTTTAGGTCCTATCTTGTCAGGCTATTTCCCAGGTTACTGTCTTGCAGAGGACAAATATGTCAAAGCAATGATATCGGGAGTTAATAGAAGGAAACCTAGAAATTCTCACCAGTTCCCTGGCTGGGATCTAGACAAAGTAATTTCATTTCTCAACACCACGAAAGATAACTCTACCTTACTACTGACACAGAAAACCTTGTTCCTAGTAGCCTTAGCTTGCCCTTTAAGAGCTAATCAATTTAACAATCTCAGCATTTCCAGGAGCACCTTCACCCCAGAACACATTGTCTTACGGAACCACCCTTCCTTCATGGCCAAAAACCAAAAGAACAACTACACGCCAATAGAGATCAGCTTTAGGAAGCTTCCTAACAGACCAAAAATATGTCCAGTCAGACAATTGAACTTCTATTTGGAATACACCAACAAAGTCTGTATGGAAAGAAACATAGACAGGAAAGACCACATATGGCTAGATGAACACTTCAAGATAATGTCTCTACAAAAAATGAGACAACTTTTTAGGGAGTGCATTTTCAGAGCCGACCCGAATGCAACTAAACAGTCAACGAATTTTCACTCTATAAGGGGGCAAGCTTCATCAAGACTGCTATACAATGGAGTATCGATACAAGAAATCATGTCCAGAATGAATTGGAGAAGCGACTCTGTCTTCAGCTCTTACTATGCTCTCCTCGGCTTACAGGGAACTTTCGATGCTGTGGTCGCTGGACTTCATCTTCAAGCCCCCTGAAGCATCTGCCTAGCTACCACTGGTGAGTCCGGAAGGTTGAGACCTCCCTCTCCAGAACTGTAAGTTTACTTGTGAACGAAGGTTCTGGAGTGGGAGGTGAGACCTTCCGGACTCAAAGTCTGGGTCACCCTCCAACCCTTCCCCCGTGAGCCGAGGAGACCATGTACAGTACTTAGGAGGGAATATTCTAACAACTTCATAATTCAACAGAGTAGGCTATATACAAGAACACACACATACAATCACTATTATTCCACAGAAAACAAACTAACTGGAATCTTTCAATATTCATATCAACCAAGAGAGCACAAGAAGATTGAATTTACTAGTAAAAAGACCTTTATG
Organism: Palaemon carinicauda; assembly: GCF_036898095.1. NCBI lineage: Eukaryota > Metazoa > Arthropoda > Malacostraca > Decapoda > Palaemonidae > Palaemon > Palaemon carinicauda. Next base: position 144,541,598 of record NC_090729.1, read on the forward strand.
TCCACCAATTTGCACCTTCACAGTAATTCCTTCATAACTTGCACTACCAAGGTAAGCTCAACCACTTCTGTGTTATTTTTTGTTCTATTACAACTTCAAAAATGTGACTTCCATTGCCGAGTCAACCCGCTCGTCTCTGGTAACTCCGCCCAAGGGGGCGTGGTTTAGGGCTCGCGCCGCCGCTTTGGGGGGGTTCCAGGGGGGGGTGTATAAGCTACCACTGGTGAGTCCGGAAGGTCTCACCTCCCACTCCAGAACCTTCGTTCACAAGTAAACTTACAGTTCTCCAGCCTAGGGTCTGCCAATACAGTTAAAGGGACGGCAGCAGTGCCGCCTCCTCTCATCAAGGGAGAAACAGAGTTCCTAAGCCGTGCCATCCTAGGCCTCAGAAGTGTACTACTCTTCAGCATAGGGTCTGCGAGCACTGGACTAGTCTACTAGGCCACAGGGAGAAGGTGGCGGCATCATACAACCATTTCAGGTGTAGCCTAGGGAGGGCTAGCCTCCTATGCCGTCAGCCTAGCCGGCTGGGGAATAACTATTCACCCTGCCGGCCGACTGTCAGCACATGATTAGATACTCTGAGGTTCTGACCGAATCCTAAAACCTGCCATCTGCGGTTAAGGGACGGGACAAAACACCCTAGGCTAGCCATGCCTGAATTAAAACTTGAGGCACAACCCACTAGGGTTGTAGCCTAAGGCTACACTCAGAGGGAAGAGAGATTACCCTTAAATCCCTAATAGAGATGAATATCGGTTATATAATAATTCTAGGAGATATCAATCTCCGATGAATTGATAACCAATACTCGAGGGTAACCGGGGAAATATCAAAAGTATACTATGTTGCCTAGGTTAGGTTACCTAGGCAAGGCGAGATCTCGGTCACCTATATCACCGAAACTCTGACATATACGGTCGACACAGAAAAGGAAAATTATGCATATAGATACCTTTACAAGTATAAGATGCCTAAATAGCTTCCATAATTAAATTATTAATGCTATTTAAACTGGGAACTAAATAACACATGCCTAACGAACAACATCTCCCATGGCGCCTCCGGCAACCGGCCTAGCTCCTAATCACAATAAATTACTCTATGAGACAGGAGCTAAAATACACATATTGTAAAGATTCAATACTCAACTTTTCAGAGATGAAAGAAGCTGGAGATTGCATAATAATAATCCTTGAAAATCGATCGAAAATGTCAGATCAACAGGGAACACCACCGTGCGAAATCGCTACAGTATTAGGAATGTCCGCCTTATTGGATATGGCGCTGTTGTGATACTCAATAGTAGTATGGGAACTAGGGTAACCTTGATACGGCTCCCCTTCTAATTCTGCCACTTTCCCCCTCGAAGCGTAAACGCTATCCGCTGTGCAGATTGCTATGTGGCGTGTCAAGAATACGTCCCCTGATATTATGCGATATCCTTGAGAGAAATTTAAGGATATTCGTGCCAGGAGTTAGAATTCTGGAGGCCTAAAGGTAAATTCTCTGGGAATATTACTGTAGTCAAATATCCCTTAGGAAGCTACTCCTAGGAACCTTCTATCAGGACGACATGGCTTGAGCCCAAAATATATACTGTGTATATATATATATATATATATATATATATATATATATATATCACAATATATCGGTTTTACAAATTAAAAATTTTAACACTACTGTAATATGTTAAGTAATCCAATGTGATAGCAAAAAAAGATTTAAATCCTAACTATGAACTCATATAGCAATAATAATAACAAACCTTTATACAACTTGTACGGCAATATTAATGAACCAATAACCCTAAGGGCCCGGCCAGACCAAGCGCGGCTAGAGGGGAGGTTAGCGGCAAGAGGTTCCAGCTGATAACTGAAACCTTAAGTATCTTATGTAGGTGGCCAGATAGGAGACGCGGGAAGCCTCAAGCCGCTGCAGTTGCCGCCAGACTACGTTTCATGTTTTAAAAAATCGCGGCGGCTTGAGCGTCTTCACCCAAGATTACGCCATTTTTCATCAGTTCCTGAAGGGGTACGTGTTCAATTGTTCGTTTCCAGCCATTACTAATCAACAAATTATTGGGAGGTGTTTCGGAGAGCAAAAATTAAGTTAAATAAATGGAAGTTATGTCAATCAACTGCAAATGGATGGTAATAAAATAGTGGGTAGGCCTACGCTTTATTGTGCTTTGCAACCTATTTAATCACCATTTATTTATATATATATATATATATATATATATATATATATATATATATATATATATATATATATATATATATATATATATATATATACACACGTATATATATATATATATATATATATATATATATATATATATATATATATATATACACACGTGTATATATATATATATATATATATATATATATATATATATATATATATATATATATATATATATATAAGATATAGAGAAAATTTCAAATGTGTAAAGAATCGTATGTATATTTAAACAATATATCTTATGCAAATGCTAGTTAATTCTGGAATGAAAGGGACAATGATTTTTCGTGAACTTTATCATATCTGAAGCAATTATAATAGCTGGTAAAAAAGAGATTAAGGCTGTCTATAGTTCGACGTTTGTTTTTTTGAGTCTGAATCCAGGAAGGATGTTCTCATCAAAGAATCAAAAGACTTGTGAAATATGCAGATATTCATTAAATCTGTCGCCGTACAAACGAGACTGGCAACATTAATTTCAAAATTAACTTATTTTCCCTTCTCTGTTTATCAAAATCGTGAATCCAGACTCTTGTGTAATTTATAGTTCAGATTAAAATAACGATTTTCAATCGGAAGTAATTTCCTACTCAAACACCATCGTCATGTTTACGAGGAAGGCTATCAGCTGGGAGTGAGGAGGCAAGAGAGGTGTGGCGGTTCCGGTGTGGCCACCCAACATTTCGTTGCTGGCTTGCCTCCGAGTCGTGCCGCTAACCTCGCCGCTCAACGCACTTGGTCTGGCCGAGCCCTAAGGGCTCGGCCAGACCAAGCGCGGCTAGCGGCGAGGTTAGCGGTAAGAGGTTCCAGCTGATAATTGAAACCTTAGGTATCTTATGTAGGTGGCCAAATAGGAGTCGCGAGGTCGCGACTCCTATTTGGCCACCTACATAAGATACCTAAGGTTTCAATTATCAGCTGGAACCTCTTGCCGCTAACCTCCCCGCTAGCCGCGCTTGGTCTGGCCGGGCCCTAAACGCACGTTACCTTACATAAGAAAAATAAACAACTAGGGTTTTTGCTTAGCTTGTAATGATAATGATAATAATAATGATAAAAATAATAATTATAATTATAATAATTATTATTATTATTATTATTATTATTATTATACTCTACCTTTGAAACATAACTGCTCTGTCCTCTATATAAAAGGTTGGCGTGGACGTACTCTATAGAGTCCTTTCATTATACGTCATCAAACTCCCGTCCGCCATCTTGGAGGACAAACAAAGATGCGTTCAGTGAATAGCTATGGTTGAACTGTTGAATATTTAGCCATCTCATCACATTCACATTCACACAATGCCCAGTTTTTGCGCTATTGTTGGCTGTGGGAATCGAGGACAAAGAGATGACAAGAGTTTCTACCGCATAATGGCAGTTATTCAGAATCAGGAAAAAGATACAGAAGAATTATCCAAGGGCAGACGTGACTTGTGGTTGACCAGAATTTCACGGGCTGATCTACATGAATCCTCACTACCCTACGCACGTATCTGTTCTGATAATTTCATATCAGGTCAGTCTCGGCTATGCCCTAAAAGTATCATTATTCCTGTGTAAACATGCTATATCCGATTGCATGGGTGACTTCACAAGTATCATCGTCAGTTCAGTGTGTAGTGTGTGAGGGGGAGAAGGCATCTCAATTTTTAAACATCAAAGGGGCATCTCAGATTTTCAAAACAAAAATTAAAAGCGCCCTTATTGGCTCTATTAACAAAGGCTACTTACCTAGGTCTATTTCGTCAAGGTGCTCATGCCTATATATATAATTAAGTGTATATTTATATTTATTTTAATTTGTGTATTGAATTGTGCAGACATACAGGCCTATGTGATGAATAAACATTGATTATAAATAATAATATCTGAAAGCTGGTTTAACCCGAAGGGGTCTTCAGCTTATATATGAAACAGAAAAAATAATTAAACTTGCGCATTTAATTGCAAGGAAGCAAAACGATCATCCAAGAGCATTACAATAGAGTTTGTCCATCATATGTTTATATGTATATAAGATGGTTAGGCATGAACTGATAAAGATTTGACATTATAATGCAAAACTTTTACATACATTTTGACAATCAAAAATTATAATACACAAGGTTAGGCTAAATGATCAATATTAGCTTTATAATTATAAACACTCTCTTCATTGGCCTAGTGTTTATCTAATTTTGGACTTAAAAGCATTAAAGGGAAAAACAACAAATTCTGGAAGCAGATTATTCAATGGAAATGTATGCCCACTCATGTTCTGGGTTGGCCGACAGTACCAAGTAGTTCACCATATCAATGTATGAAATACTGGGAAAATCCTCAATATTTTGACTGAATGAATTCTGCATCTGGTATGGATCTAGGCCATCAATTAGATCAAGTTTCTGCTTGTAAAAACGCTTATCATCACCCGACAATTGCTTGACAAAGTCGCTCTCATTGTCCATATTCGCTGTAGCAGCTGCCATGTTTTCGCTTTGTATGTCCTCCAGCATGGCCGCCGGTGATTCCCAGTGACGTCATTGAAAGGACTCTATTGACCAAGAGGATCTGTGAGAAGTTTCCTAGCTATTACTTAAGTCACGTTTTAACTATAAACAAAATAATTTTAATGAAAATCCAAAGCTCTACTTTAAAATGGATTGAGCTATTACCTTGTTATCAACTTTAGTAACCTATTGCTGTCTTTAAAACTCTTCTTCGTGGATGTCCTGTGTACGCCTATTCCTCCAGCTTGCTGCTGGATTTTGATTAACATAATTAGATTGTCCTATTTTCGGAGTATTTTAGACTTGATTGCCAAAAGTGGCTACTATTTTCGATTTCCCTGATACGAGATCAAACTGACTGGTATAAATTGTCGGTTTGATTGCCCATTCATTATTTTGATAAATATCCAAGTAAGTATAGACATCAGGTTTATATGAAATGCTGCACTTAATTCCAGCCTCCCTGATATCGTTGTCAAGTTTTTCCACAGCTTCCAGGTCGGTAAAGTCAGCGTTGTAAACGCACACCACAGTCTTGCCCATGTAGATTCTTTCTGCGTCGTCGATGGTGCTAACTTTCGCGGAAATTCCACATTGTCCTAGAGCAACTGCTCTGGCAATGGCCGCCCATGCAAGATCTATCTTAATGCCCGTTCCCTTGTGGATGAGCCATTTCCCACAGAGGCAATTGTGCTTCTTGGCCATTTCAAAGATGGCGTTCGGTGTGATTTTCTGACAGGTTTTCTGCATTACTTCCCAGTCTTCTAAAAGTTCTAGTAGAGCTGGCTCAATATATTCGTCGTCGAACTTTGGGCCTTTGACGCCGATCCACCTTATACCATCCGATCTACAGTATTTTTTGAAGGGAAAAAAGTACAAATTAGGACTGACGCTATCAAATCACGTTAAAGTTGACATTTTCGCAAAACATTGAGATTTGCAAGTGCTATACCTGCTTTTGCACAAATAACAATCTGCAGTTATACACCTCCCCAAAAAAACGTAACAAACGAGTCCTGTTGAATAGAACAGAACTTATTCTGTTTTCATAGGTTTTCGTGTATTGGTAATGCTGCGTTGATGCAAAGACTATTGTAATGGTGTATGTTGAATTGAATCAAAACTAAACAAGTCAGAATATTAGGTCACAGAAAATTTGGTACTTGTTATGTAGCCTACGTCAGTGTTTCACACTCTTAGTTCATCTAAATAATGGACTAAATAATTTAGCATGTAGTCTTAACATCAGCCGTTGGATCACTATGTATTACTAAAATGTTTAACAATACAGAGTGTGCTTGAAGTACTAATATATATATATATATATATATATTATATATATATATATATATATATATATATATATATATATCTATATATGTATATATATATATATATATATATATATATATATATATATATATATATATATATATCTATATATATATATATATATATATATATATATATCTATATATATATATATATATATATATATATATATATATATATATATATATATATATATAAGATTGTGTTTTGACCAAAATTTTTTTTTTGAATTCTTTAGCTTTTACTTGAAGCTTATCTACATTAAAGATTAAAATCATCTTTATAGTCCAGTTGGAGGGTAACATTTGGCAAGACCTGATGAGACTGAAATATGCTATATATGTTGAACATATCCACATTCTTCTCCCTACCTTTTCACAACAGACGGTTTATACATTTGTAGAAATGTATCAAACGTACTCATATCCTCCACTGAGGCATCAAAGGTACATTCGCATCCATCGTCATCTTCGTCGTCAGTCTCAGATGTATAATCAGGTTCGTCCTTCATCACGCAACCTTCAGCCATCGTACATGAATGCTACACCTAATCTGGAATCGTGGAAAGACAAAGGAAACTTGAAGAAAGACAACCAACTGAATGTAAGGAAGTTATTGGATTACTCCACACTTTGTTCATATCGCTAAAAAAGAAAAAAAAATTCTTAAATATTTGATTCGAGATCAAAATTTTTATCAACGATTTTGTTTCTTTGTTCTATGTTGCATTAAACCGAATTTTATCCTGTTTGGATGATCAATTAATTCCTATTTTTCTGCAAGTTAAAGACTATAGCAAAGGCGGTGGTAATGGCAGCCTAATTCCTACTGCAGCCGATCTCGAATTTTAACAAAAGAATGTGTCAAGTGTATCAAGTGTTTAAGACAGAAAAGAAACATTGATTAGGGGATGAAGTCCAGATGTTGTAGACGACAAATGTGTAAAGGGGTACTTATAACGATCTCATGATAAAACCTATTATTCTTCATGCTTAATAAAATATGTTTAATATACACACACACACACACACACAAACACACACACACATATATACATATATATATATATATATATATATATATATATATATATATATATATATATATATATATATATATCTTACGAAGCTGGACTAGTGTAGAGTAAATAGTTTATTAAAGTATTTTATTTGTTTTCATATGTGCATTGAAGAGGTGAATAGCCAGCTCTTAAGATGAGCTCCTCTCGTGTAGGTATAGGTTTGTTATGTAAATTACATAAGACTTTTGCCGTTCATTTCATTGTATTCTTTATTCAAGTCGCTTATTATTATTATTATTAGCCAAGCTAAAACCCTAGTTGGAAAAGCAAGATACTTATATAAGCCCAAGGGCTCCAATAGGGAAAAATAGCCCAGTGAGGAAAAGAAATAAGGAAATAGATAAATGATGAGTGTAAATTAACAATAAATCATTCTAAAAACAGTAACAACGTCAAAACAGATATGTCCTATATAAACTATTTAAACGTCAAAAACAGATATGTCATATAAACTATAAAAAGACTCATGTCAGCCTGGTCAACATGAAAACATTTGCTCCAACTTAAAACTTTTGAAGTTCTACTTATTCAACTAACCGATTAGGAAGATCATTCCACAACTTGGTAACAGCTGGAATAAAACTTCTAGAATACCGAGTAGTATTGAGCCTCATGATGGAGAAGGCCTGGCTATTAGAATTAACTGCCTGCCTTGTATTACGAACAGGATAGAATTGTCCAGGGAGATCTGAATGTAAAGGATGGTCAGAGTTATGAAAAATCTCATGCAACATGCATAATGAACTAATTGAACGACGGTGCCAAAGATTAATATCTAGATCAGGAATAAGAAATTTAATAGCCCGTAATTTCTGTCCAAAAAATTAAGATGAGAATCAGCAGCTGAACACCTGACGGAAGAACAATACTCAAAACAAGGTAGAATGAAAGAATTAAAACACTTCTTCAGAATAGATTGATCACCGAAAATCTTAAGAGACTTTCTCAATAAGCCAATTTTTTGTGCAATTGAAGAAGACACAGACCTAATGTTTCTCAAAAGTAAATTTTCTGTCGAGAATCACACCTAAACTTTTAAAAGAGTCATACAAATTTAAAGAAACATTATCAATACTGAGATCCGGATGTTGAGGAGCCACCATCCTTGACCTACTTACAATCATAATTTGAGTTTTATTAGGATTCAACTTTATACCCCATAATTTGCACCACGCACTAATTTTAGCCAAATCTCTATTAAGGGATTCACCAACCCCAGCTCTACATTCAGGGGATGGAATTGATGCAAAGAGAGTAGCATCATCTGCATATGCAACAAGCTTGTTTTCTAGGCCAAACCACATGTCATGTGTATATAGTATGAAAAGTAATGGGCCAAGAACACTACCCTGTGGAACACCGGATATCACATTCCTATACTCACTATGGTGCCCATCGACAACAACTCTTTGAGATCTATTACTTAAAAAATCAATAATAATTCTAAGAAACAACCCACCCACTCCCAACTGTTTGAGTTTGAAAACAAGGGCCTCATGATTAACATGGTCAAAAGCAGCACTAGAATCAAGGACAATCATACGAACTTCCTGACCACAATCAAGGGATTTCTGTACAGCATTGGAGATTATAAGAAGGGCATCACATGCTCCAAGGCCTTTACAAAAACCAGATTGCAAACTAGGGAATAGATGATTACCTTCAGAAAACCTATTAAGACGTTTTGGCAGAAGTTCCAAAACTTTAGATAATATGGGAGTTATGGAAATTGGGCGGTAATCAGTGGGACTTGAGCTACCACAAACACATTTACATAGAGGAGTAACATTACCAATTCTCCAACAAGTGCTAAAAGCTCCTCTTCTTGCTAACTTGCACAAAATAACAGATAACTTTGGAGCTAAGAAATCTGCTGTCTTTATAAAAAAAAAAAACAAAGGAAAAATGCCATTTGGGCCTACACCTCCATAAGTATCAAGGTCCATCAACAGAGCTTTACTCTCACAAGATCGAAAAGCTAAACTAGTTAGTTTAGCCTCGGGAAAACAGGAATGAGGACATTCAAGTTTTTCATTACTCTGTTTACTGTCAAAAACATCAGCCAATAGGGTAGCCTTTTCCTTTGGACAGTGAGTGACTGAGCCATCAGATTTAAGTAAAGAAGGAACTGTTGCATCTACACCAAAGAGTGCAGATTTAAGGATAGACCACCATCTATGTTCCTGAGTTGTACCAGAAAGGGTTTCTTGTATAGCTAAATTGTACTCCTTTTCAGTTGAGGTATAAACTATCTGAGCAAAAGCTCAAAGCTGAGTATAGTTGTTCCAGGTCAAATCTGATCTGTTACCCTTCCAAAGATGATAGGCCTCCTGCTTCTCCAAATAAGCACGTCTACAATCATCATTGAACCACAGTTTGTCCTTCACTCGGTACCTTAGCACACGACTTATGTTGACTAGATTCTCATTCAAAGGGACAACAGGATCTACACTACTACATAATAAAGACCAATTCAAGCACAAAAGATCATGCAAATTCCCAGTCTACTTGGAATTTCACATAAATTTTACAAGAGTGTGACATATCAGGGACAGGCTGCTCAGTCTTCACTACTAATGAAATCAAGACATGATCAGATGTCAGGACTGGAGAACCAACCTTACTAGCTATAACGCCAGGGAGGGGAGTCAGTGTATACGAGGTCCAAGCAATTACCAGACTTGTGAGTAGCTTCATTTATGATTTGCTCACAGCCTGATTCGGAGGCAAAGTCTAAAGCTCTTAAGCCATGGCGATCAGTAGGAGATAGAACTTAATCACTCCCTATGGTGAGCATTAAAATCACCAACAAAGACAAAAGAAGCCTTTCTATCATCATCTTGTATCTTAGCCATAATGGTAAGAAGACAATCGAAGATAGAATCATCCATGTCTGGATTCTGGTAAATGGAACACAAAGTTGTTATGCCTGCCACAAACTTTTATTACCTGAATCTCATGATATCCACATTGATAGCAGGACTTATGAGAAGCAAGGTACTCGGTCCTAATATACACCGCCATTCCCCTGGCCCCAGGGATGGCATCACGTTTCAACATTATTGGCTTCTTAAAACCACTTATAAGGAGCTCAGAGGAGTGCCTCATATTAGAAACCAAAGTTTCTGAGCACAAAAGAATATCATACTGTCTGGACGCAACTGTAAGGTCTGGATATTTGCATGAAGACCACGAATACTGCAATACAAAAGACAACATTGATGAAATCTAGGACGTACTGGTCCTGGATTTTGCTCAATGTCTCCAGACAGAATAAGAATTAATAGAAACAAAAAAAGACATCATACTTAAAATCTAGACTAAAAAGAATTATAACAAAAACAATATGTACAGAATTATAAATAAAGTGATTGATGAAACCCATAGACTATAGTAAAAAGTCGGAAAAACTGGTCAACATGGAGGAGCTGATACAACCATGCAAGGCCGAATACCCTCCAGGATAGCCACTTCAACTGAAGGGAGGACAGTAAGGATAGTTTTGAGAAGAAAAAGAATCAGAAAAGGAAAAGACAACCTCATGAAAAACCACCAGGCATCCATGGCCCTTCTATTAAGCCTGCCCAACACACCATTTCAAAAAAAAAAAGAAAAAAAAAAAGAGGAAGAAAAAAAATATCATAAGATAATGTGCCCGAGTGTACCCTCAAGCAAGAGAACTCTAACCCAAGACAGTGGAAGACCATGGTACAGAGGCTATGGCACTACCCAAGACTAGAGAACAATGGTTTAATTTTGGAGTGTCCTTCTCCTAGAAGAACTGCTTACCTTAGCTAAAGAGTCTCTTCTACCCTTACCAAGAGGAAAGTACACTGAACAAATTGCAGTAGAGTAATTAACCCCTTGGGTGAAGAAGTGTTTAGTATCTCAATGTTGTCAGGTGTATGAGGAAAGACGAGAATATATAAAGAATAGGCCAGACTATTCTGTGTAAGTGTAGGCAAAGAAAAAATAAGCCGTAACCATAGAGAGGGATCCATTGCATTACTGTCTGGCCAGTCAAAGGATCCAATACCTCTCTAGTGGTAGTATCTCAACGGGCAGCTGGTGCCCTGGCCAACCTACTACCTATAATGTTAATTTACATTATTTTAAAGAATTCACTCTTTATTTCACATATTTGGTTACGAAGTATTACGCAATCTGTTTAAGAGTGTTATATAAATATATATATATATATATATATATATATATATATATATATATATATATATATATATATAAACAAAGGGGTGCTGATAAGTTATTGGATTCAAGGGTATCGTGACCGGTTAGAGCTGATACTTTTATAGGGGAGGTAGGACAAATATTTAGGAGAAGATGGGCAAGAAAGCATCTCTCTCTCTCTCTCTCTCTCTCTCTCTCTCTCTCTCTCTCTCTCTCTCTCTCTCTCTCTCTCTCTACTGTGGTACAGTATTCTTAATTTGCAACATTTATTAAGAAAATGCGATGCATGTCATGTACCAACAGACCCTACTTGCCCTGAAGTGCAACAAAAAATAAATAATAAAGACAAAGGTATTCTGCTCAACATGCTTAGTCTGGATAGAAAATATAATTAAGTCGAGACTGAATCTGAAAATAGTTGAAGAAGAAGAAGAGAAAAATTAACAGGATATGTGTAAGGATGCAGAGGAAATCATTGATACAACATATGATGCCATTCAGCAACATACTTACGAAGAAATAAATAATCAGATGGAAACAAATAATAGACCCAAGAGACTCTACCCAGACCTACATACTTTTAGGGAAGAGCAAGAAAAAGAAAAAAAAAGAAAAGAAAGATATAGTCTGCAATTTACTGAAAAGAGGAAATTGCAGATTTGGCAAAAGATGCTACTACAAGTATCCAAAGATATGCCATAATTATGAAATATATGGTAAATGTGCAGATTTAGACAGATATGGAGACGAATGCAGATATCTCCATCCAAAAAATATGTAAAAACCTGGAAGAAGGAAAAGGATGCAAATTCAACAAAAATTGTCGAAATATGCATCCTGCAACCATGATTGAAAGTCAGAAATTTCAAAAGCAAATATAAAAGAAAAAGGAAAGCAAAAATGAATCAGAAAAAGAAACATAAAAAAAAGCAGAGTATATACTACGCTATGCACATAAGGCCACAAGATATGATGCCTTTCAACACAAATATGCTCAATTAGAGAAAAACTACATAGAATGCATCTATAATGCCAGGGGTTGGTGCAGATATGGGGATAATTGCAGGTATACACACAAAAACAAATATGAAGGTGAAAGAGCAAATATAATAGAAAAGTTGGATTTTTTAATGGCAGGATTCCTGGAAATGAAGAAAAGAACATCATATCAGAACAGGAAGGAAACATGGGAGAATCCATATTATCACCAATATTAGATAATGGCGATGAAATAAAATCATCATAGTGATGAATGCACAGGGTTTAGCCACGAGTAACTCTGAAAAGAAAATAGACTTCTTAGAAGAACTAACCCGAATTGAAAAAATAGATATATTAAATATAGTTGAAACATGGTATTCCCAAGAGACTGGCAGTGATGATCAGATAAAGGGTTTCCAAACATATAGATCAGACAGAACAAATAGGAATCAAGGGGGAAACGCAATATATGGAAGAGACATAAATCAAGGAAAAGTCTGAAAAATACAGCAACACAGAATGTGAATTGATTGCGGTAGAATTTGAATATGAAAAATTAGTGAATATTGTAGTTTAAAGACCCCCAAATACTAAGGAGTTTGACATAATAATAGAAAAAATAGATGATATATGTAGAAACCATAAAGACTGGAATATACTCCTATCCGGAGATTTTAACTTTCCTTTTGTGGATTGGAAAGAATGGATAGAAGAAAGTGGTTGTATATACATATAAAAAAGAGTAATAGTAGCGCAGAAGATAAGAGGCAGTTTAAAAAGCTTCAAGATATGCTATTAAAACATAATATGCAACAAATAAACCACATTCCAACAAGAAAGAACAATGTCCTAGATTTAGTATTTGTGAATGAAGTGAATTATGTTAAAGAAATAATAGTGTATAACACGGGAATTTCAGACCACAATGTCATAGAATTAATAGTCCATTCCAAAGCAAGTGAACGCAGAGATAAACAAAGCACAAAACTATGGGAAGGATATGGAAAATATAACTTTTATGGTAAGAATATAAAATGGTCAGAAATAAATGAAGAATTGAACAAAAATTGGAAAAATGTATTAGTAAGTGATAATATACAGGTAAATACGGATATACTGTACAAAATTCTGGAGAAAATTGTTGAAGAATATGTACCAAAAATAAATAAATAAATAAACATCAGACATGCATACCAAGAGACAGAAGGATCTTATTTCAGAAAATTAGAAAGTGGAAGAAAAATCTTGCAAAATAAAAAAATGAATGGAAAATGATGGAAATATAAAGTAAGATAGAAAATGCTGAAAAAAAAATTATACAATCGGAAAAAAATTAAAAAAGGGACTTAGAAGAAAGGACAGGTCTTTCTTTATATTCATAAAGAAAGACCCCAAAGTACTTTACTCCTATGCAAAAAAGATGAATAAAGGGAGATTAGAAACAGGCCCTCTAAGAATGGAAGGATGGTTAACGAATAAAAAAAGGAAATATGCAACATATTAGCAGAAAAATCTAAGAGTGAATTCATGCCAAGAATTGCAAATGAGAATAATGAAACAGAAATGAGGGAAGAAAATACTGAATACCTAACGGATATAGATAATAATGAAGCAGATATTGTGCAGGCTATAAGCGAAATTAAAAATGGATCAGTGGCCGGGCCAGATGGAGTTCCAGAGATTTTGGTAAAAAAAAAAAAAACAGCACACACTATCGCGAAGCTGCTTGCAATACTGCTAAGACGAAGTGTTGATATGAGCGAGATATATGTTAAACATAAATTAGCATATATAACGGATTTTGAGCAAAGCGAAAAATCTATTTTTGGGTGAGATAGCCATGTCATCCTGATGGAAGGTTCCTTTAGGCAGCTTTCTAAAGGATATTTAGCTACAGTGATACTCCCAGAGAATTAACCATAGGTCTCCAGAATTCTAACTCCTGGCGCGAGTATCCTTAATATAACTTTAAGGATATTGCATAATATCAGGGGCAATCTTCACCCCGAATAGATTTTACTCTTTGAGGGGGAAGAGTGGCGAATAAAGAAGAGCCGTTATCAAGGTACCCGGTGAACCCCCTCCCTGTACTGCTACGGCCCATCATTCCTTGTTGCATTTAAGCAGGAAAAGCCGCAGATAGAGTAGTTTTGGGTGGGGTCATTTTAAGGAAGAAAGGTGGGTCCATCAGGACGACATGGCTATCTCACCCAAAAATAAGATTTTTCGCTTTGCTCAAAATCCGTTTTTTGGGCTCAGCCATGTCATGCTGATGGACGCTTACCAGAGAATTAACTTGAAAGTACTATATCTGTGGATTTGTATAAGTGCCTTTACTTTGAATGAGTTCCTTATATGGTCTCCTATACCTTTATATACGACATTACCGTTATCTGTCATATCCACTAAGCTTGGAACTAGCTTAGGGTTTCTTGCCCCCTGCAGGGAAAGTGTCGACTTCGACTATAAGGATTCAAAGTTTGTATCTCCATAGGGACGGACGGTAATTCTTAGAAATTACCCTTCTCATACCTTGGAAATCTTTTCTCTGATTTCAAGTTGGGCCCTTCTAGGGTTTAACTAAAACTCTAGTATGCTTTATTCGTCTGTAACTGAGATAAGCAGTATTAAGACGCATTTAGTATTTTACCTTGCAACTAGATTATCAAATGTAGTTACAATCAGGTATGAATCTGATCTGGCATTGAAAACACATCAGAGTCCATATTTTCTCTTGTCGAAAAAATATGTAATTTCATCAAAATTATGCCACTCAATGGAGATGTGAAATTAAATCTGACTGATTTGTACAGATTTTGGAAATGCATGAACACCATGACTCAACGTTCACTCGGCACTGGTGTTATCGGTCAGATATGTACCTATGTGGAACAGTGTGTTAATCATTGTTGTGATTTGCACTCGAGGGTAAATGTACCCATACACCCGATGCACTGGTAAGTCCCAAAGCAGTTCACTGTTCATCGCAGCGCTAGACGACGGGTTTTTAAACACTACCCGCCGCCACCACAACATGTTTTATTTCATGTACTTGCTTCGTATAGTGTCTGTAAAAGATCTGGTTGATCTCCACCCAGTGTATGAGCGGAGTCTGCCAAGCCCCTGTTTTGGAAGAGTCCGTGAAGAAGCAATTTTCTTTGGATCGTGACCTACGGGTGAGCTGTCAGGATCCACTCTGCGAATAAGTAGGTGAGAATTGTTCTCAGTTATTTCAGGGATAGATTTTGATCCTGAGGTTTTGCCTCGGAAGAGCTGTCCTTCCTTGAAGTCTGAAGTTCCACGAAGATAGACCTTAAGACACTCTAATGGACATAGAGAGACCTCTTCCTTCAGTGGGCAGATTCTCCAAGGACCTCACCTCTTGGTGGGTAGCTCGTCCTCAGCCAGAAGGGCAGGATCAAGAAAGGGGTTCAGTTCTCCTGGTTAGAACTGGATATGGCCTACATCCCTGATAGGGCCAATAATTCACTAACTCTATCCCTTGATGCTATTGCGAACAGAAAATTGACTTTCTGTGTTAGTTCCTTTAGAGTACAATCCTCATTGTTTAGGTTCGAAACATAATGCCAGACTTTAACCAACGACCAAGTAATGGGCTTTGGAGGGGTTGCCGGCTTGGGTCTAGTGCATGCTTTGGCACCTTATAGAAGGTTTCGCTTGTGAGGTCCGCCTCAAAGGCGTGTAGGAGAAGTCTAGTCAGGGCCAACTTACACGCGGTTATCGTAGTGGAAGTCAGGCCTTGTTCAAGTAGGTAATTGAAGAAAGAAAGACAGAAATCTATTGAAATATCTGTTGGTCCCCTTGTTTTCACAAGGGATACCCATTTCTTCCAAGACAATTCACATTGTCTCCTGGTTGAACTTGACTTGTACTCTACAATGAAGTTGGCCTCATTCTTTGAGAGCGCAACCTTTTTTGTTCGCTGCTAGGGCGAAAACATCATGAGATGCAGGTTGTTGGTTCTCGAGGGTGAAATGTAAACAGTGAACTTCTGCACCAGTTTGGATAAAACTGGGTTCACCAAAGGAAACAGCTTCAGTTTCAATTCTAGAATTAGAGGGAACCAAATGTTTTTGGGTGATTTGGGGGCCACTACAGCAGATGTTCCTCTGAAGGATCTTAGCCTGTCGAGGAATTTTAGCAGGAGATTGGTTAGTGGAAACCGGTAAATCCAATTCCTGTCGAGAGACATGGAGTCCATCGCTTCTGCTTAAGGTTCTCGTAAGGGGCCACAAAAAGAGGTAGTTTCTTGTTGTCGCTCATTGCGAAGAGGTCGATCTGCAGTTCCAGGACTTTTATCGAAAATAAAGGAGAATGAGTCTGCGTCTAGGGACCATTCTGTCTCTATCAGCTTTCGTTTGGATAGAGCATCCGCAGTCACATCGCGGAACCCTTGAAGGTGAACGGCTGATAAATACCATCTTCTTTTCCTTGCCAGGTGGAAGATGGCTAACATCACGTGAATGATGTGAGGTGAACTCGAGCTTTGTCGATTTAGACATATTACTATCACCTCGTTATCGAGGACCAGTCTGATGTGGACTGCTCTGCGAGGGGATAGTCTCTTCAACGTCAGGAAGACTGCCATAGCCTCCAATATGTTGATTTGAAAGTTTTGAACTAGAATGATCAATTTCTTGCACTTTCATTTCATGCGAATGGCCTCCCCGTTCTTCCAAGGAGGCGTCTGTGTGTATCACCACTGATGTTTGTGGTGGTTGCAAAAGAATTGTCTGTGCTAGGCTCTTATTTGTTGACCATGGTCTTAATAGCGTGCGCAATCGGGTCGGCGTCAACTTTGTTGATCTCTTCGAGCATTTGATGCGTATCTTCTCCAGACTCCTGACGCATCCCTTAGCTGTGCTTCTAGCACCGGGTCTGTCACTACTGTGAACTGGAGAGAGCTCAGTACTTTTTCCTATTGGCGTCTTAAAATCCTCTTGTGTTGGATTAGTCTCTTGACAGATGCCGCTTTTCTCTCCTCTTCTTTAATAGAACGGAGAGGTGGTGTGACTGCAAGTTCCCATGGATGCCTAACCATTGAAACTTGTGAGCTGGAGAAAGGCGAGACTTCTAGCGATTGATCTTGAAGCCTAGGTGTTCCAAAACTGGATTACCTTTCTGGCCGTTTGCAGACAAGTAGTCTTGGATGCTGCCTGCACCAGCCAATCGTCCAGGTATGCTACTACTTGTACTCCTTGCTGGACTATTGTGTCCGCTAGCTTTGTGAATACCTTTGGGGCTGTGTTTAGTCTAAAGGGCATGGCTGTGAAGACATATTTTGCCTTCTGTAGCCTGAATCCTAGTTAGGAGGAGATGGGGCGACAGACTGGTAGGTGCCAATAAGCATCTACCAGGTCTATTGGGACTGTGTACACCCCTTTTTGGTAGAAGGGTCCTTATGTGTTGCAATGTAAGCATCCGGAACTTGTTGTTCTCAATGAACTTGTTGAGTGGAGACAAGTCTAGAATGACTCTGGGTTTGTCCGAGTCTTTCTTGGGAACACAAAACAGCCCTCCCTGGAATTTTGATGGACTTCGCTTTTCTCATTACCTTCTTATGAGGTATATTCTTCCAATAAGGGGGTGGAGTGTCGGAAGAGTTTTGGAAAAGTGGGGTGGATTTTTGTTCATTTCCAACCAAGTCCATTCGTAATTCGGCTGTGGACTAGGGATCGAAGGTCCAACGATCCCGAAAGTGGAAAAGTCTGCCTCCTACCTGGAACCTCTCATTATTTAGAGGTTCCTGAGGACTTGTTTCTGTGACCGCGTCCTCCTTCACCCTTGGGGAGTTTCCGGAGGACCCTCTTTTTGGGCCCTTACATTTGTAGGGCTGAAAGGTGGTCGAGTGCCCTTCGAAGCCTGGAATAAACACAGATGACTGGTTACCAGCTGTTGAGGGACCATCTGGAAGGTGATTTGCGGCTGGGCTACCATCTGAGGTACCGTGGTCATGGTCACGGTCGGAAATTGTGCAGTACTAATGAAGATTTCCTCTTTGAGGACATGCCCCACTTTTGGAGAAGGTTCCTATTCTCCATGGTGGCTTTAGCAATGAATTCTTGGACCACTTCCTGTGGGAAAGGGTCTTCTCCTCAGATAGGGTGGGGCGTTAATTAAGGTCTGCACACATTTCCAAGCAGTTCTGATGAGACAGGGAGGCAGCAAGACTATCTTTCGTCTCCTGTTCCCTTCTCAAAAGATGGTTTGGCCAACTTTGGAAGGTTCTCATTAACTGCTGGCCTGTTATATCTGGATCCAACTTTGAGACGGAGAAGGTTTGATGTACCTCTTTCCACTTCTCCATGCAGGTGGACATAGCTAGAGATTATGGTTTGCATTTCTCTAGGATTGGGCAGGGTTTGCCCACTTCGACTGCTCTCATGACACAGTCTTGGGCTTTTCCCGAAAGGGGGAAGGCTCTGGAGGAAGGAGCAATGAAGGTTGGGTGCTTCTTGCTCAATGCCAAGACTTTGGAGTTAATATACCCGGCTCCTTTCTGGGTCTTGGAAAGGATGGCTTGTGCCTTGTTCTGTTCGAGGACAATGACTTCCTTCTGTATAGTCTCCTCGTGGGATGTAGGTTCATCTCGCAGTTTCATGTAGCAATCTGGGTACGCTGAAAGCTGGGCCAGAATTGAAGCTCTTCAAGGGGTTTGGACCCCAATTTCTCGGAGATATAAAGCTTCCCATTGAACATGGGCATGTGTTCCGTTTACCTCCAGGGTTTGGTTTCGGAGCAGTGAGGGAGGTCAGATATTTTAAGGGGCTTAGCAGACCCCTGGAAGCGCCAGGCCGTTTCCCTTCCTATACCTCTCTCTTCATCTCTTTGAGATCTTGCTTATTCTCCTCTTGTTCCTTTCGGAACAGTGTCAACATCTGCTGGATCAACTCTAGGAGCGCTTCGCTCCTGCCGATCTGTCTAGCCAGTTGGGGAATTGGGGCTGAAGAGGTTGACGGCATAGGTTGATATGATGATACAGTGAGCTGAGGGACCTCGGTCACCGTCGAAACGGATCCTTCTTCCTCCGTAGGTGGTTGAACCACTTCTTATTCAGGGCCTTCTTGCAGTAGGTCCTGTTCGGTGTCAATGGACACCTCCGACATCCGTTCTTGGTGGATGTCCAAGCCTTGCAGTGCCTTGTTGATATCCGCGTCCACTATCCGTTGGATAGAAGGAGGCTGGACCTGTACCTGAGGCACAGACGTATTTGATTGAGCCTTAAGGAACAGTATGCACTTCAGAGATTTGTTAGGTAGGAAAGGTCCCGGAGAGTTCTTCTGGAAGCCTCATACTCACCTTCGAAGGGTTTCCCTTGTTGTATCCCTTGACTCCGTAGTGTCAGGGATATCTTTTCCAAAGCCGTCGGTCAGCAAGGTCAAGCGATTGGAGCGACCCTTCGAGTCCTAGTACCTCCGGGATCCAGATACGATACAGCACGGGAATAAGACCTGTACATCGTATGCCCACTAAAGTTCTTCCTCTTGTGGTTGCAGAATGCAACTGTACACTTCACCATGGCTCCTCCTGTAAGGGAGAAAAAGGATGAATGAGTACCAGGTTGCTTATATCATTGATATAATGTATACTTAAACAACGGGTCCCAGTACCTCAATGATCCAGATACGATGGAGTAGGGGGCATGAGATCTGTACATCGTATGCCCACAAAAGTCCTTTACACTTGTGGTTGCAGAACACGACTGCACACTTTACCTTTGGCTCCTCCTGTAAGGAAAGAGAGGGTGAAATGAGTGTAAGGTTATTTATATCATTGATATAAATACACATGCTTAGTAATAGTATTACTTACCATTATTTTTAATAGCTTAGGATAGTAAGCTAGAAAAGAAGTAGGAAAGACACATATCTGTGTTTCCTCTCCAGGCAATTGCTGTGACCCCTGACATTATTAATATTTTAAATTTCCTCATTAGGGAAAATACGGTAATAATCAGTGTCCCGATGATCTAGGATTCATCAGGATGTTGAAGGAATACTTCACTTCAACATTTTATTCAGTCTTAACAATAGACTGTGAAAGGATACACAGAGTATGTTGGAAAGATTTACACTACTGTATCATTATATACTGTAGTTTTCTAACTACTTTATTGCTATACTGCAGGAATACTGGCTACTGTATTGTCATATACTGTAAGTTTTACCAGTATACTACCGGGTTAGGCTAGTGGCTGGCGGCACTAACTGATAGGAAGAGAGAAAGAATGGGAAGGACGACTCCGTATTATCATAGTTTAGTACAATAATTGGGAGTGTAGGAGGCTACTGCCTTCTACAGCCTTCTTCCCGGAATGAGAATTCTAATGGAAGGGGTGGAATACATTGATTCTAGCTTCCATCCATCCATCCACCAATTCTGTTACCGGCTGTACTGCTGGTTACAAGGTTTGTGGATGGCAGTCCAAGAGAGGACTGAAGAATTCTCAACAGTATAATGGGTTTCCCACCGGCAGCCGTCAGGGCCGGCTCAACCTTTCCTGGAGCTTTGCTTCTGTTAGGGAGTTGGTCGAGGTGGTGACCTAACCGCCATTTGTAGGAACCCGGCCGGTAACCGGGTCAGCCCGGCAAGCGGGGATGATTGTAGAATACCGACCAAAGGAAATTTGTGACGGCTAGGCCGGCACTAAAGGACAGAAGGGGGAGGGAAAAGGGTCTTATATTTTACAGGGGAGAAAGGCAACGGCAAGTATGCCACCTACGGTACTTTCGGCTATAAATCAAGGAAGCATAGCTTCCTATACCGGCGCCGTCATGGGCGGCAGGGGAATAAGAATTCCCCTGATGGTGACATTGCCGGATATAAGACATGTCTTCTAGTTCACAAGGGAGAAAGGTGGCGGTTGTAGACTAGGGAAGCCTAGTTTCCTTTGCCGAAAACATCATAGCCAGCAGAGGAATAACGATTCCTCTGTCGTTGGCATTGTCGGCTACAAGACAATACACCCTGAGTTACTGTCATTCTTCAAAGCCGGGATACTCGCCGGCAAAGAAGATCGACGGTAAAGCACTATCCATGTCAAGCCGGAGTTAAATACTCGTTGGCGATGACGGAAGATAGGGTTGCCGCCTGGGATGTTGCCACTCGGGGGAGGGGAGGGGGGGGGAGGGTTTATCCTCTTTCCTCTGAAAGAGAAGCGTATCGAATTATACCAATAATTATAGGGGATATATAGGCTATATATCCCTGACCGAATTAATAGAAACGATACTGGAGGTTAAACAATTGGATTAACGTTACGAACGTATACGGGTTAGGCTAGCCTAACTCAAGTGGGGACATTGGCTACGAGTGATACCACCGAGGCCCTATTGTATACGCAAGAAAAGTTACATTTTGGAAGAGGAAATATTATATGTGTATATGCGATCTTCACTAGTATAATTTTGCCTAACTAGCTAGAAAATTCTTATATCTAAATACTGGGAACGTCGCACTACTAACTAAATAATTGCATTTATGACATGCGACAGCGGTCTCAATATGGCCGCTCCGGGGTTGGCTGTGCTCTACTTAACACAATTAAATATGCTAATTCAACTGTGAGAAGGGAGCTGAAAATTATACACAGGAAAGATTAAATACTCAACTTTCTAGAGGATGAAGATGCTGGAGATTGCATGATAATATTCCGATAAACAGTAACAGTAACAACACCGAGAGAAACTTGGGAGAGCACCGTGGTTAAATGCTGCGTTTAAAAGGAATGAAGGGCTGTAGCAGTACAGGGAGGGGGTCCACCGGGTACCTTGATAACGGCTCCCCTTCATTCGCAACTCTTCCCCCTCAAAGAGTAAAATCTATTCGGGGTGAAGATTGCTATGTGTCGTATAAAAAAATACGTCCCCTGATACTATGCGATGTCATTAAAGTTATATTAAGGATACTCGCGCCAGGAGTTAGAATTCTGGAGACCTATGGTTAATTCTCTGGGAGTATCAATGTAGCTAAACAGCTGCCTAAAGGAACCTTCCATCAGCACGACATGGTTGACCCCAAAAAAACCCTATTTTCAAAAGTGGATCAAGACTAGACGCAAGCAATTATTGACCTGTTAGTCTAACATCACATATTATGAAAGTGTATGAAAGGGTAATAATAAAAGAAAATGATGAATCATTTGGTTAAAAATAATTTATCTAATATAGGTCAACACGGTTTTGTGCCCGGAAAAAGTACACAAAACCAACTGATAGCACACTATGAAAACATATAAATATGATAAATGAAAAAGACACAGATGTGGTCTATCTAGATTTTGCAAAAGCCTTTGACAAGGTAGACCATAATATATTAGAGAAAAAATGAGAAAGCATAATATTGTGGGAAAGATAGAAAAATGGATAAAAGAATTTCTACAAAAAAGAAAACAGATAGTGGTCGCAAATGACGGAAATCAGATGAAGCTCAGGTAATATCTGGCGTGCCACAGGGTACAGTATTAGCTGCACTGCTGTTTGATATTATGATCTCAGACATAGACTGTAATGTTAAAGACTCTGTAGTGAGAAGTTTCGCCGATGACACAAGAATAAGTAGAGAAATTACTTGTGATGAAGATAGGAACTCATTACAAAGAGATCTAACCAAAATATATGAATGGGCAGAGATGAATAGGATGGTATTTAACTCCAATAAATTTGAATCAGTAAATTATGGAAACAGAGAAAGAATGGTATATGCATACAGGGGACTTAATAACAAGACAATCACAAACAAGGAAGCAATTAAAGACCTTGGTGTAATGTTAAACAAGAATATGTTATACAACGAACAAATAGCAACACAGTTTGCTAAATGTAAAGCAAAAATGGGAATGCTATTCAGACACTTTAAAACAAGAAAAGCTGAACACATGATTATGGTGTACAAAACTTATGTACGTAGTACACTCAAGTACTGCAATGTGATATGGTACCCACACTACCAAAAGGATATTGCACAAATAGAGTGTACAAAGGTCCTTTACTGCTAGAATAGAAGTTAAGGACCTTGACTACTGGGAAAAACTGCAATTTTTAAAATTATACAGTCTAGAAAGGAGAAGAGAATGCTACATGATAATACAAGCATGGAAACAAATCGAAGGAATTACTGAAAACATCATGGAGCTAAAAATATCAGAAAGAGCAAATCGAGGTAGATTAATAGTGCCAAAAACTATACCAGGAAAACTAAAGAAGGCACACAGGACATTAATCCACTACACACCAGCATCGATAATGCAGCGACTATTTAATGGGCTGCCAGCTCATCTAAGAAACATATCAGGAGTGAGCTAAGATGTGTTTGAGAATAAGCTCGATAAACACCTAAGATGCATCCCAGACCATCCAAGACTGCATGATGCAAATACACCGGAAGATGCATAAGCAACTCTCTGGTGGATATACGAGGTGCCTCACACTGAGGGACCTAGGAGAACCCAAACATAGAATAAGGCAATAAGGAAATAAGGTAAGGCTCTCTCCCTTCTACACAGCTTGACTTCGGTGTAGGAAACATTCGAGCTCTTTTTACCAGACAATGCACCACTTCCGAATCGGAGTGAAATTTCGTTCTCTTGAAAAGTTTCTTCATTTGTGGAAAGAGGTGAAAGTGTGAGGGAACCAAGTCTGGGGAGTAAGGCGGGTGGTCGACCAATTGGAAGCCAAGTTGCATATTTTCTGTAGTTTCATATTATGCTGTGTGCTGGTGGATTGTAGTGAAAAAAGAGCTCGACCCATGTTTCCTACAACGAAGTCAAGCTGGGTGTTTGTTTTGATGTTTGTGTACTTTGTTAGAAAAAAAAATAATGCAACTTTGACTTGTTATTAAAGAACACCATATCGCATAGCATTTTGGCTAAAAGGCTGATATGCTTCTCTTAATAATCGTTACTAAGTTGGAAACAATCCAATAATCATTAAAAGGAAAATATAGTAATAAGAATTAATACTTTTGCGTACAGTCTGCGTCAAAACTGATGCTATAAATTCTGAGGATGTCATATGAAATTCACTAACCGACAACAACAACACGTATCTCAAAAACTTATTATTTTCCTACATTGAAAGCTCTATCAAACAGAATAAAGCTAACATATGATGCATAAATTTCAAATCTATGATATTTATAAGAATCATAAAAAAATTACAATAATGATAACTATTTGAAAGTATAGTAATTACTTCACACTACAGAGATGAAAGAATTTGAATTTTGCATTCAACACAGGATTACCAACATTGCCTATGTAAACTTAGAATATTATATGTGATGGTTTATTAGGAAGCACGTCTTAATCCTACGGTGAGTACAAGCTTACTGAGGTCCGCGACAACGAGTTAGGCAATGCGTAGCTAACCGTAGACATAACAACACCCTACTCATTACTGATACATACTTATCCTACAAGATGTATAAAATCGTGCCAGTATCAATAGAATATGAAGGGGAAATATTTGCAACCTTAAACATAACCAACCACAAATGCACATAG
Source organism: Palaemon carinicauda (assembly GCF_036898095.1). Classification (NCBI taxonomy): domain Eukaryota; kingdom Metazoa; phylum Arthropoda; class Malacostraca; order Decapoda; family Palaemonidae; genus Palaemon; species Palaemon carinicauda. The sequence goes on from NC_090729.1 coordinate 144,566,454, forward strand.
ATTCAACAGAGAAATTAGGTGTGATTGGAAGTCCTGAATGTTGCTTCTAAGACCCAACTGTTCAGACTCTACTTTAGCTTTGACTATGGTTTCGACCCAAAACTCAAACAGGACATTACCTACCCAACCTATGACTCACTAGCTGTGTCATACTAGGAGAGGGGGTGAATTTCCCCTAAAACTCCCATCGCCAGTCAGCGCATACCAAGGGAAAAGCTTGACCCAGGCGCTACAACATCAGTCGTAGTCGCAACCACAGGATGAACACAGTGATTTCCAACTTTAGAAACTGGCGGGATTGCCAATTAGTAATATGTTTTGGTTTTTGTCATCCTCCTTATCTGATAATAAGTATCAGTGATTAACTATAGAGTCACAGAACGTATTTCCTCAATGAATGGTCATTGTTAATTCAACAAATGTTTATTGAAAGAAAAAAAAATTCCCCCTCGAAAGATGTGGCGGCTCTACGTGTGTTTACAAGAGTTAAACATTGAATGGCAGCAGGAATGACTGCATATATGCATTAGCGTGGTGTAATTTGTAAATTAAGTTTCTACTTTTATAGCGTTACATCGAAAATTATTAAGTTTTCTTGTGATAAAATACAAAGAAGTTTAGCATCTGAATAATGAAATATAAAAACGGACAAGATGGTATGAAAAAATAGAAAACTAAGTTATATGTGTGTTTAATTGGCTACATGGTTGGCCTATTTCAATAATCAAGAAAATATATTTTCCAGCTTGTTATTAAAAAATTAGTTTTTAGATATCTGCATGGTTGTAAAGATGATTTTCCAAAATAAGTTCCGCTATCATAAACTTTACAAATACATGCTTGGTTTACTACATAATTTCAACTGGCTTAGCAGAAATTCGTTATAAACAATAGGTAGGTTTAAACCTACGAACTTGCGTTACGGCCAGTTACGGTGTGGACCCATGTGATGTGTGACGGGTAGGCTATATTACAGTGCGTTGTTGCGGTGACATTGCGGTGTCTTACAAAATACTTAGGTATTAGTGTGTTTTTATGGTGTGGGTTCATGATAACATTATATATATATATATATATATATATATATATATATATATATATATATATATATATATATATATATATCTTATGAAGCTGGTCTAGTGTAGAATAAAATACAGTAGTTTATCAATTATTTTATTTGTGTTTTCATTTGTGCATTGAAGAGGTTAGCCAGCTCCTAAGATGAGTTGCTCTGGTGTAGGTATAAGTCTATTATATAAATTACGTAAGACTTTCGTTGTTAATTTCATTGTATTCTTCATTCAAGTCAGTATATGTAAATTTCCGTAATTTTTAAGAATTATCTTTTTATTTCACGTATTTTTATTACGAAGTCTTACGTAACTGTTTGAGAGTGTTATGTGATTCGTGCAAGATAGGAACAAGGGCTTATGTAAATGTTTTTTTTATATTTTTATGAGGTATTGCATCATGTTTGAGAGAGTATTTGCAATTCATAGTCTGCCCTGTGCAAAAGATTGTTGATAAACCTAGTCATAGATGTTATCTTTTTATTTATTTCAGGGACAAAGGGTGGGTGGAGTTAGCTATCAGAGTCGTCTCACTGTGGATTGGTATGCGTGGGAGTTGCCTGAAACCCCAGTTCATCTCTTGACTTTTTTCATCTAGTTGATAAGACTGACACCCTTAGGTCAACTCCTCACGCTTCCAGATCTCGGACCTGGAACATTCTGGAAGTAGCTAAGTTTCATATAAAGGCGACCCCAGGGTTGCATAGATCAGATAGAGAATCCCAGCCTTAAGTCATAGCCATCTCCCCCTCTCTCTCTCATACGCAACTCAGTGTATTGTTTTTAAAGTGTTCAGTGAAACATCAAAGTTATAGTGTGACGGGTTTTGTAAAAATAGTGAGTATTTATAAAAATTCTCTTCGAGTTTTTGTAACTGGCCCTGTAGTAACGTGAAAGGTATTTGTATCGTTATCTGGTTAACTATTTTCACTGAGTATTAAGACTAATTAAATAGTGTGTAAAATTCAATTTCAAGTGAAACAAGTGATTGTATAATTTTCATAAGTATTATTTCGTTTGTCTCAGTCTAAGATTTAATATTTCAAGTGAAACAAGTGATTGTATAGGAATGTATTTGTTTTAGGTAAATTCTTTTCAAAATGTTGTAATTTATATAGAATATAATTATTTTTGTAAACAGTATATTATTTCAATCACCAGTATTTATTACATACTCACTCGTATCCTGTAAAGAATCAAGGTAAGAGTTGTATGAATAATTCTTAAGAATAATTACCCAGTTTTGTTTGAGTGTACTTAATTAAGAGACCTTTGGATATTCAGTGTTTTGTGTATTACTGTCTCAGAGCTCGGGTGTAAATATTTTCAACTATAACAGATTTAATGTAAAAACGAACAGGTGAGTTTGGAACTTGAGAGGTTGTATAGCTTGCCAGCCATGATGTATATATTAAATGTTTGGTTTCCATACTCAAGACCATCGTATAATAATATATATTATTATGGTCCAGTGTCTGGGCACTAAATTATATTATATTACATATTAAGCTGGCAAGTTACACAACCTCCCAAGTTCCAAACTCACCTATTTGTATTTACATAAATCAGTTATACTTGAAAAAATTAATACCTGAGCTCTGAAGAAATTATATAACTCTCACACATAAATATATAAAAACACTGAATATCCAAAGGTCTCTTGCATACACTCAAAACAAACTAGGTAATAATATTTTTGAGATCTATTCAAAACAACCTCTTACTTTGATTCTTAAACAGGGATACGAGAGAGTTCTGTGAGAAACACTGGTGATTGAAATGATATACTCTTTACAAAATTAAAAATATATTCTATGAAAATTATAACAATATGAAAGAATTTACACTAAAATTAATTTCTCGAAATATTAAATCTGAACAAAAACCTAAACTAAGACAAGAAAATATTACACTCTGAAAAATATATAAACACTTGTTTCACTGAAAATTACACTTTACACAAATATCTAATCTTCATAATTAATGAAAATAATTAACTTGTAACACCCTAATGATTAAACTCTTATAGAAATTACATAAAGTAACTGAGAAACTTATAAGTTTTTAGCTGATCTGAAATTTTAACCAGATAGCAATACAAATAGGCTATACTTCACGTTTTCACATATCATAGTGCCACTTACAAAATTTACACAATACCAACCCTCACCAAAACACAATGAATTTAAAATCACTTTCAAAGTTATAGTAACGTCTTAACACACTACACACGATATACGTTGGGCACAAATTCAATCACTTTGGAAGGGACACACACTTGAGGTACTTGAGAGAGAGAGAGGATGTTGGTTGGCTCTTACAAATGGAAAGTCTGGATCTCTTCTCCTGCTACGCATCCCTGGGGCACATTTATATTGACTTAGTTATTCTAGATTCTTCTAGGCCAGGAGGTCTAGAAGCTTGGGGGCTGTCTCTATCGATGCCAGAGTTATCAATTAGATAAAAATTTAGGGGAACGAACCTTGCTTGTAAGGTAACCCTCTCTCAGGTAGCTCCACCCAACCCTGTTCTCAAAATAATAAAAAAAAAAGATAAAATCACTCTGGTTTTTTCAAGAACCTTCTAAACACATGGCAATATTAAGAATTGCATAATCACTCACAAACATGACCCAATACAACACAAAAAATTACATAAGCCGTTGTTCACACCTTCTATGGTTCTTACTCCATACTTAATCGAGATTACGTAAGATTTTGTAGCAAAATACGTGAAATAAAAAGTTAATTCTTGAAAATAACGTAAATTTACATATACTGACTTGAAAGAAAAATACTATGAAATGAAGGATGAAGGTCTTATGCAATTTACATACAAAACATAAAACTACAAGAGAAGAACTCACCTTATGAGCTGGCTATTCACCTCTTAAATACACATAAGAAATACATTAATAGATTATTTACTCTAGACTACAAGAGCTTTATAATATATATATACATATGTATATATATATATATATATATATATATATATATATATATATATGTATATATTTATATTTATGTATATATATATATATATATATATATATATATATATATATATATATATATATAGTTCTGCCATGGCCTAACCCTATCTAGGCATAGAGTTGGTACCCCATGGGTGACTCCACTGCCACCTTGGCAGTACTTGTCCCATGTCTGCAGCCTCTCTTCCTGTACTATATCCCTCTGACTCCCTTGCCTGGTTAGCCTATCTAGGCAGAGGTGCTGCCTTCTGTCTCTGCTTCCTGTCATGTCAGCTTGAGATATCCCTCTAGCTATGGAGTCTTGAATCCCTTGCTGAGTTAGCCTATCTAGACAGAGGTCCCACCTCCTGTCTTTGCTTCCAGTCTTGTCAGCTTGAGTTCTTCTAGCACTGGCTGTGTGTTGGCTGTGGGTCACATCCCTCTGCCGCCTCAGCTGCAGCCTAGACTAGTCATCTGCTCTTTCCTATCCCACATCTGAGGAACAGTGTCCTCTGGAGTTGGTTGACTGGATCCTACCTGGTGGTCAGGACACCCTTTGAATTTTTAATTCTTAGCATCCTGGCCGTTTTGTACGGCTCTCATTATCTTATGGACTGCTCCCCCCCTTTGTGCAAGTTAATGATAATGATCAGTATCTGTCTGGTTCTCTTATTATCTGCCTTTCACTCCTGTACATCCCCTAAGTGTGGACCCTTTCCTTGGGACTGTCCACTCTCCCCCTGTTGACTTTACAATGCGTCTGCTGCCTTGTGTCGATATGCCTGTGGTATTGAAAGGTCATTCTTTTCTGGCTACTAGAAATAGTTGCCCCCTCCCAGCCGCTGCCGCTTGGGGGCCAGCTGTTACTGGTCTAGGCAGTTCGATGGTTGAACTTGCCTTCTTCAGCTGTTCTAATAGACCTACTCTGGAGGTTTTGGTGTTCCTTTGATGTGATCCTTTCGTCAGTATTCCTACCACACCGTCATTATGTTTTGCTTCATAAATCATTCCAGATTTCTGAGCTGTTTGGCATGTGTTCTATTATATTTTAGATTCAGCCATTCTTCAGGTGTACAATTATTTAGGACAGGATGTATAAAATTTTTAAGAATATATGATATTTTAATGATATACGGTACTCATTTACATGGAGTGTCCTACGGTCACCTGTACCAGATGGGTCAAGTTACCCTGTGGCCACAAGACCTGCCAGAAACATGGAAGTTGCCATGTTTCCAAAGAATCCACTACAATCTGAGACCCTACTGACTAAGAGGTTTGCATGGATCTCCTTCAAACCGGCTTCCATGCCACTGACGTCTCTTTGGATGTCCAAGATCGAAGTCGGAAGATTCTCCGACACTGAGTAAGGGGCTTCCAGAAGAGCTCTCAACAAGGTGCCCCTTATCTTCCTTCTCTGGAACTGAAGGACCTGCTCTTCTCCAAGGCTGAGGTGTCCTCCATTTTTGGTCATAAGTTACCGACGGTCCAACTCCCGCCGGTACCAGCAGATGATGAAGTCCGAGACGCTTTGCAAGTCATGAGCCTGGACAGAGATGACAGGTCTACTGATTCTGATTCATCAGAGAAGGAGAGGATCATGCTGACCACAGAAGCCTCGGAAAAGTCATTGGATATACATCAGGTGAGTGCAACTCCCAATGCCTCTTTACTTTCTACCCAAGCCCCTGCTTCCACCTTCACCCCTGTTCCGATATTGGACAAACCTTCGCTACCCAGTAATTTAGTACTAATGGCATCCATGAAAGCTTTCATGGAATACTAAACCGCCTAATATGAACTTTCTCAAGCAGCTAAAACAGCAAGCATAGAAGCTTTACAACAGGCACCTGCTTCTAAGGCTACCCCAGCTTCGAGCCTACGAGAATGCACAGTTAGGAACCCTTGGCACCATTATTATTATTATTGTTACTTGTTAAGCTACAACCCTAGCTGGAAAAGCAGGATGCTATAAGCCCAGGGGCTTCAACAGGGAAAATAGCTCAGTGAGGAAAGGAAACAAAGAAAAATAAACTAATTGAAGAAGAGCAACAAGATTAAAATACATTTCTCATATATAAACTATAAAAACTTTAACAAAACAAGATGAAGAGAACTAAAATGGAATAGTGTGCCCGAGTGTACCCTCAAGCAGGAGAACTCTAACCCAAGACAGTGGAAGACCATGGTACAGAGGCTATGACACTACTAAAGATTAGAGAACAATGGTTTGATTTTGGAGTGTCCTTCTCCTAGAAGAGCTGCTTACCATAGCTAAAGTCTCTCTTCTACCCTTACAAAGAGGAAAGTGACCACTAAACAATTACAGTGCAGCAAAAAGAAATTGTTTGGCAATCTCAGTGTTGTCAGGTGGAAAAAGGACAGAGGAGAATATGTAAAGAATAGGCCAGAATGTGTGTAGGCAAAGGGAAAATGAACCGTAACCAGAGAGAAGGATCCAATGTACTACTGTCTGACCAGTCAAAAGACCCCTATGCTGAGAATATGGCCCTAACCGAAGGGTTCCTTCATATTGGGAATGGTTTGGGTTTCCAAGCCAGTTTCGGACTTGGAATTCTTTTCATCGTTCGATAGCCATCCTTACTGTTACGTAAGGCTTAACTAGGAAGTGTCCATTAGGATGAAAAATCTCTAAAGGTGCGTCCACACGGTTGAATAAGTTCTGTCGGACAAACACTGTTAACATATCTAAATTGAAAGAGAATAACATCATAAGCGTTGAAATGAGTGAAGTTGTTATGGTAACAAACAGTGGTACCAGATGAGGTTGACTACCAGGATTTCTACTCCTTTACCAGACAAAGAGCGGAAATGTCCGAAGCTGATGTTCGCTGGCATCTCTGTTATCTATGTCAGTATTATAATCTGTACTCGAGAATCAAGTAGTGGTTATTAGCTTCAAGTACAGAACATCATAACCATGGTACACCATAAAATAAAAACACAGCCCAATTAATTAAATTATGCAGCATGATTATTCATGACCTTTAGAGAACAACGGAATGGTGCATGGAAAGACTTGTTGCAAAGACTGATTGAAAAGAGAAGCAATTAATCCATTTTAAAGGAAGCTCAAATTGATTATGAATCATACTTTAAAAACTATATACTGATGGGCCCAAACGCTTTATACATTTTATCAGAGAACTTAAAACCTCTTATAACTAAGCAGGACGCATGAATGGGAGGAAGCCTTTTTCCAGAAGCATGTCTAAAGGCATTACAGAATCACATATGTCTTACTTAAAACAATAACCTATCAGTGAACTGAGGATGTTATTGTTATTAACGTGCAATGTACAGACAATATTATTCCAAGAAATAACTAATGTTTGAGACTGGCCATATTTCGGATTATGTGTTGTTAACCAAATCCAAATTGTTTCAGTGATAAAGATATAATGTTCAAAATTTGTTTCACATGTTCTCGTATGGAGAGAGAGAGAGAGAGAGAGAGAGAGAGAGAGAGAGAGAGAGAGAGAGAGAGAGAGAGAGAGAGAGAGAGAGAATTACGTATTTTCCTCACGATCGTACACTTCTTCGAGCAAATGAGAGACTTCGGTGTCCATAATTGAAACAGATTCTGCTATGCTATATATCGAAACGCCATAATTTTGTTGTGCAAACGCCATCTGTACCAACCTCCGACTTTTTTTATTCCTCCAATTTGCGTAGCTCTATCTTGTGATGACCCATTATGAATTCCATATTCTTTTCGACTTCTAAACAAGTTACAGATATTCCACTTCTCGGAAGTTCCCACGTTATTTTACTAATTGCTGCTACATATTTATTTATGTCTGTAAACATTTGCTTTGATGATTTATAAGCATGGGTTCTGCCAGTACTGTTCAATTAGCAACAGAGCGTCTCTTCTATCCCAAAGTCAGCTTTCCTCCATAACTGGATTATAACGAGTCATGTTTACATGGAAGGTGATACCTAATCTTCTAAAAGTTAAAGTTAATCCGGTAAGCAAGAAGAACTCCGTTCACCGTGCCACTCCGCCCCCGGAGAGTGTCCGAAGGTCAGACTCTACGAACACAGGCACTGTCCGACACACCGTTTGGTGCTCGTTATTTACGCCATTAACTCTTCTTTCACAATGTTAACTGGTAACAATTGGTGTTCGACGAACACTGTTTGACCGTGTGGACGCACCTTCAGGAAACGATCATTCTGGATCATAGCAAGACTCAATCCCTTTTGGTTAGGGAGTTAAAGATGGTTGAACACTAATACCCAACTTTCGGCCTTTGGCAGGAAACAGGCCACTTTGGTGGTCCCCAAAGATACTGTCTTCCCCTTTGCCTCTAAAAGCTTAGAGGCCGTATTGAAAGCAGTAAAGGAGAACAGACCCTTTCCAGTGCTAGAGGAATGTAAACCTGTCTCTCTAGCCATTCCTTACGATTCGAACAATTGGGAGGACGTCCAACATACATTCACGGTTAGAAAACTAGATAAAGACGTCGGAGGCAAACAGTTTAATGAGAAACTGCCTAGGATTCCCGAATCCCCACTGAAGGGAAAACTGGAAGCTAAAGAGAGACTTTCTGTCTCTTTATCCTTACAATCATATCTAGAGATGCATATTGGAAACTATTCCAAATCTGATCTCTTCCCAGTCTTGGCTAAAACTCACCTAATCATGTTTCATAGGAATCTCCATGCTTTTGTCGTAGCCAGAAGAGCATGTAGAGAACACATCCTAGCTGCTGCTACGATCAGACATAAACCAAGAAAACTGATCAACTTCAACATCTGGGGGAAGGATCTCTTCCCTGAGAAGCTGGATAAAGAAGTCATGGGCAAAGCCGCTCAAAAGTTGAAAGCTTTATTTACAAGTGGGGTATTTCCTCTAAACGAAAATTTACCCCCAGTGAAGGACCTCAACCTAAGGGTAAGAAGCCTAGAAGTCACTTCAAAGGAAGGAAACCCTTTCCTATCGCAACAGCCACAGTTGTTTCCATTCCTCAGACTGTGTACACGATCCCCAAGCAGTACGTTTCACAGTCTCCAGTCTTTAGTCTTCAACCTGGTTACAAGAGAGCTACAACCACGTTTCACTCTGTTAAAGCTCATAGGAAGGGCTCTGGTAACAGGGGAAGTCTGGAACAGGCGGTCGAACTAGAGGCCGAGGAAGTAGAGACTAGACGTCTAAAGATGCTGGTCCTTCACAACAACAATGAGAAGCTTCTGGTAGGGGGACGACTTCACCTGTTCAGGGATCAATGGGAGTTCGATCCCTGGGCTCACAGCATAGTCTCAAAAAGGCTAGGCTGGAAATGGAAACAGAAACAACCCCAGTTCAAGAGGTTTTTTCAACTCGTAACCCCCCTTTTTGGAGGATTACGTTCAGGACGTTCTCCGGAAGGGAGTCATCCGTTGCACAAAATCCATGAACTTTCAAGGGCGGCTATTCTCCGTACCCAAAAATGATTTGAATACTCTTCAAACTATTCTGGACATATCCCCACTAAAAAAGTTTATTCTGAACGACAAGTTCCAGAAGCTGACTATCTAGCAAATATGGACCCTACTACCCCAGGGGGCCTACACCGTCTCCATAGATCTTACAGACACCTATTGGCATCTTCCAATAGGTCGGCACTTGTCCCCCTACCTTTGTTTCAAACTGGCAAGAAAGGCCTGCGTATTTTCATGAAACTAGTCGAGGCTATTTTCCAACAACTTCGGAATAGAAGCCTCCAGGTGATGATATACCTGGACGACTGGTTAGTCTGGGCTGCAACAAAGATGGAATGTCTTCAACCAGCCCAAGAGATCATGATCTTCCTACAATCTAGGGGCTTCCAAATCAACCTCGAGAAGTCCAGGCTATCTCCAGCTCAGAAATTCCAGTGGCTAGGACTTCACTGGGACCTACAGTCACCCACCCTCTCCCTACCAAATGGCAAGAGAAAGGATCTCGCAAACTCAGTCAGGTGTCTACTTTGTTCAAAAGTACTCATCAGACGACAACAAGAAGGGGTCTTGGGGTCGTTACAATTCGCTGCCATGACGGACCCAATCCTGAAAGCAAGGCTCAGAGATACCAACAGAGTATGGAGAAGAAAGGCATCCAATGCTCGGAGAGATCTAAGCCCCAAAACCACGGCCTTACTGCGGAAGCAGCTCAAGCCATGGTCCACTGCCAAGAGTCTATCGAATGACTTCCCTCTTCAGTACCCTCCTCCTTCCAAGACTATTCACACGGACGTCTCGGAACCAAGTTGGGGAGGACACTCCTCTTCCAAGAAAGTGCAGGGTCAGTGGTCGATCACATTTCAGAAGTTTCACATCAATATTCTGGAGGCTATGGCAGTGTTTCTAACTCTGAAGAGACTATGCCCAAAGACGAAATCATACATCAAATTGGTCATCAACAACAACACAATAGTGCACTGTGTCAACAGACAAGGCTCCAGATCTCCTCAGATCAAACAAGTACTCCTAGCCATTCTCTCTTAAGCAAAAAGGAGGAAATGGCCTCTTTCAGCAGTTCACCTCGAAGGGGTTTGCAATGTGATGTCGGATGCTTGGTTGAGATCCAAGCCTCAGGAAACAGAATGGTCTCTGGACGTAAAATCCTTCTGTTTCATTCTGGAGCAAGTCCCGGAACTGCAAATCAATCTCTTTGCGACGAGCTTCAGCAAAAAACTTCTCCGATATGTAGCACCAAACTTGGACCCGGAAGCGACAGGAATGGATGAGATGTCTCTTGATTGGAACCAGTGGTCTCACATCTACATATTTCCTCCATTCAACCTCCTACTGAAAGTACTGAACAAACTGCATACTTTCAAGGGAACAGCAGCTCTGGTGGCTCCCAAGTGGCCGAAGAATAATTGGTACCCTCTTGTTCTGGAACTCAAACCCCTCCAGATCCTTCTACCATCTCCAGTGCTGTCCCAGGTTGTTCAACAGAGAATTGTGTTCGCTTCCTCTTGAATAATGAAAACCCTTCACCTAATGATTTTCTTGCCTTTGCGGCTCAAAGAAAATTCGGAGTTGCGAGGGAAAAAATTGACTTCATAGAAGAGTACAAGTACAACACCACAAAACGACAATATTTGTCTTCCTGGAAAAAATGGGTTGCATTCGTGAAAAGTCATTAGCCCTCTTCTATTTCTATGGACTTATTTCATGCTTTATTTTACTACACGATCAAGATCTAGCCTCTAAAACTATTGCCTCATGTAAGTCGGCACTAATTAGACCGATCGCGTATGCTTTTGATATTGAACTCAATAACGAGCTATTCAATAAGATCCCGAAGGTTTGCTTAATTGAAACCCAATGCGCCTGTACCAACCGTGTGTCACACAATTGTACATAATTCCTTTTGTATATATTATGCTTGTATCTTGGCTCTTCCCCCGCACTAAAAAGAACCAGAATAAACATGTCTGCGTGTTGCCTATGTAACATTGTCATTTTCTCGAACATGTAATTTCCTGTTGCCTAGAGGTTTTGTATATAGAGGAGAGTGTTCCATAATAAATTAACTCAGTTGCTTTCACACTGCCTTTGAGTTCACAACCTTTCTCTCGGCACCGTCACACTCCTCCCAAAGCTATTTCATGGTCGTTGGATAAAGTCTTGCACTTTGCCTCTTCGATAGATAACACCCCTGCCTCTCTGAGGGATCTTACTCAAGTCTTTCATTTTGCATGCTAAGGCTTCTGGTGCTAGAGTGAATGAGATTGCAGCCCTTTCAAGGGATGATGGCCACATTGAATTCTCGGATATGGGAGAGGTAAACCTTTATCCAGATCCTGCATTCATGGCAAAAAACCAATTTCCCACGAAACGCTAAGGGCCCTTGAAAATTGTTCCACTACAGGAAGACCCTTCTCTGTGCCCCATGGAAAGCCTTAAAACCTACCTATCCAAGAGCTGGGCCTTTAAGGGCAGTCAACTTTTTAAAGGGGAGTCGACAGGATCTAACCTTTCTCTGAAAACAAGGTCCAAACTCACATACTTCATCAGAAGGGCTGACCCAGAAAGTATTCCAGCGGGTCATGACTGTAGAAAAGTTGCCTATTCCTTAAATTTTTTCAATCGGTCCTTTTCACGCTTACAGGCTTAGACAGGATGGAAATCCTCAAGTGTTCTTCAAACATTACCTACGTCAGTTGGAAGAGATTAAACACATCCTGGTGGCCGCTGGTAGTGTAATTAAACCAGCTTCTTAAGTGTTGTGCACAGACTCGTTTGGACTGTATAACTGGGACTTCTCAGTCTACATTGTGCAAGGGGATTATGATCTTTTGTTCCATATGCCCTTTTAATGTTGTAACGAGTTACAGGCGATATTTTCTTGTTATGTCACGAGTATTACTGTTTTACTACATGGTTTCTTGATTTGGGGAAATGAAAACTCAGTTTTTCTGTATATATATATATATATATATATATATATATATATATATATATATATATATATATATATATATATATATATATATATATATATATATATATATATATATATATATATATATATATATATATATTGTATATTTTGTTGTGTTATTATTACTAAGTGTATGTACTTTTGGAAACATTAAAAGATGACTATTCCTTTTTGTGTTTCCTTTCTTTGGACCTGCTGTCTATATGAAATAAACATTTTCTATAAAAAAGTTAAAAATAATTCAGAAGAATTAACACTAAAAATAAGTCACTTGAAATATTAAATCTGAACTAAACCTGGGGGTAAGACAAAAAGAAAGACACTTTGAAAGAAATTATACAATCAGTTGTTTAACTGGAAATTAATTCATAAAAATATTTAATTTTGATAATTAATAAAAAGAGTTAACACTTTAACACTATAAAGAACATACAATAATTGAATTCACATATATGTAACTGTTACACTTATGTCTTTCGGTTCTCACAAGGTTATAGAGCGATTAAGCAAAACTTTTGATGCACTTCAATGTTTAACCACAATCTCACAGGGCCAGTTAAAAAATTTATGTTAAAGTGTACTTACATTAACACACTGCACTTGAATTATCATCCAAAAATTTCACCAACTTTTTTACAACACTATACACGATATAAGTTGAATAAAAATCACTTATTCTCGTTTGAAAGGACACACACTTGAGACGAGAGAAGGCAGATGGACATTGGTTCTTTCAAAGGGATAGGATGGGTCTCTTCTGCTGCTTATGCATTACTAGGTCCTGTATATATTGACTTAATTCTTCTAGAAATTTCTAGTAGACCATTCTCGTAGCATAGGGGGCATGGCTCTAGCAACATATGGTTGCCAACATAGTCTTATGAAGCTGGTCTAGTGTTGAGTAAATATTTTATTAATGAATTTCATTTGTGTACTTAAGAGCTATATAGCCAGCTTGTAACGTGAGTTCCTCTCTTGTAGGTTCAAGTATTTGTATGTAAATTACGTAAGACTTTCGTAATTCATTTAGTTGTATTTTTCAGTCAGGCCAGTATATGTAAATTTACGTTATTTTCAAGAATTAACTTTTTATTTCATATATTTTTTTACGAAGTTTTATGTAAACTGTCTAAATATGCCATGCGAACCATATGAGGTTTTTTATTAGGTATTGCGTCATGTAATATTCCCACGTGGTTGAAATGTTCTTGAAAACCCCAGAGTTATTTTTATCTTTTTTTCTTTTTTTTTTAACTTTCGATGAGGTAAGTGGTGGGGGGTTAGCTAAGAGAGTTGCCTCGCTTGTGCATTTGTAATCGTCTGATACTTGATTGTTGACAACCCTACGCTGTAAGCACTGCCCCAAAGCTTCTAGACCTCTGACCTAGAAGGATCTAGAATAATTATGCCAATATATATAGACCCCTAGGAATGCATAGTAGCAGAAGAGATCCAGCCTATCCCTTTAAAAGAGCCAAAGTTCGCCTCTCTCAAGTGCCTCGAGTGTGTGGCATCTCCAAAGTGAATAAGTTTTTATCCAACATATATTGTGTGTAGTGTGTTCAAACGTTGATATAGCAAGTGTAATGTATTAATATAAATCAGAGTTTAATGTGAATTTTTGTAACTAGCCCGGTTAATTTAGATTAAAACAGTGAAGTGTATTTATTCTGCGTGTCTGTTGATTACCTCGTGAGTCAAAACACGCAAGTGTATTAATTACTTTTTATATAAATTTCATTTAGTATTTACTCTTTAGAGTGTTAAGCTGGTAACTATTTTCATTGTTTATTAAGATTAAATATTTGTGTATAATTTAGTGAAACAAGTGACTATAATTTTCAGTGTAATATTCTCTTGTCTTAGTCTAAATATTTGTTCAGATTTAATATTTAGAGTCGAGTGATTATATAATTTTCAGAGTGTAATATTTTCTTGTCTTAGTCTAAGGTTTTGTTCAGTTTTAATATTTTGAGTGATTCATTTTGGTGATAATTTTTGGTATTAATGTTGTAAATTGTTATAGAATATATTTATTTTTGTAAAATGGTTATTATTTCGATCAACAGTATTTCTTACAGCACTCTCCCATAATCCCTAATTAAGCATCAAAGTAAGAGGTTGTTTTGAATAGTTCAACTAATCAGTAACTCAGTTTTGTTTTGAGTGCACTGAAGAGAACTTTGGATATTCAGTGATTTTATATATTGCCATATGGGAGTTGCATAATTTCTCAGAGCTCAGGTATTATTCAAGTGTAACAGATTCATGTAAAAACAAACAGGTGCATTTGGAACTCGGGAGGTTATGTAATTTGCCAGTCATAATATATATAATATATTTTTGGTGTCCAGACCCGGGACCGTAATATATATTTTTGGTCTCCAGACCCTTGGGATCGAGTGAGTCTGTTTTAAATATTGGTGATAACAGGGCCATGTTTTGATTAAAGGTTTGAACAGTATAGTGTTGATAGGATTCTATGCATTGTTAAGATATATATTTTTTGGAGAGGTATCAAGTATTGTAAAGTACAATATGGCACAGCTAAATATCCAAGAGTTTTTGGAAAACTCGAATGTTCAGGAATTGTCAGAAGCTAATGAAACTAAAGCTCAGTGGCGCTCTATATTAATGGCACGTGGTGGCCAGGCAACGAGTGGATGATTAAAGCTCAAATCAAGTGTCTAGCCAAAGAAGCGTTGATAAACTCGGGAAAGTTGTCAGAAGGAAATATTGTAGCAGCTCGTGAACTGTTGGAGGACGCTGAAGCAGAATTTGTAGCGAGGCAAGGACCAGTTGACCCACAAACTGAAGGTGTGAAAGCAGAAAGGAATGTAGAGGCTGAGATTCGATGAATTGCAGCGGCTAAGAATTTTATTAAGTTGAAGATGATGGCAGGAGAAAGAGAAAGAGAAGAAAAAGAAAGAGAAACCAGAGAGATTGCAAGACCTACGGGAGAAATTAAAACAAGACAAGAAAAAATGAGAGAGAAGACAGGAAGAAAGCGAGAGAGAAGAAGCAGGACATGTAAGGGAAAGGGAAGCAAGAAAAATTGCAAGACGAGAAGAAAGAGAGAGAAGACAGGATAAAAGAGATAGAAGAAGAGAAACACGCAAGGGAATTAGAGCTGTTAAATGCTAATGCAGCAAAGTCGGCAATGCAGACAGAGATGACCCCTGCTTTGCATGATCCCGTATTTAATGTGACATGCCCAGAGATTAATTCCAAAATTCACAGAAGAAGCTCCCGATGAATTCTCCAATCATTTTGAAACAGTCGCATCGACGATGGAATGGCCAGAAGATAAATGGTCTGAGTTATTGCAGAGTGTCTTCATTGGAAAAGGACGTAGTGCACATCTTTCCTTACCTCAGAACCAGAGGAAGGAGTATCAAGAAGTAAAGAGGAGCGTGCTGCAAGTGTATCAGATGAGCCCTGAATATTATAATGAAAGATTCTGAAGTTTGCGGAAGGACGAGAAAATGATTTTCCTGGATTATGCTTATAAGGTAAAACAATGTTTTAAGAGATGGACAGAGGCTGCTAATGTGAGGGAGATGGCTGATTTAGAAGAATTGATAGTACCAGAACAACATTTACGAGGAATTCCTGAACATATTCGAATGCACTTATGAGAGAGAGAGAGGCGAAGAAACTTGATAAAGCCACTTTTCTGAGTGAAGATTATAGTTTTATCGTTCCGACCAATTGTCAAGTATTCGCCGAACCATGGAAACCAGTTCAGTAATAACTATGTGAACAAGTTCAATAGTTACAGCGGAAGTACCACTGGTACTGTTCCAAAGCAAAATGCGATAGTACCACAGCAACAGTAATCGAATCATCCTCCTTCAATTAAGACGTGTAGAAGGTTAATATTGTCTGTTAAATGTATGGCAAGAGAGGTCATATCAGTAAGGAATGTTGGTCGAACGAACCGAAAGCAGTCGCCAAAGTTGTTAAGGATAATTCAACTTCACAGAATGCGAGGACGAAGAAACAATCGGGAAAGGACAAACAGGAAAATAAACCAGCTAATGTTTACACAACGAACATGACAAACCCAAACAGTGTGGATGCCTTTAAACCGTATATTTATGAAGGTATGTTAGCAGCAATTGATGGGAGTGAGTAAACCCCGGTCAAGATATTGAGGGACATAGGTTATAACCATACTGTGGTGACACGAGGTGTACACCCGTTGGTGGAACAGTCTCTCAGAGGAGACTCAGTTATTTTGAAGGAATAGGAGGTCAGGAGGTTACCCCTATTTACCGTTTGAAACTGTCTTGCGAGTTGGAGACAGGTAATTTTAATTTTGCGGTAAAGAATTCATTGGCTGTCAAAGGAGTAGGCATCCTGCTAGGTAATGAGGTTCGTGGAGCACTATTTGTGCCTTGTCCCATTGTAATGGAGAAACCAATGAAGTATAGTCCTACAACTGAACTCGAGAAGGACTACCCGTATCTGTTTCCTCGCTTTATGATTACTAGGGGTATGACAAAGAAAGTGGCTGAAAAAGAAGGGAGAGAAACTGAAGGAGCGATGAACTTGGAGGATTTGTTTTTGGAAGAAGAGGATTCTCTTGATGGTACGCAAGAGAACTCCGAATAGAGCCCGAAAGAAGAGGAAAGACAGAAGAGGGGACAGGAAGACAAAGAAGCAAGGGATTTGGAAGATATGGAAAACTCAGCATTAGAAGTATGACAAGTGAGTCGGAGAAGGCTGATAAGATTGCAACTGAAGGATGCACCATTAACAGAATTATTGTACAGTGTGATGGATGAGACAGAGGTGCAGCAGTCTCCCACCTGTTATAATCTTAAGGATGGGTTGCTTTTGAGGAAGCATAGACCCACCGATATCCCTGGGAATGCCGCAATGGAAGACAGGTGATTGTCATAGAACATGAGATAAGACACATAGGATTAAGGAAGACGACAGAGAAGATTATGAAACACTTTTTCTGGCCTGACATGCATAAGGTTGTGAGCCAGTTTTGCAATGCATGTCACGTTTGTTAGATGGCGGTAAAGCCTGATGAGTACCTCAAGAAAGCTCCCTTACGCCCAATGGAAGTACGAGGAGAACCCTTCAGCAACAAACCGATCAAAATGTTGGCAGAAAAAGGGAAGGATCGAGAAGATAAAGATGGAGGAAATGTCAAGGATTTGAGGAAAAGGATTGACGACATAAGGAGATTTTCCCCAGAAGGCATGAAAACGAGTCAAGGAAAAATGAGGAAAAGGTTTGGTATAAAGAGTACGAACAAGCAGTTTTCAGTAGGACAACTGGTGTTGGTTTTCTTATCGATAAGGAGAATCCCTCTCACCAACGAGTTCCAAGAACCATTCCAGATTTTGGAGAGCAGTGACCTGACCTACATTATTGAAATACCAGAAAAAGGGAGAAGTCAAAGGAAGGCCATATTAACTTCAAAACAGATACTGCAAGCACCAGATTTCAACAAGAAATTCCTTATCCAAGTGGATGCGTCGAATAATGGGTTTCAAGCGGTTTTATTGCAAGAAGAGAAGGTAGGAATTTTTCACCCTGTTTGATTTATGTCGTCAAAGTTGAAAAACATCAACGAGCCTACTCGACAGTTGAAAAGAATATACAAGTGCTAAACATAGCGATATGAAAATTCAAAGTTTATGTGAACAGACCACCGAATGAAGAAATTACAGTGTACTCTGATCACCATCCTTCAACTTTTGTTAATAAGATGAAGAATAATAATCAAAGGTTAACTAGGTGATCATTATGTTTGCAACCGTATTGTATTAATGTATCAGGTAAAGATAATGTGGTTGCAGATTATTTATCTCAGGCTGAATCGATGGATTCGAGCCAGGAATAAACAATCTTTTTCTGGGGGAGCTATCTTCCGAGGCTGATCTATTGTAGAGTAGATATTTTATTCCCGTATTTCATTTGTGTATTTAAGATCCATATAGCCAGCGCATAAGGTGAGTTCCTCTCTTGTAAGTTTAAGTATTTGTAGGTAAATTACGTAAGATTTTCGTCGTTCATTTAATTGTATTTTTCATTCAGGTCAGTGAATGAAAATTTTTGTTAATATTAAGAATCAACTTTTTATTTCACTTATTTTGTTACGAAGTCTTATGTAGTCTCGTTTTAGTATTCTGTACGAACCATAGGAGGATTGAAAACATGGGATTGTGTAATTTTTTTAAGAGGTATTGCGTCATGTTATATTTCCACATAGTTGGAATTTTCTTTAAAACTCCAGAGTTATATTTATTTTTTTTTTAAGTTTCCAGGAGGTAAGTGGGCAGAGTTAACTGAGAGAAAGTCACCTCGCTTGTGCGTTAGTATTCATCTGGTACTTGATCGATGACAACCTTATGCTGTAAGCACTGCCCCAAAGCTTCTAGACCCCTGACCTAGAACGATCTAGAATAATTAAGCCAATATATGTACACCCCTAGGAATGCATAGCATCAGAAGAGGTCCAGTCTATCTCTTTGAAAGAGCCGAAGTTCGCCTCTCTCTCAAGTGTGTGCCCTCTCCAAAGTGAATAAGTTTTTACCCAACATATATTGTGTGTAGTGTGTTCAAACATTGATAAGGCATTTGAATAATATTACAGGTGTAATGTATTAACATAAATATGAGTGTAACAAATTTTTGTAACAGGCCCTGTGAATTTAGATTAAAACAGTGAAGTGTATTTATTCTGCGTGTCTGTTCGATTACCTCGTGAGTCAAAACACGTAAGTGTATTAATTACTTTTATGTAAATTTCATTTATTTAATCTTTAGTGTTAAGGTGTTAACTATTTTCATTAATTATCAAGATTAAATATTTGTGAAAAATTAATTTCCAGTGAAACAAGTGATTATATAATTTTCAAAGTGTAATAATCTCTTGTCTTAGTCTAAGGTTTTGTTCAGATTTAATATTTCGAGTTAAGTGATCATATAATTTTCAGAAAGTAATATTTTCTTGTCTTAGTCTAAGGATTTGTTCAGATTTATTATTTCGAGTGACTCATTTTGGAGATAATTTTTTGGTATTAGTGTTGTAAATTTTTATAGAGTAATTTATTTTTGTAAAGTGTGTATTATTTTTATCACCAGTATTTCTTACAGAGCTCTCTCATAATCCCTAATTGAGAATCGAAGTAAGAGGATTTTTTAATCGTTCAGCTAATTAATAACTCAGTTTTGTGTTGAGTGTACTTTAGATATTCAGTGTTTTTATATATTGCGGTCTGGGAGTTGAATAATGTCTCAGAGCTCAGGTATTATTCGAGTGTTCCAGATTTATGTAAAAACAAACAGGTGATTTTGGAACTCAGGAGGTTTTGTAATTTGCCTGCCATAATATATATAATATATTTTTGGTGCCCAGATCCGGTACCATAATAATAGTAATTTGAAGAAGGGGTACTAACCTTGCTTGAGAGGCAACTATCTTCCAACTAACTCCAGCCACCTACCTCTCGTAACTATAGAAAAGAAGGATAATTTTCTTTCAATTTCTAAACACGTGGAAACATAAAAATGACGTAGTCCCTCATGCTCATACCTCATGCGTGTCATACAGCATACCTAAACTAGGTTACATAAGACTTCGCAGCAAAACTACATGAAATAAAAAGTTAATTCTTAAAAATAATGCTAATTTACATATACTGAATTGAATGAAAATACAATTAAATGAATAACAAAAGCATTATGTAATTTACATACATTACTTAAACTTACATAAGTTGAACTCACCTTACCAGCTGGCTATACATCTCTTGAATTCACAAATGATATACATGAACAAAATATCTACTCTTATGCCAGACCAGCTTCATAAGAATTTACAAATATATATATATATATATATATATATATATATATATATATATATATATATATATATATATATATAAATTTATATATATATATATATACATATATATACATATATATATATGTGTGTGTGTGTGTGTATGCTTGGCTGATGAACCTGTGTAGGTATATGAAGTAGTTAGCATCTCTAAAAGTTTTACACAAAGAGCTTATGATCGATAAGGGAGTTCAAGTGTTACTGCTTCAGTGATGAATAGTCTTCTTATGCTTGAAAATATACTCGTATGTGCAATTCAAATACCTTTATTTAATAACCAGCTCCAGTTTATCAAAACAGTTTTTCCCAAAGAACCACGTTATGTGATCATTACCATTAGCTTCTTATTACAAGAACAATTTGATGCAAAAACAATAATCATTTCTCAATATAACGCAATAATAGCTTTACATCTTGCCTGACTCATAAGTCTATTAATTGATTAAATCAGATTAATTATGGCATTAATGTATATCACCAGCTACAGCATTATTTTCACAACTCAATGACGTCATGGATGCGAGGTAATTTTATATTTTTACCGTCAGCTTTCGGTAGAAACAAGCTGGCAGACAATCATTGGACAGTTCAACTGACAGAGCGAAAATTATTCCGTGTTTATGCTATTAAATTATGTAATGTATTTCAGAGTATTAAAAACACAAAGAGATGTTGGTCAGATAAGCTGACAGGGTAGGAAAAATATTTACAGAGAGAGAGAGAGAGAGAGAGAGAGAGAGAGAGAGAGAGAGAGAGAGAGCGAGCGATAAGCGAGTCTGCCTTTAAATATTTGAACTTGTCTGTAGACTTATTTATAGACTTATAAATAAATCTATTCATGACAGCCTTGTCGTCCAGGAGTGGTTTAAAAGACATCCTGAAATCATCTAGATTGACTGGCTTGCCAAATCACCAGACCTCGATCCCATCGAGATCCTA
>NC_090729.1:144588252-144645752 GCF_036898095.1 Palaemon carinicauda
CCCATCGAGATCCTAATGGTCCATTATGACTAAAAACTTACCCGGCACTGCCCTTGATATATATATATATATATATATATATATATATATATATATATATATATATATATATATATATATATATATGTATATACATATATATATATATATATATATATATATACATATATATATATATATATACATATATATACATATATATATATATATATATATATATATATATATATATATATATATATATATAATATTTATTTAACTTACTATAAAATCAGGATTGCTTTTTGTATGAAAAAGCAATTTACTTAGCAATGTCTTCTCAAAGTGGCAGGTTTAATAGAGACTGATATTCTGTTAACATATCTTTAGTATTTCCTATAGAAAATGATTACTCGTATGGTATACTGATAAGCGAAAGTAAGACTTCAACGACGGCAGTTTCAATATATTCCTGCTAAACCGGTAGCAATTTTGTGGTAAACCAAGCAAAGACGTAACTAGGGTTACTGGCCCCCAGGGCAAGCAAAGAAAATGACGCCCCTGTGATGGAATAAATATTTAGGATTCAGGATCTTTACCACAATGATTCAGTTGACAATATGAAGAACAAGCTATCATTATCTACTGACAGAAGTGTTTACTAACACAAGTTAACAGTATATATCAACAGGAGGTATAATCATGAGTTTAGTGTTACCGGCATTATTGAAGGAGATACAAATGTTTTCCTAACGCTATTCTGCAAAAAAAAAAAAAAAAAAAAAAAAAAAAAATTACACCCAACAACAATTGGCCTACATAATCCTGAAGTTCTGAACTGAAAAATTGTAGAAATGAGCATCGATAAAAACAATTTTAGATTAAATTTTTAAATGCACGCAAGCTTCATAGTGATGCAAACTCCTTGGTTAAAGCCATGGAATTTATTGATGCCAACATTATTGAGGGATATACAAATATATTACCAGCACCATTCTCCACAAAAATAAATTAGTGAAAGAAGGATTATTTATTATCAAAAAATATATAAAATAAACATTGTAAAACCCTGAAATTCCGAACTGAATAAATTATGTAAATTAGCATTGATACAAACAGTTTTAGAGAATTCCAAAATGCACCCAAGTTTTACAGTTTTGCAAATTTGTTAGTTAGAATAATGATTTGACTAGTAATTCTCTAATAAACCTTGCCAATCAAAGCATTTCCATTAAAACTGAATAAAAAAAACTAAAACTAATTTGTCAGCTTCTGAAACTGCTTAGATTTAAGATTTGAAATGCAACATTGATTGTAACGAGATTAGAAAAAAAAAATAAAAATTGATACCAATTATGCTTGAAATAGAAATTGCTACTCAGTGTTTAGTTGGACTAGTACTCTTAAGTTAGGCAAAAGATTTTCGTCACCATATTGTGCAATAAATTGGATGAGCTTCTCATTAGTGGAAATGTAAACCTCCATTCTACCTGCCAAGAGCATTCTGCAATCTAAGATTTCCTCATCAAGTTCATTACCATTCAAATAACAACTGTAGAATTCGCCAACATGTAAAAAAGTTTTCCTTCATTCTCTCGTCATCCAGAAATACTGTATCTTCAAGTCTTGTGCTACGTTGTTTCATTTCAGTGTGCTGTCTGTCTATACTGTCTGATCTCTTGTTTTGTACTGAGGCCTACATCTGTAGCTTTTTCTCCTGGCATACTTTTCTTTATTCTGGTTCTCAGCTCTACCTTAACATCATAATTCACACATACTTCTAATACTGCAGTTAGCAGCTAATTA
Source organism: Palaemon carinicauda (assembly GCF_036898095.1). Lineage (NCBI taxonomy): Eukaryota > Metazoa > Arthropoda > Malacostraca > Decapoda > Palaemonidae > Palaemon > Palaemon carinicauda. The sequence goes on from NC_090729.1 coordinate 144,590,038, forward strand.
CAAATTGCTTCTCTATTTTTAACAAAATACATTTCTAGTACCATTATGTCTTTGACAGCATTGTGGAAATTCATTTGATGGTCTTAATTTCTCTTTTAATACAGTCTATTCTTTATAATATAAAATTCCCAAAGAAAAGTAGTGCAATAAAGTGAAATGTAGGAATTTGGTGCAACTCCTGACTAGTTTCACTTCTTGTATCTACATTTTCTTTCCGATCAGTAGACATTTCTTCCAGTAAAATAAGAAAGTCATGAAAGTGGTGACAAATATTATTGTTTAACTGCTTCTTCTATTGCGAGAATACAAGCTTGATTAAGTTGGTGACTGTCATAGTAGACAAATACAGTTTTACTCTTCTTTTGCAATAATCCTTTGCTACATAACATATTTGTGCCCTGCCATGACTACATCTTTGTCGTAATATTATGACCGATAGTACTTGAGTGGCATATAGTCCTTTTTCTAGCTGATTACATATTACTTCATCTATGCCTGCTGCATATTTTTGTTTTACTTCATTGATATACAGTATATATATATATATATATATATATATATATATATATATATATATATATATATATATATATATATATATATATATATATATATATATATATACACACACACACATATATATATATATATATATATATATATATATATATACATATATATATATATATATATATATATATATATATATATATATATATATATATATATATATATATATATGTGTGTGTGTGTGTGTGTGTGTGATACTGATACAATTTACAAAATACTTTTTCTCTCACAGCTCCTTTAAGCGCCACAAATTGTTCTCCATGTTCATTCGGCACCCCCTAAGGTAGGCGCCCAGGGCACGCCCCCCCCCCCCCCCCCTTTCCAGTTACGCCTCTGAAACCAAGCATGTATTTCTTAGGGCCCGGCCAGTGTTGCCACTCCTTGCCTTTTTTTTTTTTTTTACTAGATCTTGGCTTTTTTACCTTGTTATTGGCGTCTTGGCTTTTTTGGGAGAAATTTACTTAAATCTTGGCTTTTTACTGGTTTGAGGATCAAAATTAAAATTTTTTAAATAAATTGCTTAATTAAAAGGTAAAATTGTTTAATAACATAACTCCAGTTTTTATTCTTAATCACATAGCCCAATGGTTAGCCTACAAACAAAACTCTCTCTCTCTCTCTCTCTCTCTCTCTCTCTCTCTCTCTCTCTCTCTCTCTCTCTCTCTCTCTCTCTCTTATTACATCTCATTCCCGACGTGTATCGAACGTGCTCCCTCTGCACTTGTTGTATAATTGTAGGATTCCAGATGTACAATGACTACCCTAATAATATTTGGTAATTGATAATGCAAACACGATAATTGTCAGTTTGGTAATTGTCAGATGGCAACCTGGCGCCCGCCAGGCACGTGGCATTTCTGTTCGTAGTAAGTTAGTGAGAGTTACAGTGTTTGATTAGTTGTGAAACCGGCATTATTTAGTGCAATCTTTTCTAGGCAATACAACTAAATATCATTAGTTTATCGAAAAGATGAGTGATTTAGAGGAACCAGGTGTTAGTGGATATTCAACTCCATCTAAAAAGAGGAAGATATGGTATCAGCAAAGCTTTAAGAAAGAGTGATTAGTGGATCCTGAATTCAAAGACTGGCTTCAGGCTGATGCCAAAGACAAATATGCAGCTCTGTGTACAATCTGTGATGTCAAGTTAAAAAATTGTAATAGATCTAGGTTACTTACTCATAAAACTTCAGCTGAGCATTTGAAGTGTTTTGCCTCGAGGAAGAGTTCTGTTAGCATTGAACATTTTGTGCAAAAAAAGGAAACCAGAACAAGATTTTCAAAGTAAAGTAAATACAGCTGAACTCTATCTTACAGCTTACATGGCTGAAAAAAGTGTTCCATTTTCTCATACTAATCATTTGGTAGAAATACAGACAAAAATGTTCCCAGAGTGTCAAGTAGCACAGGAGATGAAAATGAAAAAGACAAAGGCATCCTATGTCATTCAAGACGGCATTGCTTGGGAAGAAAAACAAGAAATGGCTAAAATATGTAGAGAAAATAGGTTTTCATTAATTATAGATGAAAGCACTGACATTGCAATGTCTCAGATTTTAGCCATCATGGTTAGATTTTATGATAAAAAGAGAATGAAAGTAACTGATGCTCGGTTAGATATAGTTGAACTTGATAATGCTAGTGGAGAAGGCCTTTACCGAGTTGTGAAAGAGTTACTTATCAGTAAGGATATAGGCTACCTTTAACTAATGTTATTGGATTTGCCAGCAACAACTGCTCAACAATGATGGGTAGTAATACCAGGTTCCAAACACATATAAAGAAAGATATACCTTCAGTATTTGTGATCGGCTGTGTTTGCCATTCTTTTGCCTTGTGCTCAAGCCATGCTTGTTCTCAATTACTTTCATATTTGGAGGCATTTTTGAAGAATGTATGCTGCTATTTTGCACGCAGCAGTAAGCGACAAAGTTCATTCAAATTAATTCAAGATATTGTTTATAGTCCCAAGCATAAGATGTTGAAACTGTCTCAGACTCGGTGGCTGTCTCGAGGAGAGGTAATAGGAAGAATTTTGGAACAGTGGCAAGCGCTGGTATTGTTCTTCGAAAGTGAAGCAAGAACAGATAAAATTGATGGAGCAGCTGATATTCTACATACAATGAAAAACTGGGGCACAAGGCACATGCTGCTATTTTTAAACTATATAATAAAGAAGATAGATAAGATGAATACAGAATTCCAATCTGAATATTTCAGACTAAGCTCCCTCTTTATAACCATAGCAGATGAATATCGCAGCATTATTGGAAAGTTCATTAAACCAAAAATCTTAGAATCACATAGACTTTCAGAAATTGACCCAAGAAATTCGTCTAATTTCCTTGACAGTAAAGATCTGCACCTAGGAGGAAGATGCGAAGCTTTGCTGATGAATGAGCCTATTGGAGAAGGTGAAAGAAACTTTCGTCGTGATTATCAGAAGTTCCTATCAGAGCTTTATGTGCAAATAAGGAAAAGATTCCCGTTTGAAGATGATAGTGTACTAGCTCTTCTTCAAGTTCTGGAGCCCAAGCTTTCACTGTCACTACAAAAAAGGGTAAAGTCGATTATTAAATTTGCATCTCGCTTTCCACAATTAGTTGAAGAGGAAGACCTTCATGATCTAGATGATCAGGGGCAAAGTCTTTTGCATGCACGCTCTTCCACAGGGAACTTAAATCTATCGCCGTGTTCATTTTGGGCAGAACTAGACAATATCAAAGATGGTACAAACAAAAGCAAATTTGGGATTCTTTCTAATTTTGTGTAATCTTTTAGCCCTCCCTCACTCGTCGGCAGCAGCAGAAAGAGTTTTTTTCTCAAGTTAATGTAATTAAGAACAAACAAACAAACAGGTTACTAACGGACACAGTGGCCAATTGACTGCTTGCAAAGCAAGCAATTGCTAGACAGGACGTCACTTGCTATAACTGGAAGCCATCTAGTTTTCTCTAAATGAACTGAAAAATGGTAAATGTCATCAAAGATATCAGGAAAGAACAAGGAAATGTGCTGAAATTAACATACATCCAGCTGAAGAGGAAAATGATATAAGTGACATGGCAAAACCCGCCCAAGTGTTTCTTCTTTAGTTTATTTAATATCATTGGTGGGTAGAATTGGATCTTGATATACTTTTCTATAGATGTGATAATTTAATAATGACGCTATGGTAACTGTTTGAATCTTGGCCTATCGTGGCTAATCTTGGCTATTTTTGAGGCCAGATAGGAGGCGCGGGAAGCCTCCAACCGCTGCAGTTGCTGCCAGACTATGTTTCATGTTTAAAAAAATCGCGGCGGTTCGAGCGTCTTCACCCAAGATTACACCATTTTTCATCAGTTCCTGATGGGGTACGCGTTCAGTTGTTTGTTTCCAGCCATAACTAATCAACAATTCATTGGGAGGTGTTTCGGAGAGCAAAAATAAAGTAAATAAATGGAAGCTATGGCAATCAACTGCAAATGGATGGTAATAAAATAGTGGGTAGTCCTACGTCTCTTTGTGCTTTGCAACCTATTTAATCACCATTTAGTTATATCTATCTATATATATATATATATATATATATATATATATATATATATATATATATATATATATATATATATATATATATATATATATATATATATATATATAAGATGTAGAGAAATTTCAAATGTAAAAAGAATCGTATGTACATTTAAACAATATATCTTATGCAAATGCTAGTTATTTCTGGAATGAAAGGGACTGACTTTTCGTGAACTTTATCATATTTGAAGCAATTATAATACCTGGTAAGAGAGGGATTGAGGTTGTCTATAGTTCCACGTTTGTTTTTTGAGCCTAAATCCAGGATGGATGTTGCCATCAAAGAATCAAAAGACTTGTGAAATAAGCGGATATTCATTAAATCTGTCGCCGTACAAACGAGACTGGCGACATTAATTTCAAAATTAACTTATTTTCCCTTCTCTATTTATTAAAATCGTGAATCCAGACTCTTGTGTAATTTATTGTTCATATTAAAATAAAGATTTTCAATCGGAAGTAATTTCCTACTCAAATACCATCGTCATGTTTACGAGGAAGGCCATCTTCGAAAGCTGGGAGTGAGGAGGCAAGAGAGGTGTGGCGGTTCCGATGTGGCCACCCAACATTTTGTTGCTGGCCTGCAGCCTGAGTCATGCCGCTACCGCGCGGCTCATCGCGCTTGGTCTGGCCGAGCCCGTTAAAAAGTGCGATGAGCGGCGAGGTTAGTGGCATGACTCGGCGGCAAGCCGGAGACAAAATGTTGGGTGGCCACACCGGAACCGCCACACCTCTCTTGCTCCTCACTCCCAGCTGATAGCCTTCCTCGTAAACATGACGATGGTGTTTGAGTAGGAAATTACTTCCGATTGAAAATCGTTATTCTAATCTGAACTATAAATTACACAAGAGTCTGGATTCACGATTTTAATAAACAGAGAAGGGAAAATAAGTTAATTTTGAAATTAATGTTGCCAGTCTCGTTTGTACAGCGACAGATTTAATGAATATCTGCATATTTCACAAGTCTTTTGATTCTTTGATGGCAACATCCTTCCTGGATTCAGGCTCAAAAAACAAACGTCGAACTATAGTCAACCTCAATTTCTCTCTTACCAGCTATTATAATTGCTTCAAATATGATAAAGTTCACGAAAAATCATTGCCCCTTTCATTCCAGAATTAACTAGCATTTGCATAAGATATATTGTTTAAATGATTCTCTTCACATTTGAAATTTCTCTCTCTCTCTCTCTCTCTCTCTCTCTCTCTCTCTCTCTCTCTTTATATATATATTTGTTCCAACACAAAATACTTACCGAGAACTACTTTCTTTGGAGTCACTTGTGATCCCTCTATCTCGACCAAGGTTTTTCCCGCCGTTACCCCCCTTACTCCGCTCTACATAGGCTTACCCCCGCCGCCAAGGAATGCGCCCTGAGGGCAGGATTAGGGCAGGTCACTGCTTCTCTGGGTCAGCGTCCTCATTAAGTTCCTTGGTCATGAGCAGTACACAGCTCACTCTCGTCTCTCTCGATCCTTTGGCGCGTTTGTGTTCCACGTGTTTCCAGCGTGGGGACTTGTGTTTTTGCGTAGTGCGTTATTCGCAAGTGTTACAGTGCGTTCTCCCTGTGTATATCCCCAGTGTACGTATAGCTCACTAGTGTTGTGCCATTCGTGTGCGAACGATGGAGCATGTGCGCCGTTGCCCTGGGCCTAGAGCCGGAAAGTCGTGTGGGGCTTTCCTCTCAAAGCCAGAGGTAGACCCTCACTCCCTTTGTTCCACGTGTAGGGGGAAAGTTTGCTCCTCCGCGGACACGTGTCCGGAGTGCGTAAGTTGGGATGATATCCAGTGGGTACGCTACGGTACCAAAAAGAAGAGATCTTCTAAGCGTTCCCCCAGGAAGATTAGTGTCGTTTCTTCGTTACCGTCGGCCAGTGATCGGTCCGACGAAGCCTCGGCTTCTCCGTCTCCTTCACAGAGGAGAGGGCAAGAAGCCTCTAGTGTTGTAGAAAGTCAAGGCGTTCTTCCCAGGGAATCCAGTGCGAGGGAAGAACCAAGGGCGGGCCCCTCTAGGGCTCACGAAGGGCCCGGTAGTGCTTCGGGTGAGTCAGGCCTTGTGGGGGGGGGGGCCACGCGTCCTCTGAAGATCCCTTATGGTGCAGTGTTGTGGTTTCAGAGTCACCTCCGCCCTCGTGGGCCGGTGCGTCAGGCTCTCCCCCGCCAGGGGACAGCCAAACTAGAGTTCGCCGCCAGAGTAGCGATGCCTTCGGGTGGAAGCTACCGAAGACGCCAGGGAGGTCGCCGCTAAGAATGGACGTGACCCTGGACCCCTGGCCCCCGGGCATGGATAGATTAGACTCTGTGCCGACGATCTCCACGGCGGTTCCCGAGGACTTCCTCCAGCATTCGATCTCGGACACCCGGCGGCGAGGAAATTCCCCCGCGGATCACGCTAGCAGCCGTTACGCGAGGAACGTGGCGCCGTCGGACTCGTCAGAAGTAGACTCAACCTCCGAGGAGGAAGTCAGGGGGAAACGACGCAGGAGAAGGGAGCTGTTCGAGAGCGAACATTCCCGCTCTAGGTCAAGGTCGCGGCCTAGCAAGAAGCGCTCCCGCTCCCATTCTCGTAAGTATAGGAGAAATGTCTCTCCCGGGGGGCGCCTGGGTCTACGTACCTTCAGGAGAGTCCAAGAGGCTCCATTCACCAGACCCTCGATCCAGTGAACGTGCGTCTAGGCTGCCGCTCTTTACGCACAGCCTAGAACCGCGCGACCTGGCACGCAGGAAAGACCTCTCGCAGAAGCAGAAGTCCTCAAGGCCTCCGGTTCACTCTGCCCAGCGGGGGGAAACGCGCTTCTTTGCAGGCAGCCTGACCGAACCAGCCCAGCTAGTGCGGTCATCGAGTAAGAAGGAACGGTTCCCGTTGTCGGGTCAGCCCACCGGGACCGTGACTTCCGCTTCCAGAGCCTGCGGGCAACCGAGGGCCCTCCCTGAGCCGGTGGTACCCACCTTGCAGCGAGATCCACCCTCTTACGGAGCTCACTACGGTTACAGGGCGGCCCCCCAGGACCCAAGGGCTGGACGACCGGTCTGCCGAACCAGCAACCCGGCGCCCCCACTCCAGGCCGAGGCCTCGGCTGACGGAGGAGAAGCTCCCCCATCGGAGGACTCCGCATATAGAAGAGTGGTGGGCCTTATCAGGAGGCACCATGGGATTACAGAACCCTCGGTGCCAAAGGGGTATTCCTGGAGATCAAGCCTCCTGAGAATTACCCATCACGCCACCCTTCCGAAGTCCTCCCTGGCCCTTCCTCTTGCCCCAGACCTAGTACTAGGGCAAGAGTACATAGACAACTTGGTGGCCAGCAATGCGGAAGCCCCTAAGTCCCAGAGTGCCTCGAAACTGCTCCAGGGCCTCAAAGCACAAGGGAAAGTATACATTCCAGAAGGGCGGTGCCCAGGCCCCTGTAGAGTGGACCCGGCCTTGGACATCCTAGGACAAGGCGGCTCAGACGAAAGGGCCTCGTCAGCCCCGGTTTCCTTCTCTCCTACGGAAGCCGCCATGATGGAGGAGATGTCGCGGGACCTGGTTAACGTCTCCTCATGGCTGGACTGGTGGGCCTCCACTTTAGTAAACGTGCAAGCCTCCGTCGACCCCGAAGATCCTGAACAGCAGAGCCTCCTGACGAACCTTCTCACCTCCGGGGGGAAAACTCTGAAGTTTCTATCGTACCAGGCGCTCGCCCTGACGGCCAACTGGGTCCTAAGGAAATGAGACACGGTCCTAGCTAAGGTATCGAGGAGGATCCCGGACAGAGAGGCCCGAGCTGTACGTAGCCTACCCTTGTGGGGTGAGTCTCTGTTCCCATTAAAAGAGCTGGAGAACCTGATGGAGAAAGTGTCCAAGAAGAAAGAGGCCAACGTCCCCAGACCTGCTTCGTCTAAAAGGCCGCCATACAGGAGGGCCGCCTCAGATAGCGCCGTGACTCCTCAGGCCGCCCCCAACACTTCGAGGAGGGACGCCCCTTCCTCCTCCTGGACAACAACTCCTCAGCCCTCCCGCAGAGGAGCACCAGCTTCTTCCAGCTCCTTCAGGTCGGGTTACTCCGCCTCGAAGAGAGGCAGATCAGGCCGCCCCTCTAGGAGAAGGTAGAGGGAGAGGCCCCCCTACTCCCGCCCAAGCCTCGGGTTGGGGGATACCTCAGACCGCAATGGCAAGCATGGAAGGCACAAGGAGCGGATCCTTGGACGGTGTCCGTCCTGAAGGAAGGCTACAGGCTCCTCTTCATAGCGGAACCACCCCCTCTTATTCCAGCCAGCCAGACAGAATGGTTGGCCCCCAGAGACCCGATGAAAAGGGCCACCCTTCAAGAGGAAATTTCCTCCATGTTAGAGAAGGGGGCCATAGAAGAGGTCCTTCTCCCAGGCCCAGGCTTCTACAGCCGCCTGTTCCTGGTAGAGAAAGCAACGGGGGGGTGGAGACCCGTGATAGACCTGTCGGCCCTCAACAAGTTCGTCAAGAAGACGGACTTCAAGATGGACACCCCGAAATCCGTCCTGCTGTCCTTGAGGGAGAAAGATTATATGATGACTGTCGATCTCAAGGACGCATACTTCCAGATCCCTGTCCACCCGTCGAGTCGGAAGTTCCTCCGGGTAAAATGGGGTTCCCAGATCCTGCAGTTCAAGACCCTTTGCTTCGGTCTGTTGACGGCCCCTCAAGTGTTCACGAGGGTCTTCGTGACAGTCTCAGTGTGGGCTCACGAACGAGGTATCCGTCTCATCAGATACCTGGACGACTGGTTTCTCCTTTCCAACTCAAAGGCCCTCTTGGAGGAGCAAGGGAGAAACCTCCTCCAGTTCTGCAAGAATCTGGGAATCGTAATCAATCTGGAAAAGTCGAACTTAACACCATCCAACAGAATGGGATACTTTGGGATGACGTTGGATACCGTGCAGGGGAAGGTTTTCCCCTCGGAAGACAGGATACGGAACCTCAAGCACATCATTCAGCCGTTCCTGTCAGAACATTCCAGGAGGTCGAGAGACTGGCAAAGACTGATAGGTCACCTGGTCTCATTGGAGAAACTGGTTCCCCAAGGGAGGATGAGGCTCAGACCCATTCAATGGAACCTCAAGAGCCTCTGGTCCCAGACAGACTCACAGAAGGCGTTAATTCCAGTCCTTCCAGACACGAGAACCTCCCTAGAATGGTGGCACTGCCAGTCGAACTCCCTCAAGGGGATGCCCCTCGGGTCCAGTCCCCCCGAGTACCTCCTGTTCACAGACGCCTCCAACCAAGGGTGGGGGGCCCACCTTCTGGAAGAAACAGCAAGCGGTACCTGGTCGGAGAGCGAAAAGCGTCTACACATCAATGTCCTAGAACTAAGAGCAGTCCAGAAAGCATGTCTTCACTTTGCAAGTCGGCTAAAGGGAAACACCGTGGCGTTAATGTGCAACAACGCCACGGTAGTGGCCTACATAAAGAAGCAAGGGGGCATGAGATCGAAAGAACTGTGCGACCTCGCCATAAGCATCCTACATTGGGCAGACGAGCAGCAAGTGGTGCTGCTAGCAAGGTTCATCCCCGGGAAGAAAAACGTTCTAGCCGACGGCCTCAGCAGAATGGGTCAAATAGTGGGGACAGAGTGGTCTCTACACCCAGAAGTAGCCAGACTCATCATTCAACGCTGGGGCTCCCCGGTGATGGACCTCTTTGCAACAAAGCTCAACGCCCAACTACCGGTCTATTGCTCCCCGGTCCCAGACCAAAAGGCAGTCCTAGAAGACGCCTTCCAGCACAAGTGGGACAACCTGGATGTGTACGCTTTTCCCCCCTTCACGTTGATAAGGCAGGTACTCAACAGAGTAAGGGCCTCCCGAAACCTTAGGATGACTTTGGTAGCGCCCTGGTGGCCGGAGAGAGAGTGGTTCGCGGACCTAAAAGACCTAGCGAGCCAACTGCCTTGGCCTCTGCCCGCCAGGTCAGACCTCCTGCACCAACCGCACTTCTTCAGGCTCCACGACAACCCTCTCTCTCTAGGCCTTCACGCCTGGAGACTATCGAGCGGCTCTTGAAGAAGGAGGGATACTCCGCCACCACAGCTAAGAGAATGTCCCTATACCTGAGGAGATCCTCTACCGCGGTATACCAGGCGAAGTGGGCCTCCTTCACGAAGTGGTGCTCGGAGAAACACATTAGACCTCTTAAAGCTTCGGTCCCGGACATAGCTGAGTTTCTGGTGTATCTTAGAGATAAAGTGAGAATGTCAATCCCAGCCATTAAAGGAGTTCGAGTCGCCTTAGGCCAAGTCTTCCTCCTGAAAGGCATCGACCTGGGGACCTCGAGACACATAGCGATGCTGATTAGGAGTTTCGAGCAATCCTGCCCCCCTCAAGCTAGGAGAGTGCCCAGGTGGAACCTAGCCAAGGTCTTTGAACCCCTGAAAGATATCGGGGACAAAGACCTCACCCTCAAGACTGTCTTCTTGCTAGCCTTAGCTTCGGCTAAGAGAGTGGGCGAGATCCATGGTCTGTCTTACGACGTTTCGCGCTCCAAAGGGTGGAAGGAAGTGTCCTTCAGGTTCGTGCCCTCCTTTGTGGCGAAGACTCAGAACCCAGCAGTCTGGGACCCGAGGTTTGAAGGTTTCTCAATTCCGGCCAATCCCAAGACGGGCATTACGGAAGACTTGAAGTTATGCCCAGTACGGACGCTCAGAAAATACCTGGAAAGGACAGCTCATCTCTGACCAGGTATCAAGAACCTCTTCGTTTCCACAGGTGTTAATAGGAAGCAAGTTTCCAAGAACACCATTTCCTTCTGACTGAGACAAGTCATCGCTAGAACCTATGAAGAGGATAAAATGGCAGTGCCAGGTACTCCCCGCCCCCATGACATCAGGGGTCTGAGCACCTCCTTGGCCTTTGAGAGAAACATGGCGGTGGGGCAGATCCTGCAGGCAGGCACTTGGTCGCACCAGTCGACCTTTACTGCCCACTACCTCAAGGATTATTCAAGAAAATCCTTGGACGGGTTCTCCATTGGGAAAGTCATTGCCGCCCTCCAAGCTGTGTAGCGGTAGGCCAGAGGCTGTCCCCAACGATGAACAAATTCTTCGCGACTACATCAGGAGAAAATCGTCTGAAGAAGTTTTAAGAGGTGAGTCTTAGATAATAGCGTAAGGTTCCGCAGTTACCCTCGCTCCGCACTCTGATAGGCCCCCGCATTCCATAGCCCTCTAGGCACTACGTGCCGAGTCAAGTGTCAGAATAGCACTCCCGCCTCTTAAAGTATAAGTCTCCAAAGAAAGTAGTTCTCGGTAAGTATTTTGTGTTGGAACAAATAAAAAATTTTAAATCATTTTTATTTTTCCTAACATACTTACCGAGAACTACTTTCGGGTAATGGCCCTCCCTCCCGTCCCCGAGTGCCATCCTTCCATTGCCAGGTTGGGCTAAGCGACGAACTTAATGAGGACGCTGACCCAGAGAAGCAGTGACCTGCCCTAATCCTGCCCTCAGGGCGCATTCCTTGGCGGCGGGGGTAAGCCTAGGTAGAGCGGAGTAAGGGGGTAACGGCGGGAAAAACCTTGGTCGAGATAGAGGAATCACAAGTGACTCCAAAGAAAGTAGTTCTCGGTAAGTATGTTAGGAAAAATAAAAATTATTTAAAATTTTTGATATATATATATATATATATATATATATATATATATATATATATATATATATATATATATATATATATATATATATATATATATTGTAACGTAATTCTAGCTTTTGAGTAATAATTGTAACATACTGCTCTCATATTTTCAAAATTAAAAGTTGCTTTTCTTTAGTGTGCACCAGCCTGCCATCTGCGGGCTGGTAAAGAAGGTATTTAGGTTCAGTTGTTAATTCCTGCCCCTTTTCTGTTTTCCATGTTATGTTAATGGTGAGTTGGACTTCCACGTGACTGGAATGGGAGTCAAGGTGGAGGGTAAATAATTTTGATTAAGGAGGAGTCTACATATTGTGCTAAAGAACGCTAGTGCTCATCAGCGGTCTGAACTTAATGAGGACGCTGACCCAGAGAAGCAGTGACCTGCCCTAATCCTGCCCTCAGGGCGCATTCCTTGGTGGCGGGGGTAAACCTATGTAGAGCGGAGTAAGGGGGTAACGGCGGGAAAAACCTTGGTCGAGATAGAGGAATCACAAGTGACTCCAAAGAAAGTAGTTCTCGGTAAGTATGTTAGGAAAAATAAAAATTATTTAAAATTTTTGATATATATATATATATATATATATATATATATATATATATATATATATATATATATATATATATATATATATATATTGTAACGTAATTCTAGCTTTTGAGTAATAATTGTAACATATTGCTCTCATATTTTCAAAATTAAAAGTTGCTTTTCTTTAGTGTGCACCAGCCTGCCATCTGTGGGCTGGTAAAGAAGGTATTTAGGTTCAGTTGTTAATTCCTGCCCCTTTTCTGTTTTCCATGTTATGTTAATGGTGAGTTGGACTTCCACGTGACTGGAATGGGAGTCAAGGTGGAGGGTAAATAATTTTGATTAAGGAGGAGTCTACATATTGTGCTAAAGAACGCTAGTGCTCATCAGCGGTCTGATAACCGTAATCCAGGATTAATACTTCAGCAGCAGCAGCAGCAGTTGGTACTAACTTGGACGACCAAAGTTCACTAGCGTTTGGCCCGGGGAGGCCTGAAAAACAGGTATGGTTTGGTGCCACTGCTTATCCCTTAGTGAAGAGGGTTGTGTTGTGCTGGGAGTTATGTATCCCTTGGTTTAGGAGGACGGTTTTGTGCAGGTGAGCAATCCCAAGGATCGGCAATAGATCGATAGCGTTCTGGACCCTGTGAGGTCTCGTGACAGGTACTGTTAAGGCTTGTCAGAGCATTACTTGTGCCTTTTTATGTATCAAGTCGATTCTAAAATTATTACTTCATGAGTACCATCGGAGGACGAAATTTCGTTAATATAATGTGTGTTTTTTTATATATATATGTGTGTGTGTGTATTTCTCGGAGCTGGGGGGAGAGTGACTGCTCCCCGCACTCTAGTTTTGGGGTGTCTGAATGTGCGTGGATGTAGTACGATAGAGAGTAAAAGATGTGAGATTGGAAGTATGTTTAAAGTAGAAGGATGGATGTATTGGCCTTGTGTGAGACATAGATGAAAGGAAAGGTTGAAGTGATGTTTGGTGAAATATCTGGTAGAGTGTCTGGGATTGAAAGGGGAAGAGCGAGAGAGGGTGTGGCTTTATTGCTGAGTGAATGGATGACAGGTAAAGTAGTGGAATGGAAGGAGATATCATCTAGGTTAATGTGGGTAAGGGTTAGGTTGGGTAGGGAATGTTGGGCGTTTGTTAGTGCGTATGGGCCAGGTAGTGAGAAAAGTGAAGAAGAGCGGAATGACTTCTGGAATGAATTAACTAGGTGTGTAGAAGGACTGGGTAGAAGAAATTATGTAGTTGTTATGGGTGACTTAAATGCTAGAGTGGGGGCTGTAGAGGTAGAAGGTGTCATTGGGAAGTATGGCGTACCAGGTGAAAATGAGAGTGGTGAGAGACTGGTAGATATGTGTGTTGAACAAGAGATGGTAATAAGTGCTAGCTTTTTTAAAAAGAAAGATAAAAATAAGTATACATGGGTAAGAGTGGCAAATGGAAGAGTAGTAGAAAGGGCATTAATGGATTATGTGTTGATAACTAAAAGAATGTTTGGAAGATTGAAAGATGTGCACGTGTTTAGGGGTATGGCTAACGGTATGTCTGATCATTTTTTGGTGGAAGAAAAATTAGTTGTAGCAAAAGAGTGGGGGAATAGAGTAGGTGGATGTAAAAGGGAGCTAGTGAGGGTTGAAGAGCTAATAAAATCGGGGGTAAAAAGTAAATATCAGGAAAGTTTTAAAATGGCATATGACGAGGTGAGAGTAAGAGAAACTGGTAATTTAGAGGAGGAGTGGAAGTTAGCAAAAGAAAATTTTGTTGGGATTGCAAGTGATGTATGTGGCAAGAAGGTTGTTGGAGGCAGCATGAGGAAGGGCAGTGAATGGTGGAATGAAGGAGTGAAGGTAAAAGTGGAAGAGAAAAAGAGGGCATTAATGGATTATGTGTTGATAACTAAAAGAATGTTTGGAAGATTGAAAGATGTGCACGTGTTTAGGGGTATGGCTAACGGTATGTCTGATCATTTTTTGGTGGAAGGAAAATTAGTTGTAGCAAAAGAGTGGGGGAATAGAGTAGGTGGATGTAAAAGGGAGCTAGTGAGGGTTGAAGAGCTAATAAAATCGGGGGTAAAAAGTAAATATCAGGAAAGGTTGAAAATGGCATATGACGAGGTGAGAGTAAGAGAAACTGGTAATTTAGAGGAGGAGTGGAAGTTAGCAAAAGAAAATTTTGTTGGGATTGCAAGTGATGTATGTGGCAAGAAGGTTGTTGGAGGCAGCATGAGGAAGGGCAGTGAATGGTGGAATGAAGGAGTGAAGGTAAAAGTGGAAGAGAAAAAGAGGGCATTAATGGATTATGTGTTGATAACTAAAAGAATGTTTGGAAGATTGAAAGATGTGCACGTGTTTAGGGGTATGGCTAACGGTATGTCTGATCATTTTTTGGTGGAAGGAAAATTAGTTGTAGCAAAAGAGTGGGGGAATAGAGTAGGTGGATGTAAAAGGGAGCTAGTGAGGGTTGAAGAGCTAATAAAACCGAGGGTAAAAAGTAAATATCAGGAACGGTTGAAAATGGCATATGACGAGGTGAGAGTAAGAGAAACTGGTAATTTAGAGGAGGAGTGGAAGTTAGCAAAAGAAAATTTTGTTGGGATTGCAAGTGATGTATGTGGCAAGAAGGTTGTTGGAGGAAGCATGAGGAAGGGCAGTGAATGGTGGAATGAAGGAGTGAAGGTAAAAGTGGAAGAGAAAAAGAGGGCTTTTGAAGAATGGCTGCAGAGTAATAGTATAGAGAAATATGAAAAATATAGAGAGAAAAAGGTGGAAGTAAAGCGCAAGGTACGTGAGGCAAAGAGGGCAGCTGACCTGAGGTGGGGTCAGGGACTGGGTCAGTCATATGAAGAGAATAAGAAGAAGTTTTGGAAAGAAGTGAAGAGAGTAAGGAAAGCCGGCGCAAGAATTGAAGAGACAGTGAAAGATGGAAATGGAAGGTTGTTAAAAGGAGAGGAGGCAAGGAAAAGGTGGGCGGAATATTTTGAAAGTTTGCTGAATGTTGAGGATGATAGGGAGGCAGATATAATTGCTGTTCCAGGTGTTGAGATGCCAGTGATGGGAGATGAGAATGAGAGAGAGATTACAATAGAGGAAGTGAGGAGAGCACTAGATGAAACAATAGTAGGAAAAGCATCTGGTATGGATGGTGTGAAAGCTGAGATGTTGAAGGAAGGGGGTGTGACTGTACTTGAATGGTTGGTGAGATTGTTTAATGTGTGTTTTGTGTTGTCAATGGTACCAGTAGATTGGGTCTGTGCATGTATTGTACCACTATATAAGGGTAAGGGAGATGTGCATGAGTGTTGTAATTCAAGAGGTATTAGTTTGTTGAGTGTAGTTGAAAAAGTGTATGGTAGAGTACTGATTAATAGGATTAAGGATAAAACAGAGAATGCAATCTTGGAAGTACAGGGGGGTTTTAGAAGAGGTAGGGGTTGTATGAATCAGATTTTTACAGTTAGGCAGATATGCGAGAAATATTTAGCAAAAGGTAAGGAGGTGTATGTTGCGTTTATGGATCTGGAGAAAGCATATGATAAGAGTTGATAGGGAAGCAATGTGGAATGTGATGAGGTTATATGGAGTTGGTGGAAGGTTGTTGCAAGCAGTGAAAAGTTTCTACAAAGGTAGTAAAGCATGTGTTAGAATAGGAAATGAAGTGAGCGATTGGTTTCCGGTGAGAGTGGGGCTGAGACGGATGTGTGATGTCGCCGTGGTTGTTTAACTTGTATGTTGATGGAGTGGTGAGAGAGGTGAATGCTCGAGTGCTTGGACGAGGATTAAAACTGGTAGGCGAGAATGATCATGAATGGGAGGTAAATCAGTTGTTGTTTGCGGATGATACTGTACTGGTAGCAGACACAGAAGAGAAGCTTGACCGACTAGTGACAGAATTTGGAAGGGTGTGTGAGAGAAGGAAGTTGAGAGTTAATGTGGGTAAGAGTAAGGTTATGAGATGTACGAGAAGGGAAGGTGGTGCAAGGTTGAATGTCATGTTGAATGGAGAGTTACTTGAGGAGGTGGATCAGTTTAAGTACTTGTGGTCTGTTGTTGCAGCAAATGGTGGAGTGGAAGCAGATGTACGTCAGAGAGTTAATGAAGGTTGCAAAGTGTTGGGGGCAGTTAAGTGAGTAGTAAAAAAATAGAGGGTTGGGCATGAATGTAAAGAGAGTTTTATATGAGAAAGTGATTGTACCAACTGTGATGTATGGATCGGAGTTGTGGGGAATGAAAGTGATGGAGAGACAGAAATTGAATGTGTTTGAGATGAAGTGTCTGAGGAGTATGGCTGGGTTATCTCGAGTAGATAGGGTTAGGAACGAAGTGGTGAGGGTGAGAACGGGTGTAAGAAATGAGTTAGCGGCTAGAGTGAATATGAATGTGTTGAGGTGGTTTGGCCATGTTGAGAGAATGGAAAATGGCTGTCTGCTAAAGAAGGTGATGAATGCAAGAGTTGATGGGAGAAGTACAAGAGGAAGGCCAAGGTTTGGGTGGATGGATGGTGTGAAGAAAGCTCTGGGTGATAGGAGGATAGATGTGAGAGAGGCAAGAGAGCGTGCTAGAAATAGGAATGAATGGCGAGCGATTGTGACGCAGTTCCGGTAGGCCCTGCTGCTTCCTCCGGTGCCTTAGATGATCGCGGAGTTAGCAGCAGTAGGGGACTCAGCAGTATGAAGCTTCATCTGTGGTGGAAATGTGGGAGGTTAGGCTGTGGCACCCTAGCAGTACCAGCTGAACTCGGCTGAGTCCCTGGTTAGGCTGGAGGAACGTAGAGAGTAGAGGTCCCCTTTTTTGTTTTGTTTCTTGTTGATGTCGGCTACCCCCCAAAATTGGGGTAAGTGCCTTTGGTATATGTATGTATGTATGTATTTCTCGGTCACGAAAGGTGTTTAGGTAGGTAGGGAATATATGTACTTAACTAGGCTCTAAACTTTCTTATTACTTTTTCTATATTGACAAGTTATTTTGAGATGACGAAAGTGGGTGATAGTATATGAATCTTTTGTGCCTCTATACCTCTTACTAGTACTCTTCTCTCTTCCAAATGTTTTCAGTGTGGTATGTTTTCAGTCTGTGTCCTGAAAGTTCTCTTTATTATTAATATAACTGAGTAAATGAAATTAGAGTGTTTTCCAAGTAATTTTCTATTTTGTTTACATGAGTAGCTTTTCCGAGTGTTTGTTTAAATATATATATATATTGTATAATAAATTATCATTGACGTCTCAAAGGTTCTTTTTACCCTCTTTTGTTTATGATTGTTCTTGATTATTTTCTTGTTTACCAATCTGATGTTTTGGGTGTACTTCAGTAACCTGGTAAAAATAAAGCCGTAAGGCAGTTTACTTGCGGCCACCTTAAATTAAGCAACAAGGCCTAATTGGTATTCGAAGGTCGGCCCGCCGGTAACAATAAATATATATATATATATATATATATATATATATATATATATATATATATATATATATATATATATATATATATATATATATATATATATATATATATATATATATATATATATATATATATATATATATATATATATATATATATATATATAGATAAACCAATCATGGTTCAGTGTTTGTTAGTGTAACGGTTTTTCCTCTTGTTAGAGAATGCCCTCGCCGGCACTATGAGAATGTCGTTATTGGCGTGGCTTGGGCACTCAAAAAATATTCTTTAAAAGTTAGCGTCACCTAAACCTCTCCCTATTGGTTGTCATGAGACTTTCGGGTCAAAACAACCAATCATTGATCAGGCATCGCGATGCCCATCTATAGGCGATGGGGAAACTGCCTATGGGCGTTAGTCTGGTTTTGGAGGTCGACAGAGAGTGTCAGGTGCCACGATGTGTGCCGACCCGAGTACCATTTTTCTGAGGGCTTTTTCTTAGTAACGTAACGTAATCATAATTAAGGGCGCCCTTGTAAACTTAAGAGAATACAGTATGTGTTAAACGATCAATTCGACTCTCATTTGTGCATGACCCCCCTCTCAAATTGTGTTATCTATAAAATGGATTTTCTCTATCTTTGTTTCCCCCCAAGATGTGAAGTGTGAACTCCCTTAATACGACCTAGATTGGGTCATATATATATATATAACTAAATGGTGATTAAATAGGTTGCAAAGCACAAAAAGGCGTATGCCTACCCACTATTTTATTACCATCCATTTGCAGTTGATTACCATAGCTTCCATTTATTTGATTTATTTTTGCTCTCCGAAACACCTCCCAATTAATTGTTGATTAGTAATGGCTGGAAACGAACAATTGAACGCGTACCCATAGTCTGGCGGCAACTGCAGTGGCTTGAGGCTTCCCGCGCCTCCTATCTGGCCACCTACATAAGATACTTAAGCTTGCCGCACACTGAGCCCGAACGGACGCGCCCGAATAAAACCGAAACGTCCAATAGAAATCGAAAGCATGCATTCTTACCTGACTACGCACACTGGGCCAGAACAGAACGGAACCGACGCGCCAGAACAGAACGGAACCAACGCAGTATTCTTTGAAAGATATTTTTTCCGAAGCGTCAGTGGTGTCTGACAAGCTGCGCATGCGCAGAACGACTGCAGCGGTTGTTTTGGAGAGAGTTGCTGAGGAATTCGGAGGTTAGTGTGATAGCAACTAATATTTTTCTGATGTCAGAAATTTGACGAATGTATTTTTATAACAATGATGTAAACATAAGATTTAATACAAAGATTTTAGGAGTGATTATTATTTATTATTATTGTTTAATATTATTATTATCATTATTTTATTTTTTTTGCTGTCAGAAATTTGACGAATGTACTTTAATAACAATATTGTGAACATATGATTTATTACAAAGAATTTTGGAGTGATTATTAATAATAATAATAATAATAATTATTATTATTATTATTGTTGTTATTATTACTGTTTTTTTCTTTTTTGAAAACATAAACATCTGGCTTAGGGATTCGATAAAAGATTGATATACAGAATATCTAATCATTGTAACACCAATTAAATAAAAACTCAGTTATGATTAAGGAAAACTTCCTTCGTTTATATATAATTCTGTCGGTTCCGTTCTGTGACTTCTGGCTCGGTGTGCGCGCTGGACGTCGTTTCTGTTCTGTTCGGTGGCTTCGGCGGCGGTTCCGTTCCGGCTCAGTGTGCGGCAAGCTTTAAGGTTTCAATTTTTCGCGGGAACCTCTTGCCGCTAACCTCGCCGCTAGCAGCGCTTGGTCTGGCCGGGCCCTTACGGTAACGTTAGTACTGTTACGATAACATTATATATAATGGTTCTTGTTTCGCCATTAGCTCGCTTCGCTCGCATGAAAACAAAACATCAAGCTCGTATGTACCGGCAAGAGGTAATGTTGAGCTGCGCACGCTAACATTATAATGGTTCTTGTTCCTCACTTACGATCACAGGAAAATAAAACATCACCCTCGTATGCATTAGCAATTGGTAATGCTGAGCTTTGCACTCTAACAAAATATAATAAAACTAACACATTAAAGTTAAAGAAATTAATTACTTACTTTTATGACCGTGGTGACGTAACTTAGGGGCCACGGGGGAGAATGTTGTGTCTTAACTGTTTTGCCTTAGATTAGAACTGCACTTGCAACACTGTAAAAGTTCGTATATTACATTACATGATTTAAGAAAATTATCAATATAGGAATACACCAGAATAGTTTCAAGTATGTATTACTGAAGACGTTACAATTTTCTAATACTTAGATCGTAAAATACGCAAAAGACGTCACTTGAACTAACAAAGACCTGACTTGGGCAAAGGTTTCCACGGAAAAGAGCTTGTTGGAAGGGGGGGGGGGGTAGGGAAATATTAACCCACCGGTGCAAACTTTACATATATATGGGTTTGTGATTGGTTAACAGAAAAGCAACGGAGTCTAGAGAGTAAACATGAATGAACAGAATGGGAAACTTGTCCAGAGCAAGTATTTATGTGAAATCTGGGAGTGACAAGGTAATAACAAAATGTATAAAAGTAATATATTAAGATAAAATGGAATGTATGATAAATAATATTTGATGGGTATATACAATGAGGTGATTTTATAAGGTATCGGATAATAAAACGAGTAATACTGGGGTCAAACATAATATGTATACGAGGGTATTACATAACTAATCAAGTAATAGACTTGAACAGAGCAGGTAGAGAGACGCATACTTACATTTCACGATTAAAGAAGAAGAAATCCTATTGGTGGAGGAAAAGTCTCTGCGCAGAGAGGCGGGTTTTTTGCACAGAAAGTCGAAACCTGTTATGTACAAACGTACGTACAAGAACGTCTAGAACGGGCAAGTAGAATGAGAAAAATTAAATGAAAAACACTGCTAACGTTAGCATGATACGTTAACATTTGATCTACATTACACGTTGGCAGCACTGGTTACTGTATTTTTTTCATGAGACATAGTCTTTGCAACGGCGCCTCCAAAGTTTATCCAGCTATACTGTTTTGTATTTTCCTCCGTTTATTAAAAATTCAAGAAGGTAATGTATAGAGAAGAAAAGGCTTGTTTTACGAATATATATCGTTTCCCCAGTCTTTTCCCCACCCAAAACCCCGAATTCTCACTTGGGGTCCCCCATTATCGTAGGATATAAATGTTTATATATTTCTGAAACTATTCATTTGCGACGGAAACGAGTGTCATTTTCAGAGAGCCTGTAATACACTACAATAATACCCAAATCAACCCAAATCTAATTCTTTACAATTTTCTTCTAATGATTTTAAACCAACACCTTAATAGAAATAAAAAGAATGTCACTAACGGGATCAAATCAAGTCCTCAAAACTCGTACTATAAAAAATGGGCAATAGCACTGCTAACGAAACTCTCTCTCTCCCCAACCAACACGAATAATTAAAATTTCAAGTCTAAAAAGTGATTGATGATTGAAATTCAGGAATTTTCCCCTACATTTCCCTACGATAAGGTCATTTTCCCCGTAGGTATCCCCTACTCCCTACAAGAGCCTGAAATCCCCTACCGTAGTGGAATTCCCCTACGCCTGGCAACACTGCGTCTTCAGACGATGACTCAGCACTGCTTCCTTCAAAACATTGATCAAGTGAAAGTTGACAGATGATTAGATAGTGATTCGTACAAGTAATCGAGATTCGAGATTAGATACCAAGTTGAAACTAATATTACCGCTAATAACATAATCCAACAGCTCTGCTATCCATTCAAATTCACTGTAAACTTATAATTTATTTTATGGAAACGCTTAACTAAAATAAATAGCCTCAATGAAAATGTAGGGGAATTCCCCCTTCTCCTCTGTGCTCAAAACAATACCATATCTTTCAAAATGCAAATGCATATGTGTCTAATTCCATAACAGATAAGATTAGATAACCTTCAATAAAATCATCGATGCTAGCAGAGTGCCCTAAATTATTATTATTATTATTATTATTATTATTATTATTATTATTATTATTATTATTATTACTTGCTAAGCTACAACACTATTTGGAAAAGCAGGATGCTAAAAGCCAGGGGCCCCAACAGGGAAATTATCCCAGTGGGGGAAGGAAACAAGGAAAAAATAAATATTTAAAGACCAGTAACAACATTGAAATAAACATCTCCTTTATAAACTACAAAAAAAAAAAAAACTTTAACCAAACAAGAGGAAGAGATGTGAGATAAAATAAGAGTGCATGAGAGTACCCTCAAGCAAGAGAACTCTAACCCAAGACAGTGAAAGACCATGGTAACGAGGCTATGGCACTACCAAAGACTAGAGGACAATGGTTTGATTTTGGAGTGTCCTTCTCCTAGAAGAGCTGCTTACCATAACTAAAAAGTCTCGTCTAACCTTACCTGGAGGAAAGTGGCCACTGAACAATGATGGTGCAGTAACCCCTTGAGTGAAGAAGAATTGTTTGTTAATCTCAGTGTTGTCAGGTGTATGAGGACAGAGGAGAATCTGTAAAGAATAGGCCAGACTATTCGGTGCATGTGTGGGCAAAGGGAAAATGAACCTTAACCAGAGATAAGAATCCAATGTAGTATCTCAACAGGTGGCTGGTGGCCTGGAGAACCTACTATCGTGTTGCATTATCGTATGTGTTATATTATGTTGATTGCTCGAGCACGAAAGTTACATGACCATTATCACTGTGGCAATAAAAAGATCACTAGATTGATAAACAAGAATGATGATGCATAAATATAACACGCAATGGAAGCAAATTCTTGATTTCTGGTAGGCTTACTTATACTATATTTATGTACCAAAGACTCAGCGCTATATTGACCTCCACCTTTTGAAATAAAGCAATATGTAGCCTACAGCTCTACTCAAACTCGGTATAATCACTCGACAAACATCCAAACTGTCCAAATAGCGCAGTAGGCTACAGTCACGATCGCGTCAATAAGTGACGGTGCTGTGTACTTTTATTTTCGGACAAAATATCAACCTAGAAAGAAATATCTGACACTACGGTACCACGGGCACCATCCCGTGAAGTGGCTCATTTAAAAGCATAGATATCTATGATTGAAGGGACATGATATCCCATACATTGCTGTTTACTAAGTAGGGCCTATTCTTTTTGGACTTCCGACTAGGCATTTCTTTATATCAATAAAAATAAACGTGAAATTGTCAACTGTACCTCACAAAATATTCAAAATGATTATGATAGAAATAATGATGATGATAAAAATTAAATAAAAAATCATATCATATTCGTTTCTCACTCCTAAAAGAAAAATGTGATTACTGGAGTCTGTAATTGACAAACATTTTCATGATATCTAAAAGCTATAAGAAAATATCCTTTTCATGCTACCTAAATATCATCGTTATATGTATAAGAAATGAAATAGAATGAAAAAAAAAACCCTCGTGTGAAATTCATTTGTTCGCCAACGGCAGCCCATATATCAGAGGAACCCTCTCTCTCACCTTTTGCATTTTTAGCGGGAAATATCCGACATCTCATTTGGCTGATTCGTTCTCGGCTCTGATTGGTGGTTGTGTTTGATATTAAGCAATCGCATTGTTATGAATTAATCTAATTGGGTAGGGGTAATAAACCTATACCTATTGCAGACAAACTATGACTGAATAATAAAATTTTCATGGAAATTAACTTTCAATTATATTATTAATTGTACATTAAATAGAAGGGCATAAGTTAAATAAATATATAATTTTCGAAGGAATTAGAAGGGCATAAGTTAAATAAATATATAATTTTCGAAGGAATTAGAAGGGCATAAGTTAAATGAATATATAATTTTCGAAGGAATAATTGACTGTGTTCTGGCTACGATGATAGATGTGCTTGTGGGCATGTGATAGACTGTAGTAAGCGAAGCTAACTACCAATCATAGTTGAGAAAGTTGTAGCCAATCAGAGGACTGGACTATCCCGCCGATAGAGAGAGAGGTCCAAGGAATTATGAGTTGCTGTTCGAAAAACTTTACCTACCGAAATTTCCATTAAACGCTAACCATGGGGGACGCAGCTGAAGATTTCTTTTATATTTAAGCGAATTGGAGATATAGTTTCTTCAAAATATATATGGTCAGTTCCTAGTGAGATGTTTTAATAACATCTTTGATTAGAGGGATAGATTCTGATTATAAAATCATTTTTATTCAGAAATACGTTGGTAGTAAGTTGGCCAGAGCACCAGCCACCCGTTGAGATACTACCGCTAGAGTTATTGGGTCCTTTGACTGGCCAGACAATACTATATTGGACCCCTCTCTCTGATTACGGCTTATTTGTCCTTTGCCTTCGCATATACAGAATAGTCTGGCCTATTGTTTACACATTATCCTGTCCTCATACACTTGACAACACTGGGGTTACCAAACAATTCCTCTTTACAGTGGAGGCTGCACTGTAATTGTTCAATGGCCACTTTTCTCTTAGTAAGGGTAGAAGAGACTCTTTAGCTATGTTAAGCAACTCTACTAGGATTCTTCTGTGTGGTATTGGTTATCCCAAGTGAAATGACAGCTTCATACATAGCCTACCTGGAATAATATCCGTTCATTAGTGTTGTTATTTATCCCATATTAACGTCGACGATTCTTCTTGGTGGGATGTAATGATACCTTGGTATTCTTAAATTATATTTAATGGACTTGGGATTACATTGGTCCTCAGCTCTTAATCTTGTCTCAACAACTTCTGACTCTCGAGCGAGAATATGTAAACAAAACTCGTACACATACATACAAAAAACAAAAGTGAGCATTGCTCTAAGAAAATCGAATCCTACTGCAATACAAAAGTAAGAAAAATCACATCCTAACTTTCGGACAATTAATGAATGATTAAATCCTTCATAACATAGAATACTACACCTATGAACTGTGCCGAAACACGTTCTAACAATGCAATACTGTGCAATCATTACTCTGAATACCCGTAGCGCATATATTATTACAGTACAAAATACATAACAATCTCCTCGCCCTTAACTTGACATTGTACAAAACTACAAATCTAATCTCTCAGGGGGCTTCCCTCTATTCATCCTATAGGGAAATACTCTAACTTCATCCTGTAGGCTACTGGTACATGAATAGATTCTGAATCTACATCTGATGTTTGAGCATCTTGGTTATTTGATTTAACTACTTCTGAAAATTTCTTATCTCTAACATTCACATGATCTACAGCATTTTTATTTAACGGCTGTAATTAATCAACATGACGTTTTACAATATTTCCACAAACTTGAACATCATAATGTAAATTTCCTATCTCTTTTACAATTTCTCCTGGTACCCACTTTTCTGGAGTATTGTATGATCTTACCATGACATCAGAACAAGGGGAAAAATGTGTCACTTTTGGGAGACTTTCTAATTGCTTATACCCTTTTTCTTCTAAATCATTTGGCAAATTTGGATACAACAAATCTAATTTACACCTAATCCTCCTCCCCATCAACAAATTCTATGGTGTCACACCTGTTGTGCTGTGTGGTGTTGTTCTATAAGACAATAAAAACTTAGACACATTAAAAATATGTTATTTGAATTTGCCTTTCTACATTTCATGTTATGCTTAAATGTTTGAACAAACCTTTCAGCCCCTCCATTCGTGGAAGGGTGATATGTAGCTGAAAATGTATGTTTAATACCATTTACTTCACAAAAATCTTTAAATTCCTGTGAGGTAAACCGTGGATCATTATCAGTTACAATTCTTTCAGAAATTCCAAGAGTAGAAAATTTTTTCATTAATTCTTGAATTGTGGCGTAAGATGATGTTGTCTTCACTGGAATTACTTCTGGCCACTTACTGTAAGCATCTACAACTATCAAAAACAAATAATCTAAGAAAGGCAAAGGACCTGCAAAATCTATGTGCACTCTTTGCCATGGATACCTGGGTAATTCCCACGGGGCATTCTAGCAAATTGAGGGTTGTTCTGTTGCGTAGCACAGTTCATACAATTTCTTACAAATAATTCAATGTCTCTATCTACACCTGGCCACCAGACAAAAGTTCTTGCAATAGACTTTGACCTGACAATACCTTGGTGATCAGCATGTATTTCAGACAAACCCTTATTCCACAGTGAACTAGGAATAATTACTCTTGACCGTTTCATTATACAACCGTGTGCTATACTCAATTCACTGCATGTATCTTTATAGAGTACAATTTACCTCCTGTCTACATAAGTCTCTACCTGTCATTAAACTCTCTAAAACCTTACTAAGTATTGGGTCTTTCTTGGTATTATGTGCAATATCCTTGGCTGTAATGGGTACATCATATACTGAAACTAGTAATATACTATCATCATACTCTTCTGGTGCTTTGTCTACTAGAAATCTAGATAAAGCATCTGTATTACCCATCTTTGACGTAGGACGATATTCTATATCATAATGATATGCGGCTAATGTAATTGCCCAACATTGTAGTCTTGCAGCTACCAACGTAGGTAACATTGCTTTTGGACCCAATATTGTTAATAGAGATTTTTGGCTCAAGCCATGTCGTCCTGATGGAAGGTTCCTAAGAGTAGCTTCCTAAGGGATATTTGACTATAGTGATATTCCCAGAGAATTTACCTTTAGGTCTCCAGAATTTTAACTCCTTGCGCGAATATCCTTAAAATTTCTCTTAAGAATATCGTATAAAATCAGGGGACGTATAACTTGATACGAACCATAGCAATCTTCACCCCGAATAGCGTTTTCGCCTCGGGGGAAGAGTGGCAAAATAGAAGGGGAACCGTTATCAAGGTTACCCTACTTCCCATACTACTATTGAGTGTCAAGATGGCGCCATATCCAAGATGGCGGACAATCCTAATTCTGTAGCGATTTCGCACGGTGGTGTTCCCTGTTGATCTAACTTTTTCGATCGATTTGCAAGGATTATTATGCAATCTCCAGCTTCTTTCGCCTCTGGAAAATTAAATATTGATTCTTTACAATGTGTATATTTTAGCTCCTGTTTCATAGTGAAATTAGAGTAATTTATTGTGATTAGGAGCTAGGCCTGTTACCGGAGGCGCCATGGGCGCTGTCGTTCGTTAGGCATGGGTTATCTAGTTAGTAGAACGACATTCCCGGTTGAAATAGCATTAATTAATTAATTATGAAAGCTATTTAGGCAATTATACTTGTAAAGATATTTATCATATGCATAATTTTCATTTTTTCCTATGTCGATCGTATAAGTCAGAGTTTCGGTGATTTAGGTAACCGAGATCTCGTCTTGCCTAGGTAACCTAACCTATGCGATATAGTATACTTTCACACATTTCCCCGGTTACCCTCGTGTATTGTTTTATCAATTCAGGCGGAGGTAGATATCTAGAATTATCATATACTGTAAACCGATAGTATACTTTCCGATATTTCCCCGGTTACCCTCGTGTATTGTTTTATCAATTCAGGCAGAGATAGATATCTCCTAGAATTATTATATAAACCGATAGTATAATTTCAGACATTTCCCCGGTTACCCTCGTGTATTGTTTTATCAATTCAGGCAGAGATAGATATCTCCTAGAATTATTATATAAACCGATACTCGTCTCTGGTGGAGATTTAAGGGTAATCCCTCCTTCCCTCTGAGTGTAGCCTTAGGCTACAACCCTAGTAGGTCGAGCCTCGAGTTTTCATTCAGTCATGACTAGCCTAGGGTTTTCTGTCCCTTCCCTTAGCCCTAGATAGCAGGTTTTGGGATTCGGTCAGAACCTCAGAGTATTTAGTCTTAAGCCGGCAGTCGGCCAGCAGGGTGAATAGTCATTCCCCTGCCGGCTAGGTTGCCGGTATAGGAGACTAGCCCTCCCTAGGCCGCACTTGAAGTGGTTGTATGATACTGCCACCTTCTCCCTGCAGTCTAGAAGACTAGTCCAGTGCTAGCAGACCCAAGGCTGAAGAATAGACATTCTTCTGCTGCCTAGGATGGCGCCGGCACTGGAACTCTGTTTCTCCTTTGTTGAGAGGAGGCGGCACTGCTGCCGTCCCCTTAACTGTGTTGGCAGACCCTAGGCTGGAGAATAGAGATTCTCCTGCCGTCTAGGGTGGCGCCGATACTGAAACAGAGTTTCTTTAGGGTGTGGCAGGACCGGCAACCTTGCCGGATCCTTCCACACCTCATACAGGACCCTTTTCCCTCCCCCTCTGTCCTTTAATGATGGCCTAGCCATCGTATCTCTTTGGGCCGTTGTCCTGCAATCTCACCGATTGCCGGTGGGTTGTGGGGCTGGCCGGACTCCTACTCAACAGCTGTTGTCTACAACTGCCGGCGGCTATGATGGCTGCCGGAGGCTATGCAGGATGCTGGCAGCCATGTCATCTGCCAGCGGCCATGACGGCTACCGGCAGCCATGATGGCTGTTGGTGGGAAGACTCTTCTGTCACCAAGGTTCTTCAGTAACCCCTTGGACTGCCGGCCACAAGTGCTATTGCCGGGGTACTAGCCTGGCCGGCGGTATGCCGGTCGGACCGGCACAGACAGGTGCTGACTCAGCCGGCGGTATACCGACTGTACCAGTGCTGCCGGGTGCTAGCCTGCTGGCCATATGCCGGCCGGACCTTGCCGGTGATGGTACTGGTGGCTGGATGGAAGCCTGAATGATACATTCTCCCCTTCCATTTGAACCTTCTTTCTGGAGAAAGGCAGTAAATTAGATAGTTACATCCTTAATTAGTGTATACATACACAGTAATAAGACAGTCATTCACTCCATGCTTTCTCTCTCTCTTTTAGCTAGCATGCTGGCCAGGCTGTGCCGGCAGGGACTAGCTATGCCGGCTATATACCGGCTGAATTACAGTACAGTATATGCTTATACAGTAGTCAGTATATTTGCAGTATATATTATGCTAGTAGTTATCTTCCAATATATCTTGGGTATTCTTGCCCAGGTGCTTGCTGAGACCCATCCTATATTGAAAGAATAGAATTTCTTCAATATTCTGATTAGAAATCAGTTTACGTTTTTCCTTACAAAATTAAATAAATTAAAGGGCTGGTGGTAGTACACTTTCTATCCTTAAAGGTTAGAACCCTTATCCTTGAGTTTCCCTAATCAGGAAACTCTATGATTTTAATATTGGAAGGGAAGGCCACAGCAAACGGGCTTGTCATTGTGACAACCCAACCAGACTACTTCAGGGAACCGTAAGGAAGGTGAATAAAAAAAAAAAAAAAAAAACCCTTATGCTAGAGACTATTCATGGGTCCACTATTGAAACCATAGGATGGCCAAATCGACTAATACACATATATTTGTGCATGCATAGTGCACACTGCACATGCACTATGTGTGTGTGTGTATGTATATGTACGTATATATATATATATATATATATATATATATATATATATATATATATATATATATATATATATATATATATATATATATATATATATATATATATATATATAATGTATGTATACTGTATATTTATCCACGGCATATATATATATATACATATATATATATATATATATATATATATATATATATATATATATATATACATATATATATATAATTAAGCACTGATAAATAAAGTTCGGTGATTTTCTTATTTTTTTTTATTTATTTATATATTTTTTTATCTTTTTTATTTTTTATTTTATTTGTTATTATTTTTTGTGTGAAGAAAAGCAAATCGCCATTAGCCTAATGCCCCCCATGGACGCTCAGGCTGACAGATCATTACAGATCTAATCCCGTTATCTCCGTTTCACATACACGTTCACTTTTAGATAAGTTCTATGAAGCGAAAACTGAAGTAGATTCGCAGACACCACAATATACGTTCAGATTTCATTTTTTTGGGCTCAAGCCATGGCGTCCTGATGGAAGGTTCCTTTTTGGTAGCTTCCTTGGGTATATCACTACTAAATATTCCCAGAGAATTTAACCACAGGTTATCACAGAATTCTAACTTCTGGAGCGAGTATCCTAAGGGTTTCCCTTTTAAGACATCGTATATCAACAGGGGACGCATGTATTAACGCGCCACATAGCTATCTATACCCCAAACAGAGTTAACACTTCGGTGTGTAGGGGCGGAGAATAGCTGGGAGCCGTTCCACAGCTAATTTCGTTTGTGGCTACTTTTGGTACTCGAGACGTAAACAAACGGGCGCCATTGCTAAATGACGTCACGTCCGTCTCCATCCTTCTTCTAGTAGCTTGCCTTGCTAAGACGGATTTTCCCTTACGCTTTTTCATCAACCTGCATCTTCGTCATGTCGCTACCTTCGGCCTCGCCTTCTTCTGGAAAGTTGAGTACAAGGTTCCAGTATTGTTTAAATAAGCTCTGACCGTAAAGTAAATTTTACTTTTCGAGATATTTGATGTTTTGTGGCAGAGCTGTGCCTCGACCGGACCGGCCATTTTATGGCGTCGCTGTTGTTTTGCATGCCTTATTTAGATAGCCTCAACAGCGTTTTTCCGGCCTCATTAACTAATCGATACTATTAGTTATTTAGTCTTCATAGCTAGGAACTTTTATATCGTGTTTTGACGCTTTATTATCGGTCATCACTGACCCCATACCAGTTGGCTACTATAGCCCCTAGGCCAGAGCGCCTATATCAGTGTTCATGCATGATATTTATCAGTGATCCTAGGCTTATTTATGAAGATAGTGGCATTATTTTACAATACTATTGACTGTGATGCAAGTGTTTTTGCCTTCAGGGACCATATAGGGGACAGGTTAGATAGTGTGTCTTTCTAACCTAACCTACAAGTAGGACCCCTATATGCTTCCTTCATCCCCTGCCTTAGGGCATCCCCTCTGTGTAGCCTTGCTCCCCCTACCGCGTAAGGGGATCAAGCTCATATCAGAGTATTATATCGCTTCTCTGTCCTCCCTAAGGGAATGATCCCCCCTTAGGGTTGCGCCGAGAATGAGGAACGGCTAGTCCTTCCTCTATTGCTGGGGCTAGGTCTCCGACCTTTCCTGCAATAGCGATACGTCTTCCATCCTTCCTAGTTCAGGATGTAACATCCCTGCTCTAGGTTAGGTTTTGGAGGGGTTAGTTCTGTACCTTGCTGAAACGATACCCATGCACCGTTTTCAGACAGGCTGCCTTACCTTAGGCTAGGGAGCGTCCTCCCTTCCTTGGTGGCCACTCTGGTACAGAACCTCCTCCACAGAAGACCCTTCTCTTCTCCCCTCCCCACCTATCTCTTGTATGGCCTAGCCTATACCCATCTGTCCCCTGTCCTACAACTCCTCCTTAGGGTGGAGTGATAGGGCTACCTTGAGCTCCTGTGTGCCGTCCGCTCTGGTACATATACCCTTCATAGTGTCCTATGGGGTTAGCCACTGGATACGTTCTGTTTACAGGGGTTCTCCCCCCTCTTGGGTGTTCCCTGCCCTCCCTTGGGCTCCCTTAGCTCCCGGTCCTCAGCGGCCCCTGCTTCTGGGTGATAGGGCTAGCCTCTATCATGGGTACACCCACTCACGTGGGATGTCTTGGGGCCCCTACATCCCCCCTTCTGTCTCTTTCACTATCCGGGTGCCGGTCCCTTGCCGCCTCTACTGTCGGTGATACCCACCTCCTACCTTGGTGACTTACCCCTTGCCCTCTGCGCCGCCAGTCCCCCGTGTGCCGGGGGATTGCTGCCTGCCGTCGGCACCTAACCGATGGCCTTCCCTCTTTCCTCATAACCTCAGTCGTCCGTCCACCGGCCGGCCCCCGGAGTGCCGGCATCCACTACCGGCACTCCGGTTCTGCTATAACCATCCTTGTCCCTGTCACCAAGCCGGCTACCTCCGGCTGCCGGAGCCTCCGCTCCCTGCCGGCGTGCCGCCGCTGTGCCGGCTGCCGCCACCCTGGTATTACTCTTGACTTCTATATTGTCTTCCTTAATGCCAGAAACTCTGCTGGAGCGGCCTCCGGCGTTCCGGCGGTCTGCCGGAACCTTCCGGAGGCGTCAAGACGACTTGCACCCCCTTCTACTAGCTATCATCTGATGTTGATAGCCCTACACTGCAACCAGATGACTTGATTACGTAAATGGATTGGTATTATCTTACCGTTCTATTAGTAACCATGCTGTCTTCTTGCATATCACAGATTTCCAGCATGCTGTGTGTATCTTAGCACGGCTGGTTGCCGAACCGTTACCCTTTGGGATCTTCTAGTTCCCAATTCTAGAGTCTGAGTGGCCTCAGTCCTAGCCTTATATCCTTGACAATTTCCAATAGAATTCCCACTGCCCTACGGGCATTCCATGTTGAATTCTATCCTGTGCCTTCGGTCACAACAGATTGTCTATGGATGAAGGTCACGGTAACCAGCCGGGCGGGATACACGGAGTATGTATCTATCTCCTTCTCTCAGCCCATCCTCTGTGCATCACACCTAATGTCAAGTTAAAATTAAAAATTAATATTTAACTTTAGTTTAAGAGTCATTCTTATGACTACCCCCATACTCATGTTCTCTCTCTTTTACAGGAGGAGCAGATGAAGTGTGACCACGGCTTCTGTGCAGTGAAGCGCCCGCACTTCTATGGACATACGGCGTGTAGGACCCACGCCCCTTGTGCCAACAAGAAAGGGGATCTGAAGTTCTGGGACCCACAGAACTGTACGGTCTGCCAGGATCGCCTGGTCGATGCATTTCATAACCCTCCCTCAGCAGAGATTAGGGACGCTTCTCGGGATAAGCTACGCAAGTGGGTGCGTGGCTTCCAGAAGAACGCCACTGGACCGTACCTTGCCACTGAAGATATGAGGGCCTTATTGTTCCCAAAGGCTTCCCCAGATTCTGTGGTCCCCAAAGATCAGATCCCCACCGTCCAGATCACGGTGGAACCCGATGTCGTCATGGCCCAGTCCATGCACGAGTGTCGCCTGGATTCCGAAAACGATGAACGTATGTCGGATATTTCGGAGGACACGGAGAGGACCCTCATGGCCCAAGGCGCGGAAGATGAAGAGGACCAGGTGGAGTACACCGAGTCGGAGCAGGAGGTCGCTCCGCCTACTCCTACACCGACGGAAGTGTCTCTCCCGTCTACCTCCGCTACCCCGGACCCCATCCCATCTGCCCAGGAGATGTTCCGTATGATAGAAGCCCTTATGGAACAAAAGCTTCAAGTGACACACGAGTTCATCAGGTCCATGGGAGGGTCCAAAGAACCGAAGAAGATCTCGGTTAAGGACCTCCCTGCATGCTCACATGCCAACCCCTGGAGGTATGCCGAGCATATGGTTATCGCGAACGGCAGGATCTTTGTCAGCAATAAGATCGGCACGGTCCCCCTGGAAGAAGTGGAGTTCTTCCCGAGCTTTGAGGCTTACCCGGACTGTTAAGTCCGGCTTCGTTCTGAACCTGCCTCTAAAGAAGAGACCGAACCCAAGGAGGTGATAGTGTTCGATCTCTCGAAGGCTCAGGCTATGCTAGCCAACGCGTTCAAAAGTAGGGGTTTTACCTGCTCTAAGCTTCCGGCCCTGAGCAAGAAGCACCCTACTTACGTCGCACCCGACGACGCAGTCCTTCCCTTCACGGAAAAGGCCTTCGCTGCGTGCCACAAGGCTGTGGAAGAAGGGAAACCCTGCCCTGCACTGGAGGAGTGCAGACCCTTCTCCATGGTAACTCTCCCCGACGTTCGACACTGGAAGGATATCCAGCATACCTTCGTGGTGGGAAAGTTAGATCCTGACGTAGCTGGACGTCAGTTTAACAAGGACCTCCTGAAACTCAATGACCATCTCCTTCGTCGGGAACAAGACACGAAGGAAAGGCTCGCAGCGTCCATGTCCCTCCAAGTACAACTTGATGTCATGGCTGGTGACACCAGAGCCCCCGACCACTACATGGTACTCGCCAAATCGCACATGGCGACTCTGGTAAAGGACTTGTACCACTTCATGAAGGCTCGGAGAGCCTGTCGAGAATTCGTGTTTTCAAGTGCCACTGTGAGACACGAACCCCGGTGGCTGATTTCCTCCAACATCTGGGGTAAACACCTCTTCCCCTCCGATCTTGTGAAAGAGATCACTGACAAGGCTGCCACTGAGAATAGGAACCTTCTCAACAAGTGGGGCATGTCAAAAAAGAGGAAATCCTCTCAGGACGATGGCCCTCAACCTAAGAGGAAATCCTCCAAGCAAAAACCCCAGCAACGTCTACAGCGACAGCAGTTTCCGGGACCCGCTACTCCCCAAGTGGCTGCTCAGCCACAACAGACCTTTCAGTTGGTCACCCAGCCGGTTTTGTCCCAGTCACCGGTTTTCACCCCTGCCTTTGAACAACAGACAACTACCTTTCGTCCCAAAGGTAGAGGCTCAAACAAGGGTGCAAGCAGAGACGCATCTCGCCGTCCCTCCAGAGGCAGAGGAGGAAGGGGAGCTAGCGGCCGAGGCAGTAAGCCCTCGGGACACCAGAAGCAATGAAGTGCTTCCGGTGGGAGGAAGACTCCGCCAATTCCAGGATCGTTGGACCTTCGATCCCTGGGCACACAGCATTGTCAAGAAAGGTCTAGGCTGGAGTTGGACTCAACCACCCCCAACCTTCCAGCAATTCTTCCAGCGATCAACCCCCCTTCTGGAAGAATATGTCCTAGACCTCTTGAACAAGAAGGTGATAAGGAGGGTAAAGTCCACCAGGTTCCAAGGGAGACTGTTTTGCGTCCCCAAGAAAGACTCCGACAAACTCAGAGTCATTCTGGACTTATCCCCCCTCAACAAGTTCATAGCGAACGACAAGTTCAAGATGCTGACTCTTCAACAGATAAGGACCCTTCTGCCTCGAGGATCTTACACGGTCTCCATAGACCTGGCGGATGCCTACTGGCACGTTCCAATGAACCATCACGCTTCCTCCTACCTAGGATTTCGACTCCAAAGGAAAAGCTACACCTTCAGGGCCATGCCCTTCGGCCTCAACGTGGCCCCTCGGATCTTCACAAAGTTGGCGGGCGCCATAGTACAACAGCTCCGTCTCCGAGACGTCCAGGTGACGGCCTACCTCGACGATTGGCTAGTCTGGGCTCCATCGCCAGAGGATTGTTTAAAATCCTGCAGCAAAGTCACCCAGTACCTAGAACACCTGGGATTCAAGATAAACGCGAAGAAATCTCGCCTCTCTCCAGCTCAGAAGTTCCAATGGTTAGGAATCCAGTGGAACCTTCAGTCACACAGCCTTTCCATCACCCAGAAGAAAAGGAAGGAAATAGCAGGGTCTGTCAAACGACTACTGAAATCCAAGCGGATCTCAAGACGCCAGCAGGAACGAGTTCTAGGCTCTCTACAGTTCGCCTCAGTGACAAACCCGGTGCTTCGTGCACAGCTAAAGGATGCCGCGGGAGTCTGGAGACGTTCTGCATCCATCGCTCGAAGAGATCTCAAGAGACGGCTCCCAAACAGACTTCGACTTCTCCTCAAGCCGTGGTCGGAAGCGACGGCCCTGAAAAGGTCCATCCCTCTTCAACACCCACCTCCATCACTCAACATCCACACGGACGCTTCGCTGGAGGGTTGGGGAGGTCACTCCCACCAAAAACAGGCTCAAGGCACATGGTCTCCACTATTCAAGACGTTTCACATCAACATCTTGGAGGCCATGGCGGTCCTTCTAACACTGAAGAAACTCTCCCCGCCTCCCTCGATCCATATTCATCTAACCCTAGACAACTCGGTGGTAGTTCGATGTCTCAATCGCCAAGGCTCAAGATCGCCCCAGATAAATCAGGTGCTTCTAACAATCTTCCGTCTGGCAGAGATGAAGAAGTGGCACCTATCTGCAGTTCACCTACAAGGATTCCGCAACGTGACGGCAGACGCTCTATCTCGGACAAGCCCGATAGAGTCGGAATGGTTTCTAGATGCAAGATCATTCTCCTTCATCTCTCACCAAGTCCCGGAACTTCAGATCGATCTCTTCGCAACGAGCGACAACAATCAACTTCCTCGATATGTGGCCCCGTACGAGGACCCCAAGGCAGAGGCAGTGGACGCCATGTCCCTGGACTGGAACAGATGGTCCAAGATCTACCTGTTTCCTCCCACCAACCTTCTGCTGAAAGTCCTCTCCAAGCTGAGAACCTTCAAAGGGATAGCGGCCCTAGTGGCTCCCAAGTGGCCCCGAGCAACTGGTACCCCCTGGTCCTGGAGCTGCAGCCCACGCTGATCCCTCTCCCGGGCCCAGTTCTCTCCCAGCAAGTACAGAAGTCGACTGTCTTCGCTTCATCATCGAAAATCAAGGACCTTCATCTCATGATTTTCTCTCCATAGCCGCGAAGAAAAGGTTTGGGATCTCGAAGAAAAGTCTAGACTTCCTCGAGGAATACAAGACCGAATCCACAAGACGGCAATACGAATCATCTTGGAGAAAATGGGTCTCATTCGTCAAGGCAAAAAATCCTACGGAAATCACCATCGATTTTTGCATGTCCTTCTTTATTCACCTTCATGGACAGGGCTTGGCAGCCAATACGATTTCTACTTGCAAATCGGCCTTGACTAGACCTCTGTTTTATGCCTTCCAAATTGATCTGTCCAGCGACATCTTCAATAAACTGCCGAAAGCATTCGCTCGTCTACGTCCAGCACCCCCACCGAAACCGATCTCCTGGTCATTGGACAAGGTGCTCCATTTCACCTCCAACTTGGATAATGATTCATGCCCTCTCAAGGATCTGACTCAGAAAGTTATATTTCTCTTTGCTCTTGCTTCAGGAGCCCGAGTCAGCAAAATAGTGGCATTATCAAGAGAAAAGGGTCATATCCTGTTTACTGACTCAGGAGACCTTACCCTCTTCCCGGATCCGACGTTTCTTGCCAAAAACGAATTACCCACCAGAAGATGGGGCCCTTGGAGAATATGCCCCCTGAAGGAAGATGCCTCTCTATGCCCAGTAGAGAGCCTCAAGGTCTATCTTCGCAGAACTTCGGACTTTGGTGGAGGCCAACTCTTCAAAGGAGAAACATCGGGCAGCGACCTGTCACTGAAACAACTAAGAGCGAAAATCACCTACTTCATTCGCAGAGCGGATCCTGACAGTACACCCGCCGGTCACGATCCTAGAAAAGTTGCATCGTCTCTGAATTTCTTTCAGAGTATGGACTTCGAAAGCCTTAAGAGTTTCACAGGCTGGAAGTCCTCGCGTGTTTTCTTCAAACATTATGCGAAACAAGTGCACGAAGTCAAACATTTTGTGGTAGCCGCAGGTAGTGTTATGAAACCTGCACCTAACTCTGCATAGAACAGCGAGTTACTTGGTACTCTAACTCTTCGGGTGCCTATGTTGACCCTCGAGTGATACGTAGTGATGTCGAAAACACTTAGTGCTTTTCATATAACTGTTCTTATCCCAGGTGAAATGTCATAGTCGTCACACGAGTGCCGCATGCCTAGAGCATGATGTGTTTTATTTAAAGACTGACGTTCCTCGAGAACAAGTGCCTACTAATAAATTTGAAATTCCCTTTCAGATTCAAGAGCAAGTCTTTATTACTATGTACATTATAATTTGTTGTAAATTAACTTTACATATTATTGCAATTCATTTACTTTTTCTGCAATTGTGAAATAAAATTCTTATTTTATTACTTGTGCGTCTCAATCCGCTCCTACTTATCCTATGAAATACATGTCTGTCATAGTTTTATTATCCCCTTCCTCTTATGGTTAATGAAGATACTAAGGTCTCAACCCTTATTATATATTCACCTATGCAATGTAATATTCCAATACGAATACTTACTCTTCATACCTTAGAGACGAGACAATTCTCCTCTACATACAGTGCCTAACCACCACTCGGATGCTCTCGAGAATGTTCCTATATGAATGCCAACCATTCAGTCTTGTCTCCAAGTTCTTCAGGTTCTTCTAGCAGGGTGAATAGCCCTTCGATACCCGCTTTGACCTCGGCATGGCCCGTGGGAACTTCACTGCCAGGGGGGCAGGAAGGTCTCTTCCCTACGGTTCTTTTTATTAAGATTACTATGCTAACCTGTTCAAAGCCCTTGGCACTTACTCAATAGGGGAAAATCTACCACGATACATTGATTCTCTGGTATTCTTCCATCAGGACGCCATGGCTTGAGCCCAAAAAACGGATTTTGAGCGAAGCGAAAAATCTATTTTTGGGTGAGATAGCCATGGCGTCCTGATGGACCCTCCCTGCTACTTCGTCCAGTTTTTCAGGTCCCACCCTGCTCTGCTGTATCATGGCGATTGGCAAGCAACTGGCTTCAGGATGAGGACGGACGTGACGTCATTTAGCAATGGCGCCCGTTTGTTTACGTCTCGAGTACCAAAAGTAGCCACGAACGAGATTAGCTATGGAACGGCTCCCAGCTATTCTCCGCCCCTACACACCGAAGTGTTAACTCTGTTTGGGGTGTAGATAGCTATGTGGCGCGTTAATACATGCGTCCCCTGTTGATATACGATGTCTTAAAAGGGAAACCTTTAGGATACTCGCTCCAGAAGTTAGAATTCTGTGATAACCTGTGGTTAAATTCTCTGGGAATATTTAGTAGTGATATACCCAAGGAAGCTACCAAAAAGGAACCTTCCATCAGGACGCCATGGCTATCTCACCCAAAAATAGATTTTTCGCATCGCTCAAAATTCGTTTTGCCAGCAAATACCACAGAAAATCTAATTCACCTAAGTTTCCGGTTGCTCGAGCATCTATGGGAGGCTTTATAGACAACGTTACTTAGTTTTGCGATGGTAAGATTTACTGTCCCCTAATAATAATAATAATAATAATAATAACAACAACAATAATAATAATAATAATAACTCTCTCGAACTTCCCTTCTTAAAAATCAAATCCCCCCCCACCGGTAGGGTCCCCCCCCCCCCCCGGTTGGGAACCAGTAGCCTACCACTGATCTACAAGTTGAAAATTTTTAGCAATAACTAATAAGGCCTGCTATGGTTATGGTATTAGATCAGTGATTCATCATAAGCCTAAAGCCTATCTATAATATCATAGGTCTATTATCTAGATCTAGGCTCACAGTCACTACCCATAGCCATAGGGACCCTTATGATCATAGGCCAACATCTACATAGCCCTTAGATTTTATCATAAATCATAATACCTTAGGCAGCTAGGCCTACATCAAGTTACATGCACTAATATTAGCAAGAAAAATTATGTCGATGTTGTGATTTATCGGCTACCCTCCGACATCTATACTGTGTAAGTTAAATCAATGATCAAAAACTAGGCCTAGGCCTACCTGGTAACTGGTAGGTGATGAATCATGAATTTGGTGGAATCATATACAGTACAGGATCTACGATTCTACGGTCTACCCGGGAATGTTGAAGACTCGAATTAATCATTAGTAGCCTCACTCTCGAGTCAAAACTTGTAGACATGTAGGGGAACGTGCAGTATGTCTGTGGTCCAAGATTTCCCCTCCCGGTCTGAGTCGCCAAAGAAAAGAAGTGAAGTGCCTTTGTAGCTTTCAGAGGAAACTTGTAAGACGGAGTAGACGGCAACTTGTATAATACACGTTGCTCGATGTGGGTTGCAGCATAAAAAAGGTAAATAAATAAAACAAAAAAATCTGGAAAAATGTCCGCGCGAGAGAGAGAGAGAGAGAGAGAGAGAGAGAGAGAGAGAGAGAGAGAGAGAGAGAGAGATTCTACGTGGCCCATACGCGTATGGCATGATGTAATCTCGATAATATCATGACTTCGTCATTTTTTTTTATGGTAAGCATATCATAATTCATTCTAGAAATAATATTATTAGATTATTAAAATTAAATAATTTTCTTTTTAAAGAATTGGTGCAGAAATATTTGTTAACCGATTCGAACATTTAACTACATTACTTTGTTTTCCGTCTATTCAATATTACTCAGTTCAAGTAAACTGAATGTACCCTTGCTTTATTGTATTTGTATGTAGTATAAAACTGCGTCATTCATTAGAAAAATATTTAATTTCAGTTGAACAGTATATGGAACTATGAAAAAAAGTCATTGTAGCTTTCTGTAAGTTTTCTTTATTGTAATATATATATATATATATATATATATATATATATATATATATATATATATATATATATATATATATATAATTTATGTATAATTGTTCTGTATATTTATAATTGTTCAGTACTGTATATATATATATATATATATATATATATATATATATATATATATATATATATATATATATATATATATATATATATATATATATATATATATATATAATTGCTTTGCATATATATTTATTTGTTTATTTATTTATTTAGTTCCCAGTTCTTGCACCCCCTTCATTCTTGCACCCTAGGTGACTGCCTAGTTTCGCCTTAAGGACGAGCACTCAGCACACTCCCCTGAGGAACTCCTTCTTCCTGACACTTACTCTCTGATAGAGTTTTCCCCACTCTCACTTGAAAAACTCTATGTGAAGGAAATGACTGAGTAAATAGTGGTAGTTCTCCTTTTAATCCTAATTCATGAATTATTTTAAGTATACCATATCTCCATGTGGTATCATATGCCTTTTCAAGGTAAAAAAAATACTGTCACATGGTGCTGTTTGGAAGCAAAGGCTTCACAAATGGAGTACTCAAGTCGTATTAACACATCAGTTGTTGAGTGCATTTTTCTGAATCCACATTGAATCGGTGATAAGATACCCTTCTTTTCAAAGTATCACATCAACCTTGCATTGGCCATCTTCTCCATGATTTTACATAAACAAGAAGTCAATGCAATAGGTCGATAGCTTGCTGCTAAAAACTTGTCCTTACCGGGTTTTAAAAAGGCTAAAATAATGGCTAGTTCCCAAACACTTGGGTAACTATGATCATGCCATATTCTATTAATAATGCTTAAAATAAATAACATTGTATTAAAATGTACATGTTTAACCATTGCATATGGAATTCCATCGGCTCCAGGAGCTGTATCGTTACAAGTAGCGAGTGCGAAATCAAGTTATACGATTCCTCCCTTCCTGTTGCAAAATTTAAAATTTTCTTTTCTTCAATGCTCCTGGACTGGTGACCAGGAGCTGCTACACTCTTGCACGATACATTTGAAAAATGGTCAGCCAGGGCATTGCTAACTTCATTTCCTTCAGTCACATACTGACCATTCACTTTCGGGGGTAAATTTGCCTGCAATCTTTTTTTATTTTCCTCCATGCAGAAGATGGTGGTGTTCTACTATTAATGTAGGAAACAAAAGCCACCCAAGATTGGCGTCTAGCTTCTTTCATGGCACGAGGGAACTGTGCACTACACTTTTTGTATGTTATCAAATTTTCATCCGTACAGCGTCTACGCAATCTAGTCAAGAGATTTCCTGGTGGCTCTGTGCAAGGCTGTTAATTCTGAAGACCACCACAGGACTGGTCGTCTTTTGAATAGGCCTGTGGTTTTGGGAATCGAATTGATTCCTGCCGTATGGAGAGTTCCATTCAGTAGGTCTATGGCATCATCAATACTTTCAAATTGTTCTGCACTGCCCCCGATTTCACTTGGCTCACGAAATTTAACCCTGTCTGCCTTGCCAAGATTCCATCGTGGCGATCTTTGTAAAGGCGGACCCTTGGTGTTTATAATGATTGGTGCTTGATCACTTGTATGCCAATCATCTAATGTCCTCCAATCAAAATCAAGAAGTCAGTTAGAGCTTACAATTGAAAGGTCAATGCATGACAAGGTACCTGTCTGAACATGGAAGTGCGTATTAAGGAGTCCCACATCCTCATTCTCCACAATTGATGAGATAATATTGCTCCGTGTGTTTGCCAAAACATCACCCCATAAAGGATGTCTAACATTCATATCTCCCAGTAAGAGAAAAGGTTGAGGGAGTTGTTGAATGACCTCTATTAATCATCATATAAAATACTATCATTTGAAGGTAAGTACAGAGAGCATATTGCATATTTTCTCCCTATATCAATTTGTACAACCACTGCCTGCAGGGGTGTATGAATAGCAATAGGTATTTGGGGAACATCTCGACGAACGTATATGAGACTTCGCCATGGCTCCCTGCTTGTTGATTATATGGTGTTCTATAGCTAACATACTCTCGAGGACTAAGAGTGTTACCATCAAGTTTACTTTCCTATAGACATAATATTATAGGGGAATGTTCATGAATTAGGAACATAAGTTCTTCATATTTGGCCCTTAAACCCTGACAATTCCATTGCAAAATGGAGGAGAAAACTAAGGATTACCTCTGGAAGACATCTTGGATAAGTTCTTCCCATTAGCAGTTTTTAATCTAACATTATTACCTGTAGGTTTCTTCAGAGATGGTCTTATGTTGGGTTTTACATTTGTGTTTTTTTTTGTACCCTTTTGATCTATTTGTTGAGGCGGATGTTGGACCTCAACTTGAATTTCTGATTTATTCAGTTTATCTTCTGGTTCATTAGAAACATCAACAGACAAAACATCAAATTTATTTGATGTCATAACCTTAGTGTTTCTAATGGAGGGGGGAGAGAGTGATGGAGGTCTCTCTCTTTTACGATTCATAGATGGTGGGATTCTAGATTTTTTCTCCTTTCCCACTACAGGTGCATCAGGTAAGTTGGTCTTAAGTGGAACCTCCATCAAATCAGGCAAGGACATCGCTTGTGAGGTTTGTACTAGTCTTTGTAATGAGGGACGAGGGTTGTACAGATATGGACAATGCCTTAGTGTTAATACGCCGTGGTAAAGCCTCAGGAGGTAATATGCTTACCTCGTCATTTGACATTTTATCAGATGGTATATTTCCTTTTCTAGAGTTATTGGCAGTACTAGGTGGGTTTGA
Organism: Palaemon carinicauda; assembly: GCF_036898095.1. NCBI lineage: Eukaryota > Metazoa > Arthropoda > Malacostraca > Decapoda > Palaemonidae > Palaemon > Palaemon carinicauda. The sequence goes on from NC_090729.1 coordinate 144,632,689, forward strand.
TTTTAATGCCTTAGCACAGCTATTTGATTTATTTAATAGTCTTTTGGCATGTCCCACACTTATATGTTCCAAACTAGATTTGTTAAGGGCAGCTTCTTTCAACTTATACCACTCACAGCTCTTGTCTGTGGATTTATGACTCAAGTTGCAATTTAAACACCTCTCTCCAAGTGCACATTATCCATGGTAAGATTTGGAGCAAATACCACATATTTTCTCATTTTTGCAAACCTTAGACGGGTGTCCAAATTTAAAACAATTAAAACACTGCAGTGGCTTCTGCTTGAATGGTCTTACTTTAATTATTTCGTTTTCAATAGTAATATTGAAGGGTATATCAGCATCCTGGAACGTAAGGATTATCATTGATGTACCTGGGACTTTGTGAACTTTCCATACATTTAGTGGACACATGGCCAGTACCTCCTTCTCTGTAAATTCATACAGATCTCTGTTAAAAACTAACCCCCTTCCATAGCTAAAATTTAGGTGGGGTTTGACATCTAACTTAATGTCATCATTACTTGTTTTCATGTTGGACAGTATTACAGACTGTGTACTTGATTTGGCATGGATAAGGAAGCTATTTTTTCCAAAACGAGATATATCACCTGGTGCAATAGTTCCTACTTTTTTTCTGAATTAATTTGCATATTTTAGAATAATTCCCTGTAACCCCCTTTGATTCAGCTATAAGCCACATCGGTGGTTTTGGCTTCCTCTGGGAGGGCATAACTAAATTTGCGTCTTTTTCCAACCAATCGGCAGGCCTATACACATCCAAATCTTTTGGTACCTTATCACAGAGAGCAGCCGCGACATTCAAGTTATTAATTTTAATATTATTCAAGTTGCTTATTGCACTAAATGCTTCGTCCTAACTACTGTAAGATATCCATGCATCCCATTTTTCATCCTAAAGTTTTATCCTTATTTCTTTTGTACATCCATAGCATTCAAATGCTTTATATAGATCATCGTAGTTTGTCTCTATTGGAATTTGGGTAACATGAAGGATTTGAAGTTTCCTTGTGTTGCCTAAATTACTTGATTTTGTAATATTGTAGAATGGTCCTTTCCTGTTCCGAGGGCATCAACAGAATTTTCCCTATTCAAATTATCAGAGGTCATCAACAGTGCCCGGGAAGATTCAGCATATCCAGGGGATAGGGAGTCAGTGTTTGAAGGGTCCATAGTCAAGGGGGGAATTGATTTTTATTTTTAATTTTTTTTTTTCCCCGTTGGTTTACCTGCCCGAGAATTTTAAGAAAGTATCATACGTTGGATAGGAAATTTGCATTCTCCACTATCGGCACAATGAGAGTATACTTCCCAGATGGTCCACTCCATACCCTACCCAAAGGATAGCACCAAAACAGATATAGAGGCACAGGTGCAGTACAGCATAGACCAATAAGACCGTGCAAGCACTGTAATTGAGACACAGAGGAACCTCTACAGCACTATCTACAGCAATGTCAGGAAACAAGCCTACTTCGACAGGATTTTAACCCCAACAATCCTGCAACTGCAACAGCAATTGTCAAACACATAATCGACAATCATAATACCCTCTCAGCCTTTCTCTGCAGCTACCCTCCACCAAGATAACGTTGCAACGACGCCAATCGGCAATCTAAGCGGCAATTGAAAAGAAACCTCATCCCGCCTTCACCTTCTATGTTGGGAGCAGAACGATTGTTGGCGGCTGAGGGCAACAACTCGTACTCCTTATAAGGAGACAGTTTTGTCTTCCCATCCTGTTTTCGGCTTTGAGAATGGGGTCGGAGTCGTCGGTGGTCTTTTAGACTTCCAGCGTTTCTTTCTCCCTTCTCAGCTAATATCCCTTGCTGGGATTAGAACGAGTGCTGGTGGCTGAGGGCAACAACTCGTACTCCTTATAAGGAGAGTTTTGCCTTCCCGTCCTTTCTTCAACGTTGAAGATGGGAGCGTAGCCGTCGGCGGTCTTTTTGGTATACAGCTTTTCACCTTCAATCTCTCTCTTCCCAGGTCAGGTATCCCTCCCAACCACCTTTGATAGAAGTCTCAATAAATTAAATAATAACTTTATTTTTACTTTTTTTTCTAGATTTACAGGTACAGGAAATTTTTATTCCATCCTATCTCTACTACTCAAGCTATTATAACTCCCTCCTTTCAGCTCTCTCTTACTCAGCTGAAATCTCACACTATCCTTCCACCTCACAACTTAAGCTTAAACCACTATGAAGTTTTTTTTTACTTCACCTATACCAATATCTCCAATTAAAACTTTTCAACTCCTTCCCGAGCTCTCCTACATATCGGGACTTACTACTATAATTCTCCAATGAGACCAGGTGACCTACTAATCTCTGCCAATCATTGGCCTTCCTTGGGGCACCGGCCAGGAACGAGCAGATCACCTGGTCCAGGTTGTCTACTCTCTCCTGGGACGGGAATTCTCTCACCAGCCGGGAATCTAACACCATCCCCAGGTAAGTCATCCTGGTGGTGGGAACCAGAAGGGATTTTCCGAAATTGATGGTTATCCCAAGCTCTGCAGAAATTGATTAGTTGACTCCCTTGTTCTTTCAAGATTACCTCTGAGGCTGAAAGCAACAACCAGTCGTCGAGGTACCTTATCAGTCTGATGCCTTGCTTGTGTGCCCTGGTTGAGACCAGGGTGAAGACTCTCGTGAAGACTTGAGGAGCTATCGACAGACCGAAGCAGAGGGTCCTGAATTGAAGAGTATGGGGCACCTACTTTACCCTGAGAAACTTCCTGCTGGAGGGGTGAACGGGAACCTGGAAGTAGGCATCCTTGAGATCCAGGGACATCATGAAATCCCCTTCTCTCAAGGCTGCCAAAACCGACTTCGGCGTGTCCATCTTGAAGGGTGTCTTCTTGATGAACTTGTTCAATGCAGAGAGGTCGATTACTGGTCTCCAATCTCCTGTTGCTTTCTCCACCAGGAAGAGTCTGCTGTAGAATCCCGGCGACGGCTCGTGTACGGGTTGCAGGGCTCTTTTCTCCAGCATAACTTCCACCTCAGCCTGTAGAGCTGCCTTCTTCTCCGAGTCGTTGGGAGCTAACCATACCCCTCGGTGATCGGGGATCAGCGGGGGCGGCTCTGACCGGAAGGGAATCCTGTATCCCTCCCTGAGAACAGTAACCGTTCATGGGTCTGCCCCGTTGTCCCGCCATGCTTGCCAAAACTGTTTGAGGCATCCCCCCACCAGGGGTGTGGGAAGGTGTAGGGGGCCTCTCTCCCTATCTCCTTCTATGAAGGCAGTTTGACCGGCTTCTCCTTGACTCGGAGAACTTAGGTCTATAGATGGTTTGGGGTTGAGCACCACTCCCCCTGGAGGGCCGCGGAGGCTGGTGCCATGAAGAGGGGGATGCTCCCTGCCTAGCTGGGGGCCGAAGTGGGTAGGCCCCGTCCGCCGAAGGTCTCCTCACAACGGGCCGCCTTGGCAACTGCTGCCTGAGCTTGGCTGGCACCTTCAATCTGCTGACTCTCTCCATTGTCTCTGCTACCGTCTGGAGAGGGAACATCGTCTTGGCCCAGACGGGAGAGTTTCTAAGGAACTTTGCCTCTCGCTCGGAGAGCCTGCGGGAAAGTCTGCTTAGGATAGTATCCCTTCTCCTCAGAACCCAGTTGGCTGTCTGGGTAAGGGACTGGTGTGTCAGAAATTTCATGGCTTTACCCCCGAGCGGATCAATTCTTTCAGAAGGGCCTGATTGTCTGGCACTGCGAGGTCGTATGAGATCTGAAAGTCCGGCAGTGTACAGGCCCACCAATCCAGCCAAGAGGTGAGCGATGACCTCCATCGTGGAGGCCTCCGCTAGAGAGAAGACCACCAGTGCGCTAAGGCTACATTCATCTGAGTTGCCTTGGCTTAGTGTAACGACCACTTCTTCTACCGTGCGGGGCCCTGAATGGTGACTGTCCAGCTCGTAGAACTTCCTCTGGGTCTTGAGACCCGGTAGGAGTTTGCCTGAGCCCTGTGATCTCAGGGAATTCTCCGGGGCTGAGACGTACAGGTCCACGTGTTCCATTCCCATGGCAACATCGGGGGCTAAAGGCAGGGTCAAGGAAGGTTTCTTCTTCACAGGATCCTCCACCATCCTGCCCAGACCCGAGAGCCAAGTTTGTGCAGCTGTTGGTTGAGGTTCTCCAATTTATGGTGCCGTCGGATGAGAGCAAGCACCTTACGGTAGGACGACCTCCTCCACCGAACACTCGCCCGAGTCAATTAAACCGTCCACTACCCGTACCTCCGCGTCGGTAGGTTCATCGAACGCGGAGGGATCCATGGGCGTGGAGGCATTATGTTCCTCCTGGTAGGATGATGGAGCGTGCGCCTCCGACACAGGTAGATCCGTCAGGGGGGAGGTAGCCGTCAGGGGGGAGGTAGCCGTCATGGGTCTATAGTCCGTGGGCTGAGGGGGCTCACCTGGCACCCCCCCCCCCTTAAAATTGACAAAAGTGGACCCAAAGGTACCCAAGTAGACTATCAAACTTTATACCTTGCATAGGTTGACTTTTTCTGTAGTCCAAAGCAACAGTGTGAATTTTCCCAACGAGGTCTTACATCTTATGAGTATATTGTACATTCATGTACAGTTTTATTTATTTCATTCATGATTTTCGTAACCTTGAAGTAAAGCATTCCTGTTGTTGATTTATGTGACTTTCCCCAAATTTACTGACAGACTTGTTGTGACTGCCTTTATTGGATGCTGTGATCTCAAGAACCTGGGTGAGGACACGAATATTATCTCTCTTGCTGCATTCATGGTGGAGTTACAGCCAAGTCAAAATTACGGCGTCCAGAATGGCGGCCATATCGAATTTCAGCATGATGTAATTAGTTGACATTGTTGAGAATGCTTTATTTGGATTCTCTGACCCCAAAATTTGGGAAAACACACCAAAATAATTTCCGTAGCCCCTCTGTAAGAAGAGTTATGAGCTTTATCAGTTTTTACAATTTTGAGGCTAAAAAACGACAAATTTGAAAATTGACCTTTTTACATAACATCTCATTTCCATGATTTGGCCAATAAGTACTCTTAATGGGTAACATTCTATTTCTTAAGGTCTCTAGAGATGAAATAAGGCAGAAAAAGTCATCAGATATTGGTCTGGCTGGTCCTGGGGTTACATTTATGGAGGTGCCTAAAATTTTCACTTGACCCCAAATTTGGTGACCTTTTGACCTCTGGTGACCTAATTATTAAACATAATTGCAAATTGTCTATTTTATCTGTTAGAGAGGCCCAAAGCACACATTTTGATATGTCATTTATCTTTCTCTGACCGTTCAGTCCGGAGTTATGTCTAATTTGGTTCCCCCTACCCCAAAATTGGCAGCAGCAAAATTCGATGATGTCCTCGAAGAAAGTGGCCCAGAAGTGGTAGTGCGTCCCTATTTTTTCAATGGGAACATTAAAAAAATGAAAATATGGATCAAAAGCTACAACCTAAATGCACTTGTCAATTTTAATGGGGGGGGGGTGCCAGGTGAGCCACCTCAGCCCACGGACTACTACCTCCTCCCGGGCTCACCCGGATGGCACTGGATGATGGTCGTGGCAGCGGCGAATCCGAAACTTGGCCGGGACCGCTGTGACCAAAGACACTCGAGTCACGTTACTATGCCGAACCCGCGGGATTTCTCCGCACATGGGTGGCGCTGCCGACTTACTAGGCCGGGGCAGCAACGAGTGTGCCAATGGCTGCTCCCGACGAGCGGGCGGAGCCAAAGAGACACTGTACAGGGCAACGGGAGTGGCTCCAGCAGCCACCGAGGCAGGCACTGGAGTGGCAACCGACCTGCTGGATTCCCTACGATGTCGTACCACCGTGACATACCTCTTCCGCGGCGATGACCACCTCGAGGACCTCGCCCTCTTCCTGAGCGGACTGTCGTGTGGGCTCGATCTCCTCCTCCTCCTCCTACAGTCTCGATCGCTGTAACCATCCGACGAATAGGAGTCGTAGGAGAAGTCGTCATTGGAGTACGAGGACACAAACTTCCGACTCTACCATGAGCCTCTTGGGGGTCCTGGGTCTGGAATTCGGGGTTACCGGCTCCATGAAGTCCGGCGGGAGCGTGGCTGATGGTGCCGGGGGTGAACGGGTGATAGGACGACCGTCGAACCATCCTTCGATGTCCTCCTCCAATCTTAAGGGGGACCTGAAGAGCGTCCTCGGGGCCCTCCAAACGATGGAGTCGGGGTCCGAAACGCCCGTGGGTCGCTTACCAATGTCCTGGCCACCCCCAGAAGATGCTGCACCTGAAAAGCACGTTACGGGCGTGGGGATGGGCGCTGAAACGCCCCCACCCCGGATCCACACTTATGACGGGTCCTGCGGGCACCAGGCCTTCGTCTAAAGCACACACTCCCACCACTTTAGCAGACCCCTCACTTGTCTGCATAGACCCCTTCAACACAGAATCCCCCACATTAGACTCATGGGGAACGGCAATGGGCCGCTTCCCTGAAACGGACTTACCTAGTCCCCTACCCTGGGTAGGGGAAGGCGAAGGAGAACCTCTCTCCGACAGGACCGAGGGCGACGAAAGGCCTGATTTCTTAGGCGACCTCTTAGAAGCCTTCTTCTTTTTGTTGGTGAAAAGAGCCCATTGGAGCTCCAGCCAAGACTCACTAAGGGCACTTAGACTCCGGGGAACACCTCTTCCCCCGACACGAGGAGCACATGGTGTGCGGGTCAACCCCAGTCGGCGAGAGCCATGCCCCGCAAGACTTACCAGCTTGAGGCCCGGGACAGCGACGCTGAGGTTCCATGGCAAAAGCGAACACAAACGACACAAGGGAAAGGTGAGGAACGCAACGGGATTACGTGAGACACAAGGTAAAGGAACACACGGGAACACGTGGGACAAGGGGTGAGAAAACAAAGTAATCACGTGGGAACACAAGGTGAACGGCCGGGATAAGCGAGAGAGCGGCGAGATATTATCTACGCCACGACCATGAGCTTACTGGGTATCATGCATGGCCGCGCGTGTGACCTGGGTCACTCCTGGTTGTGTATCCCTACGCCCTGGAACGCCCTTGAGAGGCAGCGGAGAGGGGGGCAACTACACAAAATTCTTGGTCGGTGATTGAGAGATCCCAGACTCTCCTATGAAAGTATTTCGAGGTAAGTACTCGGTGTTGGAACAAATATGTTATTTTTATTAATAAAATAAATTTTTGAATATACTTACCCGATAATCATGTAGCTGTCAACTCCGTTGCCCGACAGAATTCTATGGAGGGATACGCCAGCTATCACAATACTAGAAGGGGGTGTATTTACCAGCGCCACCTGTGGCCAGGTACTCAAGTACTTCTTGTTGACACCTCCTCAATTATTCCTCGGTCCACTGGTTCTCTATGGGGAGGAAGGGAGGGTCGATTAAATCATGATTATCGGGTAAGTATATTCAAAAATTTATTTTATTAATAAAAATAACATTTTTCAATATTAAACTTACCCGATAATCATGTAGCTGATTCACACCCAGGGGGGTGGGTGAAAACCAGTGTACAAGATTAAAGGATAGCTAAGTATCCCATATTTCATATAATCAGTTATCCACAATAACAATGAAATAATAAGTACCTGGTAAGGAAGTCGACTTGAACCGTTACTCTGCCTTTAATAAGATCGTCTTCCTTACTGAGCGCAGCGTTCCTCTTGGGAGGCTGAATCAACTCAAAGGTGCTAAAGTATACAGGGCTGCAACCCATACTAAAGGACCTCATCACAACCTTTAACCTTGGCGCTTCTCAAGAAAGAATTGACCACCCGCCAAATCAACAAGGATGTGGAAGGCTTCTTAGCCGACCGTACAACCCATAAAAAGTATTCAAGAGAAAGGTTAAAAAAGTTATGGGATTATGGGAATGTAGTGGCTGAGCCCTCGCCTACTACTGCATTCGTTGCTACGAATGGACCCAGGGTGTAGCAGTACTCGTAAAGAGACTGGACATCTTTGAGATAGAATGATGCGAACACTGACTTGTTTCTCCAATAGGTTGCATCCATAACACTCTGCAGAGAACGGTTCTGTTTGAAGGCCACTGAAGTAGCCACAGCTCTCACTTCATGTGTCCTTACCTTCAGCAAAGCAAGGTCTTCTTCCTTCAGATGAGAATTTGCTTCTCTAATCAGAAGCCTGATGTAGTAAGAAACTGAGTTCTTAGACATTGGTAGAGAAGGCTTCTTGATAGCACACCATAAGGCTTCTGATTGTCCTCGTAATGGTTTTGACCTTCTTAGATAGTACTTAAGAGCTCTAACTGGGCAAAGTACTCTCTCCAGTTCGTTCCCCACCATGTTGGACAGGCTTGGGATCTCGAACGACTTAGGCCAAGGACGGGAAGGAAGCTCGTTTTTAGCCAAAAAACCGAGCTGCAAGGAACATGTAGCCGTTTCAGATGTGAAACCTATGTTCCTGCTGAAGGCGTGGATCTCACTTACTCTTTTACCTGTTGCTAAGCACACGAGGAAAAGAGTTTTTAATGTGAGGTCCTTAAAAGAGGCTGATTGGAGCGGTTCAAATCCTGATGACATTAGGAACCTTAGGACCACGTCTAGATTCCAGCCTGGAGTGGACAACCGACGTTCCTTTGAGGTCTCAAAAGACCTAAGGAGGTCCTGTAGATCTTTGTTGGAGGAAAGATCCAAGCCTCTGTGGCGGAAAACCGCTGCCAACAAACTTCTGTAACCCTTGATCGTAGGAGCTGATAGGGATCTTACGTTCCTTAGATGTAACAGGAAGTCAGCAATCTGGGTTACATTGGTACTGGTTGAGGAAAACTGCATTGGCCTTGCACCAGCTTCGGAAGACTTCCCATTAAGACTGATAGACTCTGAGAGTGGATGTCGTCCTTGCTCTGGCAATCGCTCTGGCTGCCTCCTTCGAAAAGCCTCTAGCTCTTGAGAGTCTTTCGATAGTCTGAAGGCAGTCAGACGAAGAGCGTGGAGGTTGGGTGTACCTTCTTTACGTGAGGTTGACGCAGAAGGTCCACTCTAGGAGGAAGAGTCCTGGGAACGTCGACCAGCCATTGCAGTACCTCAGTGAACCATTCTCTCGCGGGCCAGAGGGGAGCAACCAACGTCAGCCGTGTCCCTTTGTGAGAGGCGAACTTCTGAAGTACCCTGTTGACAATCTTGAACGGCGGGAATGCATACAGGTTGAGATGGGACCAATCCAGCAGAAAGGCATCCACGCGAACTGCTGCTGGGTCTGGAATCGGAGAACAATACAAGAGGAGCCTCTTGGTCATCGAGGTAGCGAATAGATCTATGGTTGGCTGACCCCACAGGGCCCAAAGTCTGCTGCAAACATTCTTGTGAAGGGTCCACTCTGTGGGGAAGACCTGACCCTTCCGGCTGAGGCGATCTGCCATGACATTCATATCGCCCTGAATGAGCCTCGTTACCAGCGTGAGCTTTCGATCTTTTGACCAAATGAGGAGGTCCCTTGCGATCTCGAACAACTTCCTCGAATGAGTCCCTCCCTGCTTGGAGATGTAAGCCAAGGCTGTGGTGTAGTCGGAGTTCACCTCCACCACCTTGTTAAGCTGGAGGGACTTGAAGTTTATCAAGGCCAAATGAACTGCCAACAACTCCTTGCAATAGATGTGAAGTGTCCTTTGCTCCTGATTCCATGTTCCCGAGCATTCCTGTCCGTCCAGTGTCGCACCCCAGCCCGTGTCCGATGCGTCCGAGAAGAGACGGTGGTCGGAGGTCTGAACAGCCAAAGGTAGACCTTCCTTGAGAAGAATGCTGTTCTTCCACCACGTTAGAGTAGACCTCATCTCTTCGGAAACAGGAACTGAGCCCGTCTCTAGCGTCATGTCCTTTATCCAGTGAGCAGCTAGATGATACTGAAGGGGGCGGAGGTGGAGTCTCCCTAACTCGATGAACAGGGCCAGCGATGAAAGTGTCCCTGTTAGACTCATCCACTGCCTGACTAAGCATCGGTTCCTTCTCAGCATGCTCTGGATGCATTCTAGGGCTTGGAAGATCCTTGGGGCCGACGGACAAGTCCGAAAAGCTCGACTCTAAAGATCCATACCCAAGGAGACAATGGTCTGGGATGGAACGAGCTGAGACTCCTCAAAATTGACCAGGAGGCCCAGTTCCTTGGTCAGATCCATAGTCCATTTGAAAATCTCCAGACAGCGACGACTTGAGGGAGCTCTTAAAAGCCAGTCGTCTGACGGAGCCGGACACAAGATCATGATACTGCTGCACAGTCTGTAAACTGTCAATCATGGGCAAGCGAGGAAGTACAGTGACAACCCGAATCTGTCTAGACTGTCTGGGTCGTACAGACAACTCCTTAACGGGTTGCTGAGGTTGCCGCACTGCGTCACAACAAGTCCCTTCTGTTGGTTGTTGAACGTCTTCCCCGTGACACATTGACTCCGTAAACAAAAAATCCTCTAACAAGGACTAAGCTTGGACTGCATGTCATGCAACACAGCTCAAGGTCTATGGGAGCAGGTGTGGTAACAGACGGGATTAGCGGCTGAAGTGTAACCATTACCTTCCCTGTAAGCATGTTATGCTTAAATAAAAGTCCATAAGAGGTTATGCAGCTAAAGGCTCCCTCCAAATGACAGAGTCCTCAAGGGAATATCAGAAGGAGGGAGAAAAGAACTTTCTCATCTACAGGGACCTTATCCTAGAAAAGCTAAGTTCTCTGAGTGAGGGTTCACTGGTGCAAAGCAGCAGACTAGAAGGCAACGTTATGAAACTGCTTGACAGTCTAGTGAGTTGGCAACAACCCAAGATGTGTTGAGAAGCATGCGGTAAGGTATGCAGATCATGATGTATGCAGAGTATGCTGTATGCAGAGCATGCTGTATGTAGAGCATGTTGTATGCAGAGCATGCTGAATGCAGAGCATGCTGTATGCAGAGCATGTTGTATGCAGAGCATGCTGAATGCAGAGCATGCTGAATGCTGAGCATGTAGTAAGCAGAGCCTGCTGTAAGCAGAGCCTGCTGAAAGGAAAGCAGAGCGTGTGCATGGCGTTTAACATTTCTCAGAAATTCCATGACCAGTGCTAGAGTGCTTTATGCATGCTTGCATGGGGTTTAAACCATGGTATGCTGAACAGCAGAGTCAGAACGAGCTGGAACAACAATAGTGTGGTTTCCTCTTCAAGACTCCGATGAGGGAACACCTGAGGCTCAGTCTGCAAAGGCTGAATAAAAGACAAGCAGAAGGAAGGCGCATGGGTGGAGGAGGCTGACTCCTAGCATGAGTGGATGAACCCAAGGGTTGCGCTTGCTGAGCGGTTGGCGGAAGCGGAGTAGCAAGTTCCAGTTCCTGTGGTGTGAGCGGAGCGCGATGAGGAAGAGGCTGCGCAGAACAAGGTAAATGTCTCGCAAGCTGAGGCTCCTGAGGCGCAAGGCTAAGGTGTTGTGGTGCTTGCCTTATGGAGGGTTGAGCTCGCTGCAGCAAGAGCTGAGGAAACTGACTCATGGACGGGAGAGGTTGTTGTACCTCAACCGAGTGTTGCATCACTGGTGGAGCAGCAAGTGGAGGCGGAGGAAGAGAGGTATAATCCTCCTGATCCCAATGTAAAGGTTGCCTTAAGAAAGGCGGAGGCTGAACACCACAGGGAACAGCAAACTCAGCACGTGTCTCAACATCGTACGCCTGGCAGGTGGAACTGCTGGCAGGTGGTACTGCGATCAGGCGGAGCGAGTGTAGGTGGAGGGAGTGTAGGCGGAGGCGGAGGAGCAACACTCTCAGCCCGACACTCACGCATCAAGTCCGAAAGCTGTGCTTGCATGGACTGTAGTAGAGTCCACAACATCATACGCCTGGCAGATGGTACTGTGATCAGGCGGAGCGAGTGTAGGAGGAGGGAGTGTAGGCGGAGGCGGAGGAGCAACACTCTCAGCCCGACACTCACTCATCAAGTCCGAAAGCTGTGCTTGCATGGACTGTAGTAGAGTCCACAACATCGTACGCCTGGCAGATGGTACTGTGATCAGGCGCAGCGAGTGTAGGAGGAGGGAGTGTAGGCGGAGGCGGAGGAGCAACACTCTCAGCCCGACACTCACTCATCAAGTCCGAAAGCTGTGCTTGCATGGACTGTAGTAGAGTTCACAACATCGTACGCCTGGCAGATGGTGCTGCGACCAGGCGGAGCAGGTGCAGGCTGGGCGAGCACAGGCGGAGCAGGTGCAGGCTGGGCGAGCACAGGCGGAGCGAGAACAGGTGGAGGGAGAGGTGCAACACTCTCAGCCCGACAAGACCGAAAGTTGTGACTGTATGGACTGCAGTAGAGTTAACTTGGGGTCGGCAGACACTAAGTTCTGCTGAGGTAAAGCCTTAACAGCAGAGATCTGTTGTGGCAGAACCTTACTCCTCTTAGGCGGAGTGTAATCAACTGATGACTGTATTCGGGTTGTGAACTTTAACTTCGTACGTCTGGCATAGGTCTGGACTTAACGTTTAAGAAGTCTTGAGACCTGAGACCAGCGTTACTCTGCCTTTATTTTCTCCCCTAATCTCTTCTGCAGACGAGCAAAATAAGGGCTCAATCGTCTGCGGGTGGGAGTGACGGTCTCGGTAAGACACGCCCACAACCACCGAGAATACTTCTGTGCGTCGATCAAGGCCTGCTGAACCCTTATGCCCTTCGACATTGCTTCTCCCCTGGGCTTGGGAGCTTGCAAGAGGTCCCGGACTGGGAGGACGACTGGCGCGCACAAAAGTACCCTCACGCACTAATCACTTATCACTTTGATTTCTGTTTGCACTTATTTCACTGAACTCGAAACTTTAAGTGGTTTGTACCTGAAATACGCAATTCTATCCTTTCTCAAAGTTAGTAATTGCGAAAACAGAATTACAATGTAACAGAAAAATCTAATGAAAGATAATTCAGTGGTTGGAAAGAGACTAAACACTAGATCACTCTAGAAACGTTTAGTTTCTTCCCCTAAAGAGACTAGGGAGAAGAGCAAAAAACGATAACGACGTTACTCGTACGCCTGGCAGGCTTGAATGAAACGTTTATCCTCTTTCTCC
>NC_090729.1:144659854-144667354 GCF_036898095.1 Palaemon carinicauda
GTTTTGGCAAGCATGGCGGGACAACGGGGCAGACCCATGAACGGTTACTGTTCTCAGGGAGGGATACAGGATTCCCTTCCGGTCAGAGCCGCCCCCGCTGATCCCCGATCACCGAGGGGTATGGTTAGCTCCCAACGACTCGGAGAAGAAGGCAGCTCTACAGGCTGAAGTGTCAGTTATGCTGGAGAAAAGAGCCCTGCAACCCGTGCACGAGCCGTCGCCGGGATTCTACAGCAGACTCTTCCTGGTGGAGAAAGCGACAGGAGATTGGAGACCAGTAATCGACCTCTCTGCATTGAACAAGTTCATCAAGAAGACACCCTTCAAAATGGACACGCCGAAGTCGGTTTTGGCAGCCTTGAGAGAAGGGGATTTCATGATGTCCCTGGATCTCAAGGATGCCTACTTCCAGGTTCCCGTTCACCCCTCCAACAGGAAGTTTCTCAGGGTAAAGTAGGGCCCCCATACTCTTCAATTCAGGACCCTCTGCTTCGGTCTGTCGACAGCTCCTCAAGTCTTCACGAGAGTCTTCACCCTGGTCTCGACCAGGGCACACAAGCAAGGCATCAGACTGATAAGGTACCTCGACGACTGGTTGTTGCTTTCAGCCTCAGAGGTAATCTTGAAAGAACAAGGGAGTCAACTAATCAATTTCTGCAAAGACCTTGGGATAACCATCAATTTCGGAAAATCCCATCTGGTTCCCACCACCAGGATGACTTACCTGGGGATGGTGTTAGATTCCCGGCTGGTGAGAGAATTACCGTCCCAGGAGAGAGTAGACAACCTGGACCAGGTGATCTGCTCGTTCCTGGCCGGTGCCCCAAGGAAGGCCAATGATTGGCAGAGATTAGTAGGTCACCTGGTCTCATTGGAGAATTATAGTAGTAAGTCCCGATAAGTAGGAGAGCTCGGGAAGGAGTTGAAAAGTTTCAATTGGAGATATTGGTATAGGTGAAGTAAAAAAAACTTCATAGTGGTTTAAGCTTAAGTTGTGAGGTGGATGGATAGTGTGAGATTTCAGCTGAGTAAGAGAGAGCTGAAAGGAGGGAGTTATAGCAGCTTGAGTAGTAGAGATAGGATGGAATAAAAAATTCCTGTACCTGTAAATCTAGAAAAAAAAAAGTAAAAATAATGTTATTATTTAATATATTGAGACTTCTATCAAAGATGGTTGGGAGGGATACCTGACCTGGGAAGAGAGAGATTGAAGGTGAAAAGCTGTATACCAAAAAGACCGCCGACGGCTCCGCTCCCATCTTCAACGTTGAAGAAAGGACGGGAAGGCAAAACTGTCTCCTTATAAGGAGTACGAGTTGTTGCCCTCAGCCACCAGCACCCGTTCTAATCCCAGCAAGGGAGATTAGCTGAGAGGGGAGAAAGAAATGCTGGGAAGTCTAAAAGACCACCGACGACTCCGACCCCATTCTCAAAGCCGAAAACAGGACGGGAAGACAAAACTGTCTCCTTATAAGGAGTACGAGTTGTTGCCCTCAGCCGCCAACAACCGTTCTGCTCCCAACATAGAAGGTGAAGGCGGGATGAGGTTTCTTTTCAATTGCCGCTTAGATTGCCGATTGGCGTTGTTGCAACGTTATCTCGGTGGAGGGTAGCTGCAGAGAAAGGCTGAGAGGGTATTATGATTGTCGATTATGTGTTTGACAATTGCTGTTGCAGTTGCAGGATTGTTGGGGTTAAAATCCTGTCGAAGTAGGCTTGTTTCCTGACATTGCTGTAGATAGTGCTGTAGGGGTTCCTCTGTGTCTTAATTACAGTGCTTGCACGGTCTTATTGGTCTATGCTGTGCTGCACCTGTGCCTCTATATCTGTTTTGGTGCTATCCTTCGGGTAGGGTATGGAGTGGACCATTTGGGAAGTATACTTTCATTGTGCCAATAGTGGAGAATGCAAATTTCCTATCCAACGTATGATACTTTCTTAAAATTCTCGGGCAGGTAAACCAACGGGAAAAAAAAAAAAATAAAAATCAATTCCCCCCTTGACTATGGACCCTTCAAACACTGACTCCCTATCCCCTGGATATGCTGAATCTTCCCGGGCACTGTTGATGACCTCTGATAATTTGAATAGGGAAAATTCTGTTGATGCCCTCGGAACGGGAAAGGACCATTCTACAATATTACAAAATCAAGTAATTTAGGCAACACAAGGAAACTTCAAATCCTTCATGTTACCCAAATTCCAAGAGTCAAACTACGATGATCTATATAGCATTTGAATGCTATGGATGTACAAAAGAAATAAGGATAAAACTTTAGGATGAAAAATGGGATGCATGGATATCTTACAGTAGTTAGGACGAAGCATTTAGTGCAATAAGCAACTTGAATAATATTAAAATTAATAACTTGAATGTCGCGGCTGCTCTCTGTGATAAGGTACCAAAAGATTTGGATGTGTATAGGCCTGCCGATTGGTTGGAAAAAGACGCAAATTTAGTTATGCCCTCCCAGAGGAAGCCAAAACCACCAATGTGGCTTATAGCTGAATCAAAGGGGGTTACAGGGAATTATTCTAAAATATGCAAATTAATTCAGAAAAAAGTAGGAACTATTGCACCAGGTGATATATCTCATTTTGGAAAAAATAGCTTCCTTATCCATGCCAAATCAAGTACACAGTCTGTAATACTGTCCAACATGAAAACAAGTAATGATGACATTAAGTTAGATGTCAAACCCCACCTAAATTTTAGCTATGGAAGGGGGTTAGTTTTTAACAGAGATCTGTATGAATTTACAGAGAAGGAGATACTGGCCATGTGTCCACTAAATGTATGGAAAGTTCACAAAGTCCCAGGTACATCAATGATAATCCTTACGTTCCAGGATGCTGATATACCCTTCAATATTACTATTGAAAACGAAATAATTAAAGTACGACCATTCAAGCAGAAGCCACTGCAGTGTTTTAATTGTTTTAAATTTGGACACCCGTCTAAGGTTTGCAAAAATGAGAAAATATGTGGTATTTGCTCCAAATCTTACCATGGATAATGTGCACTTGGAGAGAGGTGTTTAAATTGCAACTTGAGTCATAAATCCACAGACAAGAGCTGTGAGTGGTATAAGTTGAAAGAAGCCGCCCTTAACAAATCTAGTTTGGAACATATAAGTGTGGGACATGCCAAAAGACTATTAAATAAATCAAATAGCTGTGCCAAGGCATTAAAATCAAACCCATCTAGTACTGCCAATAACTCTAGAAAAAGAAATATACCATCTGATAAAATGTCAAATGACGAGGTAAGCATATTACCTCCTGAGGCCTTACCACGGTGTATTAACACTAAGGCATTGTCCATATCTGTACAACCCTCGTCCCCCATTACAAAGACTAGTACAAACCTCACAGGCGATGTCCTTGCCTGATTTGATGGAGGTTCCACTTAAGGCCAACTTACCTGATGCACCTGTAGTGGGAAAGGAGAAAAAATCTAGAATCCCACCATCTATTAATCGTACAAGAGAGAGACCTCCATCACTCTCTCCCCCCACCATTAGAAACACTAAGGTTATGACATCAAATAAATTTGATGTTTTGTCTGTTGATGTTTCTAATGAACCAGAAGATAAACTGAATAAATCAGAAATTCAAGTTGAGGTTCAACATCCGCCTCAACAAATAGATCAAAAGGATACAAAGAAAAACACAAATGTAAAACCCAACATAACAAGACCATCTCTGAAGAAACCTACAGGTAATAATGTTAGATTAAAAACTGCTAATGGGAAGACCTCATCCAAGATGTCTTCCAGAGGTAATCCTTAGTTTTCTCCTCCATTTTGCAATGGAATTGTCAGGGTTTAAGGGCCAAATATGAAGAACTTATGTTCCTAATTCATGAACATTCCCCTATAATATTATGTCTATAGGAAAGTAAACTTGATGCTAACACTCCTAGTCCTCGAGAGTATGTTAGCTATAGAACACCATATAATCAACAAGCAGGGAGCCATGGCGAAGTCTCATATACGTTCGTCGAGATGTTCCCCAAATACCTATGGCTATTCATACACCCCTGCAGGGAGTGGTTGTACAAATTGATATAGGGAGAAAATATGCAATATGCTCTCTGTACTTACCTTCAAAGGATAGTATTTTATATGATGATTAATAGAGGTCATTCAACAACTCCCTCAACCTTTTCTCTTACTGGGAGATATGAATGTTAGACATCCTTTATGGGGTGATGTTTTGGCAAACACAAGGAGCAATATTATCTCATCAATTGTGGAGGATGAGGATGTGGGACTCCTTAATACGCACTTCCATGTTCAGACAGGTACCTTGTCATGCATTGACCTTTCAATTGTAAGCTCTAACTGCCTTCTTGATTTTGATTGGAGGACATTAGATGATTGGCATACAAGTGATCAAGCACCAATCATTATAAACACCAAGGGTCCGCCTTTACAAAGATCGCCGCGATGGAATCTTGGCAAGGCAGACAGGGTTAAATTTAGTGAACCAAGTGAAATCGGGGTCAGTGCAGAACAGTTTGAAAGTATTGATGATGCCATAGACCTACTGAATGGAACTCTCCATACGGCAGGAATCAATTCAATTCCCTAAACCACAGGACTATTCAAAAGACGACCAGTCCTGTGGTTGTCTTCAGAATTAACAGCCTTGCACAGAGCCACCAGGAAATCTCTTGACTAGATTGCGTAGACGCTGTACGGATGAAAATTTGATAACATACAAAAAGTGTAGAGCACAGTTCCCTCGTGCCATGAAAGAAGCTAGACGCCAATCTTGGGTGGCTTTTGTTTCCTACATTAATAGTAGAACACCACCATCTTCTGCATGGAGGAAAATAAAAAAAGATTGCAGGCAAATTTACCCCGAACCCACCACCAGTGTTGAAAGTGAATGGTCAGTATGTGACTGAAGGAAATGAAGTTAGCAATGCCCTGGCTGACCATTTTTCAAATGTATCGTGCAAGAGTGTAGCAGCTCCTGGTCACCAGTCCAGGAGCATTGAAGAAAAGAAAATTTTAAATTTTGCAACAGGAAGGGAAGAATCGTATAACTTGATTTCGCACTCGCTACTTGTAATGATACAGCTCCTGGAGCTGATGGAATTCCATATGCAATGGTTAAACATGTACATTTTAATACAATGTTATTTATTTTAAGCATTATTAATAGAATATGGCATGATCATAGTTACCCAAGTGTTTGGGAACTAGCCATTATTTTAGCCTTTTTAAAACCCGGTAAGGACAAGTTTTTAGCAGCAAGCTATCGACCTATTGCATTGACTTCTTGTTTATGTAAAATCATGGAGAAGATGGTCAATGCAAGGTTGATGTGGTACTTTGAAAAGAAGGGTATTTTATCACCGATTCAATGTGGATTCAGAAAAATGCGCTCAACAACTGATGTGTTAATACGACTTGAGTACTCCATTTGTGAAGCCTTTGCTTCCAAACAGCACCATGTGACAGTATTTTTTTACCTTGAAAAGGCATATGATAGGACTACCACATGGAGATATGGTATACTTAAAATAATTCATGAATTAGGATTAAAAGGAGAACTACCACTATTTACTCAGTCATTTCCTTCACATAGAGTTTTTCAAGTGAGAGTTGGGAAAACTCTATCAGAGAATAAGTGTCAGGAAGAAGGAGTTCCTCAGGGGAGTGTACTGAGTGCTCGTCCTTAAGGCGAAACTAGGCA
The DNA here is from genome assembly GCF_036898095.1 of Palaemon carinicauda. Classification (NCBI taxonomy): domain Eukaryota; kingdom Metazoa; phylum Arthropoda; class Malacostraca; order Decapoda; family Palaemonidae; genus Palaemon; species Palaemon carinicauda. The sequence goes on from NC_090729.1 coordinate 144,665,564, forward strand.
GTCGCCTAGGATGCAAGAATGAAGGGGGCGCAAGAACTGGGAACTAAATAAATAAATAAACAAATAAATATATATGCAAAGCAATTATATATATATATATATATATATATATATATATATATATATATATATATATATATATATATATATATGGATAAATATCAACACAACATCGTGTTCAAATAGAAATAAATTTCTACCTCATACTTGGGATCGAACGCTAGCCCCTTCTAATGAAAGGCCAGGTCGAAACCAACCATGCCACAAGAGGCCATAAAAGGAAATCCGAACCTGACGCTAATCTAGCTGTCCGAGGATTTACCTGGCGAGACATCAGTCTCTTACCAGCGAGTTTTACCCGATTTCCCCGGCCCACCACGTGACACAATTGGTAGTAATTCATTCAAATTACCCCTAATGAGTCAATATGGATAAATATCAACACAACGTCGTGTTCAAATAGAAATAAATTTCTACCTTATACTTGGGATCGAACGCTAGCCCCTTCTAATGAAAGGCCAGGTCGAAACCAACCATGCCACGAGAGGCCATAAAAGGAAATCCGAACCTGACGCTAATCTAGCTGTCCGAGGATTTACCTGGCGAGACATCAGTCTCTTACCAGCGAGTTTTACCCGATTTCCCCGGCCCACCACGTGACACAATTGGTAGTAATTCATTCAAATTACCCCTAATGAGTCAATATGGATAAATATCAACACAACGTCGTGTTCAAATAGAAATAAATTTCTACCTTATACTTGGGATCGAACGCTAGCCCCTTCTAATGAAAGGCCAGGTCGAAACCAACCATGCCACGAGAGGCCATAAAAGGAAATCCGAACCTGACTCTAATCTAGCTGTCCGAGGATTTACCTGGCGAGACATCAGTCTCTTACCAGCGAGTTTTACCCGATTTCCCCGGCCCACCACGTGACACAATTGGTAGTAATTCATTCAAATTACCCCTAATGAGTCAATATGGATAAATATCAACACAACATCGTGTTCAAATAGAAATAAATTTCTACCTCATACTTGGGATCGAACGCTAGCCCCTTCTAATGAAAGGCCAGGTCGAAACCAACCATGCCACGAGAGGCCATAAAAGGAAATCCGAACCTGACGCTAATCTAGCTGTCCGAGGATTTACCTGGCGAGACATCAGTCTCTTACCAGCGAGTTTTACCCGATTTCCCCGGCCCACCACGTGACACAATTGGTAGTAATTCATTCAAATTACCCCTAATGAGTCAATATGGATAAATATAAACACAACATCGTGTTCAAATAGAAATAAATTTCTACCTCATACTTGGGATTGAACGCTAGCCCCTTCTAATGAAAGGCCAGGTCGAAACCAACCATGCCACGAGAGGCCATAAAAGGAAATCCGAACCTGACGCTAATCTAGCTGTCCGAGGATTTACCTGGCGAGACATCAGTCTCTTACCAGCGAGTTTTACCCGATTTCCCCGGCCCACCACGTGACACAATTGGTAGTAATTCATTCAAATTACCCCTAATGAGTCAATATGGATAAATATCAACACAACATCGTGTTCAAATAGAAATAAATTTCTACCTCATACTTGGGATCGAACGCTAGCCCCTTCTAATGAAAGGCCAGGTCGAAACCAACCATGCCACGAGAGGCCATAAAAGGAAATCCGAACCTGACGCTAATCTAGCTGTCCGAGGATTTACCTGGCGAGACATCAGTCTCTTACCAGCGAGTTTTACCCGATTTCCCCGGCCCACCACGTGACACAATTGGTAGTAATTCATTCA
>NC_090729.1:144669854-144694854 GCF_036898095.1 Palaemon carinicauda
TGGAGCACAGACATACTGCATGTTCCCCTACATGTCTACAAGTTGAGACTCGAGAGTGAGGCTACTAATGATTAATTCGAGTCTTCAACATTCCCGGGTAGACCGTAGAATCGTAGATCCTGTACTGTATATGATTCCACCAAATTCGTGATTCATCACCTACCAGTTACCAGGTAGGCCTAGGCCTAGTTTTTGATCATTGATTTAACTTACACAGTATAGATGTCGGAGGGTAGCCGATAAATCACAACATCGACATAATTTTTCTTGCTAATATTAGTGCATGTAACTTGATGTAGGCCTAGCTGCCTAAGGTATTATGATTTATGATAAAATCTAAGGGCTATGTAGATGTTGGCCTATGATCATAAGGGTCCCTATGGCTATGGGTAGTGACTGTGAGCCTAGATCTAGATAATAGACCTATGTTATTATAGATAGTGTAAGGACAGTGAGACAAGCGTCACCAAGATCAACTGATACTTTATTTGAATGCGCACGGAAATACATAACAAGGTGCGGACGGAAACGTAGGATTACATTGGCGCCAAGTCAGATTGAAGTGCCCGCCAAAATATATGTGTTTTCTTACACTTACAAATATATGAATTATGGGTTAACAAAAACATGTCATGAAACGATACATATATCAAAATGTAGCTCTGGTAGAGCGGAATATATATACATAGGACACCACAGTGTGGCGAAGAGAGAATTTAAATAAATAAGTAGTTTGTCGATTTTCTGGAGGACGAAGGGATCGGTGTCCTTACAAGTACTCCCCCCCCAAGACATCGGGCGGCGTAGAGGGCTGATGATCAATCTTCGTATCTCTTCGGGCGTCGGAGGGTTCCTCTTGTTTTTGAACGGAGGGGCGCGCTGGCGGTCGGTGTAAGGATCTCTTCCTCTTGACGTCGTTTGATGATTTTTCCTTCGTTGGGCGGCTTGTTTTGTGGCGGAACTCTGGGTCTGCCAGGTCCAGCGGAGGCGGTGTCGCTTCCTTCGAGAAACGCTGGTTTCACGCGGTCTATAGAGACCCAGTCCTCTTGGCCATGGACGTCGAGAAGGAAGGCTTTCGTTGTCTTTTTAATAACCCGGTAGGGACCTCGATAAGGTCTAGTCAGTGGTTGTCGATGAGCGTCGACACGGACGAAAACGTACTCGCAGTCATCCAGGCTTTTTGGCTTGAAGTGCTTGGTTCTGTCCTGGTAAGTTTTGAGACACGGCCTGAACTTCCTGGCGATATCCCTTAGGTGATCCAGCTGCGTGTCGTCGGTTGATGAGGGAAAGAATTCGCCAGGAACTGCGAGCGCTTCTCCGTAAACTTTTTCGGCGGGCGAAGGTTCGCCGTCTGCGCGAGGGGCGGTGCGAAGGCCGAGGAGTACCCAAGGAAGTCGTGATTTCCAGTCCCCGTCGGTGCAGCTCGCCATCAGGGACGCCTTGAGGGCGCGGTGCGTTCGTTCGACTATGCCGTTTGCCGCGGGGTTGTATGCCGTGGTGCTGTGGAGCGTCGTCCCCATCAGGTTCGCCAAAGCCAGCCATATTTCTGAGAGGAAAGCGGGGCCTCTGTCAGTCGTGATGTCGTCAGGAACGCCAAACCTGCTCACCCAGCTTGACAGGAGGGCTTCGGCACATGCTTGAGTCGTAGCTTCGGTCATCGGCGATGCCTCCAACCACCTCGTGGAGCGATCGATGATCGTAAGTAGGTAGCGAGCGGATCCAGAAGGGGGCAATGGTCCCACGACGTCGATGTGTATATGTCCGAAACGTCTTTTTGGCTGGGGAAAATCGCCCACCCCCGATTCGGTGTGACGGCTGACCTTGCTTGACTGGCAGTTGATGCACGACCTCGCCCATTCCCGGGCGTCCTTTTTTATCCCTGGCCAGACAAACTTTTCAGACAGAAGGCGAGCGGTGGTGCGTCCTGAGGGGTGCGAAAGTCCATGGATGATATCGAATATTTTCCTTCTGCAGGAGGCTGGTACCCAGGGACGAGGGCGGCCCGTGCTGGTGTCGCAAAGAATAGTTACTCCTGCTGGTCCGAGGGGAACCGCACTTATCTTGAGCGCGGATGGCTCCGTCAGGTGAACCTGTGCTTCTCGGTCGGTGCGTTGTTCAGTTGCGAGATTGGCGTAGTCGATTCCCAGGTGGATCGCGTCAATTTCAATCCTTGAAAGGGCGTCCGCGACTGGGTTTTTCTTTCCTGGGACGTAACGTATGGTGCACCCAAATTCGGCGATTGATGCGAGATGACGTTGTTGACGGGATGACCATGCGTCCGTTGATTTCGTGAAGGCGTGGACGAGGGGTTGATGATCCGTTGCAATCGTGAAGGGGGTGCCTTCCAAGATGTGCCTGAAGTGGCGGACGGCGAGGTAGACGGCGAGGAGTTCCCTATCGAAGGTGCTGTATCTTGTTTCGGCGGGTTTCAATTTCTTGCTGAAGAATGCCAGCGGTCGAGGAGAACCATCGACGAGTTGCTCAAGCACAGCCCCGCAGGCGACGTTGCTGGCGTCGGTCGTTAGTCGCATGGGCGCGTTGTCGTCGAAATGAGCCAGGGTGGTGGCATTCGCAAGGGCATCCTTCTTCCGAGCGAATGCCTGTTGCTGGGGCAAGCCCCACTCGAGTTTTTTTGCTTTTCCTTTCAGGACGTCGTCGAGGGGTGACAGGGTTTGTGCGATGTTGGGGATGAAGCGCTTGTAGTAATTGACCATTCCCAAGAACTCCTGAAGTTGGCGAATGGTCGTAGGTATTAGGAACTTCCTGATGGCGTCGACTTTGGTTGTCATGGGTTTTACCCCGCGCGAGGATACACGGTGACCAAGGAAATCCACTCCCTCCGCACCGAACGTACATTTGTCGAAGCGTACGACTAGGCCGTTCTCCTGTAGCCGCTTTAGGACGGTGCGGACGTGTCCCCGGTGTTCCTCCTTGGTTTTCGAGAATATTAGGATGACGTCGACGTAGCAGACGCAGAAAGGTAGGTCACCCAGAATGCTATCCATTAGTCGTTGGAAGGTTGCCCCGGCGTTGCGTAGACCGAAGGTTGAGTATGCGAAGGTGTAGGATCCGAACGGCGTTACAATGGCAGTTTTCGGGATATCTTCCGGGAATACGGGGACCTGGAAGTAAGACTTGAGAAGGTCCATCTTGGTAAAAAAACTTGCGCCGTGCAGCGCGTTCGTTAGGTCCTGCATGTTGGGCAGTGGGTAGTGATCGGGCGTTCTGATGAGGTTGAGGCGCCTGTAGTCGCCGCAAGGTCTCCAGGACCCGTCCGGTTTTTTAACCACGTGCAGGGGTGATGCCCAGGGGCTCGATGCTTTCTTACAGATACCCATGCGTTCCATGTCCTCGAAGGCGCGTTTGGCATCCTTCAGTTTCGGAGGTGGGAGGCGGCGGAATTTGGCGTGAGTGGGAGGTCCTGTCGTTGTGATGTGGTGGTAGATGCCCTGCTTGGACGGGGAACCTGGCGAGTGTCGGAGCTCGGGCTTGAAAACCTCGGGAAACTCTCGTAGGAGGTCGGCGTAGGGGTGCGTTGTTACGGCGGATACGGACATTGTTGCAGGGCCATGTTCTAGGGCGCGAGACTGGCAGGTCCCCGTGTCGATGAGACGTCTGTTAGCGACATCGACGAGGAGTCCATGGTGGGCGAGGAAATCCGCACCGAGGAGGGGGCGATTGACGTCGGCGATAGCGAAGGGCCAAGAATACGAACGGCCCATGATAGATATCCTGAGGGTCCTGATTCCATAGCACCGTATGGGAGATCCGTTGGCGGCGATGAGTGAGGGAGAGTTTTTGTCGGGACCACGGTCTAGGTCGGACTTCGAAGGAGGAAACGTTGACTGTGTTGCGCCGGTGTCCACCATGAGTCTACGGTTGGAAATGGTATCGAGGATACAGAAACCAATCTTGTTATGGTTAACTGCGGCCGCGATGGTGGCAGGTGGATGCTTCTGGCGTCATCTTCTAGGGAAACTGCATGGTGCTCTACATTTCTTGGCGTCGCTGCCGAATTGTTGGTGGTAGAAGCACCATGCTGGGTTAGGCCTAGGGTTTGGTCGCGTCGGTTGCGGTGGTTTCTTTCTTGATAGAATGTTGATCTCGTCGTCCTCGAGGGCCATTGCCGAGGAGTCTATGAAAGAGCAGCTGCTGAAGGAGGAGAACGGAGGCGGTGTTGACGATGATGCTCCGAGGCGAGATGCTTTGGAGGCCTCGTGGAGCTTCTGAGCCTTCGACAGGAGTTTGTTCATCGGGAGCGTGTCGGCGTCTGTCAATTGGGCCCGTACGTCCTGTGGTAGGCGTCGAAGAAAGATCTCGCGAGATAAGCTAATCTCACGTCGTCGGCCGTTGCTGTCTGTTTTGGGGAGCATGAGCAGGCCGGTTAGCTCGTCCCACGCCTCGACAGGAGAGGTGTTACCCATGGGCTTGCCGGCGAGGTCCAGTACTTTCTGTGCCCTTGCTGAGACGGAGAGGGAGTAGATACCGATGAGTTTCGTTCTCAGGTCGTCGTATGAAACTTGGTCGGCCTGGGCGTCGAGCCATGGGGAAATCTTGTCGAATACTTCTTCAGGTATGGAGGTGAGAACGATGTCAGCCTTGGCACAGGAGTCGCTGAGTCTAGCGACGCGGAAGAGTACGTCTGCTCTCAGGAACCAGGAAGCGGTGTTGTGTTGAGAAAAGGGCGGCAGTTTGACTTTGGGCGTGGAGGCGAGGCCATTGGGTGCGATGGGCGTGTTGCTTCCTACATCGTGGCCAGACGACGAGTCGGCGAAGAGGTGAGAGGTTGATATGTCGGTTAAGCTCATCCTACTGCCTTACGTTCACCGAAGTGTGGGAGAACCAAAGGCAGGTTCTTGCCTAAGGTAACGGAGTATGTAGAAGGTAGCACGGCCGTAATAAGTCCGTTAATGGCAAAGCCAAAACCGCTGATGCTACTTTCAACTCCGGGGTCACCAGTTGTAAGGACAGTGAGACAAGCGTCACCAAGATCAACTGATACTTTATTTGAATGCGCACGGAAATACATAACAAGGTGCGGACGGAAACGTAGGATTACATTGGCGCCAAGTCAGATTGAAGTGCCCGCCAAAATATATGTGTTTTCTTACACTTACAAATATATGAATTATGGGTTAACAAAAACATGTCATGAAACGATACATATATCAAAATGTAGCTCTGGTAGAGCGGAATATATATACATAGGACACCACAGTGTGGCGAAGAGAGAATTTAAATAAATAAGTAGTTTGTCGATTTTCTGGACGACGAAGGGATCGGTGTCCTTACAATAGGCTTTAGGCTTATGATGAATCACTGATCTAATACCATAACCATAGCAGGCCTTATTAGTTATTGCTAAAAATTTTCAACTTGTAGATTAGTGGTAGGCTACTGGTTCCCAACCGGGGGGGGGGGGGGGGGATTTGATTTTTAAGAAGGGAAGTTCGAGAGAGTTATTATTATTATTATTATCATTATTATTATTATTGTTGTTGTTGTTATTATTATTATTAGGGGACAGTAAATCTTACCATCGCAAAACTAAGTAACGTTGTCTATAAAGCCTCCCATAGATGCTCGAGCAACCGGAAACATAGGTGAATTAGATTTTCTGTGGTATTTGCTGGCAAAAAGTGTTAAAGTGGCCGGGTGGGGGGGGGAGGGGCTGAAATCTGAACGTATATTGTGGTGTCTGCGGATCTACTTCAGTTTTCGCTTCATAGAACTTATCTAAAAGTGAACGTGTATGTGAAACGGAGATAACGGGATTAGATCTGTAATGATCTGTCGGCCTGAGCGTCCAAGGGGGGCTTTAGGCTAATGGCGATTTGCTTTTCTTCACAAAAAATAATAAATAAAATAAAAAATAAAAAAGATAAAAAAATATATAAATAAATAAAATAAAATAAGAAAATCACCGAACTTTATTTACCAGTGCTTAATTATATATATATATATATATATATATATATATATATATATATATATATATATATATATATATATATATATATATATATATATATATATATATATATAGCTATACCATGGATAAATATACAGTATACATACATATATATGTATATATATACGTACATATACATACACACACATAGTGCATGTGCAGTGTGCACTATGCATGCACAAAAATATGTGTATTAGTCAATTTGGCCGTCCTAGGGTTTCAATGGTGGACCCATGAATGGTCTCTAGCACAAGGGTTTTTTTTTTTTTTTCTTTTTTTTTTTTTTTGTGGATTCACCTTCCTTAGGGTTCCCTGAAGTAGTCTGGTTGGGTTGTCGCAATGACAGGCCCGTTTGCTGTGGCCTTCCCTTCCAATATTAAAATCATAGTTTCCTGATCAGGGAAACTCAAGGATAAGGGTTCTAACCTTCAAGGATAGAAAGTGTACGACCACCGGCCCTTTAATTTATTTAATATTGTAAGGAAAAACGTAAACTGATTTCTAATCAGAATATTGAAGAAATTCTATTCTTTCAATATAGGATGGGTCTCAGCAAACACCTGGGCAAGGATACCCAAGATGTATTGGAAGATAACTACTAGCATAATATATACTGCAAATATACTGACTACTGTATAAGCATATACTGTAATTCAGCCGGCATATAGCCAGCATAGCTAGTCCCTGCCGGCACAGCCCGGCCAGCATGCTAGCTAAAAGAGAGAGCGAAAGCATGGAGTGAAGGACTGTCTCATTACTGTGTATGTATACACTAATTAAGGATGTAACTATCTAATTTACTGCCTTTCTCCAGAAAGAAGGTTCAAATGGAAGGGGAGAATATATCATACAGGCTTCCATCCAGCCACCAGTACCATCACCGGCAATGTCCGGCCGGCACATGGCCGGCAGGCTAGCACCCGGCAGCACTGGTACAGTCGGTATACCGCCGGCTGAGTCAGCACCTGTCTGTGGCGGTCAGACCGGCATACCGCCGGCCAGGCTAGTACCCCGGCAATAGCACTTGTGGCCGGCAGTCCAAGGGGTTACTGAAGAACCTTGGTGACAGAAGAGACTTCCCACCAACAGCCATCATGGCTGCCGGCAGCCGTCATGGCCGCCGGCAGATGACATGGCTGCCAGCAGCCTGCATAGCCGCCGGCAGTTGTAGACAACAATTGTTGAGTAGGAGTTCAGCCGGCCCCACAACCCACCGGCAATCGGTGAGATTGCAGGACGACGGCCCAAAGAGATACGATGACTAGGCCATCACTAAAGGACAGAGGGGGAGGGAAAAGGGTCCTGTATAAGGTGTGGAAGGATCCGGCAAGGTTGCCGGTCCTGCCACACCCTAAAGAAACTCTGTTTCAGTATCGGCACCATCCTAGGCGGCAGGAGAATCTCTATTCTCCAGCCTAGGGTCTGCCAACACAGTTAAGGGGACGGCAGCAGTGCCGCCTCCTCTCAACAAAGGAGAAACAGAGTTCCAGTGCCGGCGCCATCCTAAGCAGCAGAAGAATGTCTATTCTTCAGCCTTGGGTCTGCTAGCACTGGACTAGTCTTCTAGACCGCAGGGAGAAGATGGCGGTATCATACAACCACTTCAAGTGCGGCCTAGGGAGGGCTAGCCTCCTATGCCGGCAACCTAGCCGGCAGGGGAATGACTATTCACCCTGCCGGCCGGCTGCCGGCTTAAGACTAAATACTCTGGGGTTCTGACCAAATCCCAAAACCTGCTATCTGGGGCTAAGGGAAGGGACAGAAAACCCTAGGCTAGTCATGACTGAATGAAAACTCGAGGCTCGACCCACTAGGGTTGTAGCCTAAGGCTACACTCAGAGGGAAGGAGGGATTACCCTTAAATCCCCACCAGAGACGAGTATCGGTTTATATAATAATTCTAGAAGATATCTATCTCTGCCTGAATTGATAAAACAATACACGAGGGTAACCGGGGAAATGTCTGAAAGTATACTATCGGTTTATATAATAATTCTAGGAGATATCTATCTCTGCCTGAATTGATAAAACAATACACGAGGGTAACCGGGGAAATATCGGATTGTATACTATCGGTTTATATAATAATTCTAGGAGATATCTATCTCCGCCTGAATTGATAAAACAATACACGAGGGTAACCGGGGAAATGTGTGAAAGTATACTATTTCGCCTAGGTTAGGTTACCTAGGCAAGACGAGATCTCGGTTACCTAAATCACCGAAACTCTGACTTATACGATCGACATAGGAAGAAATGAAAATTATGCATATGATAAATATCTTTACAAGTATAAATTGCCTAAATAGCTTTCATAATTAATCAATTAATGCTATTTCAACCGGGAATGTCGTTCTACTAACTAGATAACCCATGCCTAACGAACGACAGCGCCCATGGCGCCTCCGGTAACAGGCCTAGCTCCTAATCACAATAAATTACTCTAATTTCACTATGAAACAGGAGCTAAAATATACACATTGTAAAGAATCAATACTTAACTTTCCAGAGGCGAAAGAAGCTGGAGATTACATAATAATCCTTGTAAATCGATCGAAAAAGTTAGATCAACAGGGAACACCACCGTGCGAAATCGCTACAGAATTAGGAATGTCTGCCATCTTAGATATGGCGCCATTTTGACACTCAATAGTAGTATGGGAAGTAGGGTAACCTTGATAATGGTTCCCCTTCTATTTTGCCACTCTTCCCCCTCGAGGCGAAAACGCTATTCGGGGTGAAGATTGCTATGGTTCGTATCAAGATAAACGTCCCCTGATTTTATACGATATTCTTAAGAGAAATTTTAAGGATATTCGCGCCAGGAGTTAAAATTCTGGAGACCTAAAGGTAAATTCTCTGGGAATATCACTATAGTCAAATATCCCTTAGGAAGCTACTCTTAGGAACCTTCCATCAGGACGACATGGCTTGAGCCCAAAAATCTCTATTAACAATATTGGGTCCAAAAGCAATGTTACCTACGTTGGTAGCTGCAAGACTACAATGTTGGGCAATTACATTAGCCGCATATCAATATGATATAGAATATCGTCCTACGTCAAAGATGGGTAATACAGATGCTTTATTTAGATTTCCAGTAGACAAAGCACCAGAAGAGTATGATGATAGTATATTACTAGTTTCAGTATATGATGAACCCATTACAGCCAAGGATATTGCACATAATACCAAGAAAGACCCAATACTTAGTAAGGTTTTATTGAGTTTAATGACAGGTAGAGACTTATGTGGACAGGAGGTAAATTGTAGTCTATAAAGATACATGGAGTGAATTGAGTATAGCACACGGTTGTATAAAACGGTCAAGAGTAATTATTCTTAGTTCACTGTGGAATAAGGGTTTGTCTGAAATACATGCTGATCACCAAGGTATTGTCAGGTCAAAGTCTATTGCAAGAACTTTTGTCTGGTGGCCAGGTGTAGATAGAGACATTGAATTATTTGTAAGAAATTGTATGAATTGTGCTACGCAACAGAACAACCCTCAATTTGCTAGAATGCCCCGTGGGAATTACCCAGGTATCCATGGCAAAGAGTGCACATAGATTTTGCAGGTCCTTTCTTAGATTATTTGTTTTTGATAGTTGTAGATGCTTACAGTAAGTGGCCAGAAGTAATTAATTCCAGTGAAGACAACATCTTACGCCACAATTCAAGAATTAATGAAAAAATTTTCGACTCTTGGAATTCCTGAAAGAATTGTAACTGATAATGATCCACGGTTAACCTCACAGGAATTTAAAAGATTTTTGTGAAGTAAATGGTATTAAACATACATTTTCAGCTACATATCACCCTTCCACGAATGGAGAGGCTGAAAGGTTTGTTCAAACATTTAAGCATAACATGAAATGTAGAAAGGCAAATTCAAATAATATATTTTTAATGTGTCTAAGTTTTTATTGTCTTATAGAACAGCACCACACAGCACAACAGGTGTGACACCATAGAATTTGTTGATGGGGAGGAGGATTAGGTGTAAATTAAATTTGTTGTATCCAAATTTGCCAAATTATTTAGAAGAAAAAGGGTATAAGCAATTAGAAAGTCTCCCAAAAGTGAGACATTTTTCCCCTTGTTCTGATGTCATGGTAAGATCATACAATACTCCAGAAAAGTGGGTACCAGGAAAAATTGTAAAAGAGATAGGAAATTTGCATTATGATGTTCAAGTTTGTGGAAATATTGTAAAACGTCATGTTGATCAATTACAGCCGTTAAATAAAAATGCTGTAGATCATGTGAATGTTAGAGATAAGAAATTTTCAGAAGTAGTTAAATCAAATAACCAAGATGCTCAAACATCAGATGTAGATTCAGAATCTATTCATGTAACAGTAGCCTACAGGATGAAGTTAGAGTATTTCCCTATAGGATGAATAGAGGGAAGCCCCCTGAGAGATTAGATTTGTAGTTTTGTACAATGTCAAGTTAAGGGCGAGGAGACTGTTATGTATTTTGTACTGTAATAATATATGCGCTAAGGGTAGCCTATTCAGAGTAATGATTGCACAGTATTGCATTGTTAGAACGTGTTTCGGCACAGTTCATAGGTGTAGTATTCTATGTTATGAAGGATTTAATCATTCATTAATTGTCCGAAAGTTAGGATGTGATTTTTCTTACTTTTGTATTGCAGTAGGATTTGATTTTTTTTAGAGCAATGCTCACTTTTGTTTTTTGTATGTATGTGTACGAGTTTTGTTTGCATATTCTCGCTCGAGATGGAGAGTCAGAAGTTGTTGAGACAAGATTAAGAGCTGAGGACCAATGTAATCCCAAGTCCATTAAATATAATTTAAGAATACCAAGGTATCATTACATTCTACCAAGAAGAATCGTCGACGTTAATATGGGATAAATAACAACACTAATGAACGGATATTATTCCAGGTAGGCTATGTATGAAGCTGTCATTTCACTTGGGATAACCAATACCACACAGAAGAATCCTAGTAGAGTTGCTTAACATAGCTAAATAGTCTCTTCTACCCTTACTAAGAGAAAAGTGGCCATTGAACAATTACAGTGCAGTAGTTAACCTCCACTGTAAAGGTGAATTGTTTGGTAACCCCAGTGTTGTCAAGTGTATGAGGACAGGATAATGTGTAAACAATAGGCCAGACTATTCTGTATATGCGAAGGCAAAGGACAAATAAGCCGTAATCAGAGAGAGGGGTCCAATATAGTACTGTCTGGCCAGTCAAAGGACCCAATAACTCTAGCGGTAGTATCCTAACGGGTGGCTGGTGCTCTGGCCAACTTAGTACCAACGTATTTCTGAATAAAAATGATTTTATAATCAGAATCTATCCCTCTAATCAAAGATGTTATTAAAACATCTCACAAGGAACTGACCATATATATTTTGAAGAAACTATATCTCCAATTCGCTTAAATATAAAGGAAATCATCAGCTGCGTCCCCAATGGTTAGCGTTTAATGGAAATTTCGGTAGGTAAAGTTTTTCGAACAGCAACTCGTAATTCCTTGGACCTCTTTCTCTATCGGCGGGATAGTCCAGTCCTCTGATTGGCTACAACTTTCTCAACTATGATTGGTAGTTAGCTTCGCTTACTACAGCCTATCACATGCCCACAAGCACATCTATCATCGTAGCCAGAACACAGTCACTTATTCCTTCGAAAATTATATTTTCATTTAACTTATGCTATTCTAATTCCTTCGAAAATTATATATTTATTTAACTTATGCCCTTCTATTTAATGTACAATTAATAATATAATTTAAAGTTAATTTCCATGAAAATTTTATTATTCAGTCATAGTTTGTCTGCAATAAGTATAGGTTTATTACCCGTACCCAATTAGATTAATTCATAACAATACGATTGCATAACGTCAAACACAACCACCAATCAGAGCTGAGAACGAATCAGCCAAATGAGAGGTCAGATATTTCCCGCTAAAAATGCAAAAGGTGAGAGAGAGGGTTCCTCTGATATATGGGCTGCCGTTGGCGAACAAATGAATTTCACACGAGGGTTTTTTTTTCATCCTATTTCATTTTTTATACATATAACGATGATATTTAGGTAGCCTGAAAAGGATATTTTCTTATAGCTTTTAGATATCATAAAAATGTTTGTCAATTACAGACTCCAGTAATCACATTTTTCTTTTAGGAGTGAGACACGAATATATGATTTTTATTTAATTTTTATCATCATCATTATTTCTATCATAATCATTTTGAATATTTTGTGAGGTACGGTTGACAATTTCACGTTTATTTTTATTGATATAAAGAAATGCCTAGTCGGAAGTCCAAAAAGAATACATAGTAAACAGCAATGTATGGGATATCATGTCCCTTCAATCATAGATATCTATGCTTTTAAATGAGCCACTAAACGGGATGGTGCCCGTGGTACCGTAGTGTCAGATATTTCTTTCTAGGTTACCGATATTTTGTCCGAAAATAAAAGTACACAGCACCGTCACTTATTGACGCGATCGTGACTGTAGCCTACTGCGCTATTTTGGACAGTTTGGATGTTTGTCGAGTGATTATACCGAGTTTGAGTCGAGCTGTAGGCTACATATTGCTTCATTTCAAAAGGTGGAGGTCAATATAGCGCTGAGTCTTTGGTACATAAATATAGTATAAGTAAGCCTACCAGAAATCAAGAATTTGCTTCCATTGCGTGTTATATTTAGCCTATGCATCATCATTCTTGTTTATCAATCTAGTGATTTTTTTATTGCCACAGTGATAATGGTCATGTAACTTTCGTGCTCAAGCAATCAACATAATTTATAACACATACGATAATGCAACACGATAGTAGGTTCTCCAGTTGAGATACTACATTGGATTCTTATCTCTGGTTAAGGTTCATTTTCCCTTTGCCCACACATGCACCGAATAGTCTGGCCTATTCTTTACAGATTCTCCTCTGTCCTCATACACCTGACAACACCGAGATTAACAAACACTTCTTCTTCACTCAAGGGGTTACTGCACCATCATTGTTCAGTGGCCACTTTCCTCTAGCTAAGGTTAGACGAGACTTTTTAGTTATGGTAAGCAGCTCTTCTAGGAGGACACTCCAAAATCAAACCATTGTCCTCTAGTCTTTGGTAGTGCCATAGCCTCGTTACCATGGTCTTTCACTGTCTTGGGTTAGAGTTCTCTTGCTTGAGGGTACTCTCGTGCACTCTTATTTTATCTCACATCTCTTCCTCTTGTTTGGTTAAAGTTTTTTTTGTAGTTTATAAAGGAGATGTTTATTTCAATGTTGTTACTGGTCTTTAAATATTTATCTTTTCCTTGTTTCCTTCCCCCACTGGGATAATTTCCCTGTTGGGGCCCCTGGGCTTTTAGCATCCTGCTTTTCCAAATAGTGTTGTAGCTTAGCAAGTAATAATAATAATAATAATAATAATTTAGGGCACTATCTGCTAGCATCGATGATTTTATTGAAGGTTATCTAATCTTATCTGTTATGGAATTAGACACGTATGCATTTGCATTTTGAAAGATATGGTATTGTTCTGAGCACAGAGGAGAAGGGGGAATTCCCCTACATTTTCATTGAAGCTATATTTTAGTTAAGCGTTTCCATAAAATAAATTATAAGTTTACAGTGAATTTGAATGGATAGCAGAGCTGTTGGATTATGTTATTAGCGGTAATATTAGTTTCAACTTGGTATCTAATCTCTAATCTCGATTAGTTGCACGAATCACTATCTAATCATCTGTCAACTTTCGCTTGATCAATGTTTTGAAGGAAGCGGTGCTGAGTCATCTTCTGAAGACGCAGTGTTGCCAGGCGTAGGGGAATTCCACTACGGTAGGGGATTTCAGGCTCGTAGGGGGTAGGGGATACTTACGGGGAAAATGACCTTATCGTAGGGAAATGTAGGGGAAAATTCCTGAATTTCAATCATCAATCACTGTTTAGACTTGAAATTTTAATTATTCGTGTTGGTTGGAGAGAGAGAGAGAGAGAGAGAGAGAGAGAGAGAGAGAGAGAGAGAGAGAGAGAGAGAGAGAGAGAGAGAGAGAGAGAGAGTTTGTTTCGTTAGCAGTGCTATTGCCCATTTTTTATAGTACGAGTTTCGAGGACTTGATTTGATCCCGTTAGTGACATTCTTTTTATTTCTATTAAGGTGTTGGTTTAAAATCATTAGAAGAAAATTGTAAAGAATTACATTTGGGTTGATTTGGGTATTATTGTAGTGTATTACAGGCTCTCTGAAAATGACTATCGTTTCCGTCGCAAATGAATAGTTTCAGAAATATATAAACATCTATATCCTACGATAATGGGGGACCCCCAGTGGGAATTCGGGGTTGTGGGTGGGGAAAACATACTGGGGAAACGATATATATTCGTAAAACAAGCCTTTCCTTCTCTATACATTACCTTCTTGAATTTATAATAAACGGAGGAAAATACAAAACTTTGGAGGCGCCGTTGCAAAGACTATGTCTCATGAAAAAAATACAGTAACCAGTGCTGCCAACGTGTAATGTAGATCAAATGTTAACGTATCATGCTAACATTAGCAGTGTTTTTCATTTAATTTTTCTCATTCTACTTGCCCGTTCTAGACGTTCTTGTACGTAGGCTACGTTTGTACATAACAGGTTTCGACTTTCTGCGCAAAAAACCCGCCCCTCTGCGCAGAGACTTTTCCTCCACCAATAGGATTTCTTCTTTAATCGTGAAATGTAAGTATGCGTCTCTCTACCAGCTCTGTTCAAGTCTATTACTTGATTAGTTATGTAATAGGCTACCCTCGTATACATATTATGTTTGACCCCAGTATTACTCGTTTTATTATCCGATACCTTATAAAATCACCTCATTGTATATACTCATCAAATATTATTTATCATACATTCCATTTTATCTTCATATATTACTTTTATACATTTTGTTATTACCTTGTCACTCCCAGATTTCACATAAATACTTGCTCTGGACAAGTTTCCCATTCTGTTCATTCATGTTTACGCTCTAGACTCCGTTGCTTTTCTGTTAACCAATCACGAACCCATATATATGTAAAGTTTGCACCGGTGGGTTAATATTTCCCTACCCCCCCCCCTTTCCAACAAGCCCTTTTCCGTGGAAACCTTTGCCCAAGTCAGGTCTTTGTTAGTTCAAGTGACGTCTTTTGCGTATTTTACGATCTAAGTATTAGAAAATTGTAACGTCTTCAGTAATACATACTTGAAACTATTCTGGTGTATTCCAATATTGATAATTTTCTTAAATCACGTAATGTAATATACGAACTTTTACAGTGTTGCAAGGGCAGTTCTAATCTAAGGCAAAACAGTTAAGACACAACATTCTCCCCCGTGACCCCTAAGTTACGTCGCCACGGTCATAAAAGTAAGTCATTAATTTCTTTAACTTTAATGTGTTAGTTTTATTATATTTTGTTAGAGTGCAAAGCTCAGCATTACCAATTGCCAATGCATACGAGGGTGATGTTTTATTTTCCTGTGATCGTAAGTGAGGAACAAGAACCATTAGGCCTATAATGTTAGCGTGCGCAGCTCAACATTACCGCTTGCCGGTACATACGAGCTTGATGTTTTGTTTTCATGGGAGCGAAGCGAGCTAATGGCGAAACAAGAACCATTATATATAATGTTATCGCAACAGTACTAACGTTACCGTAAGGGCCCGGCCAGACCAAGCGCTGCTAGCGGCGAAGTTAGCGGCAAGAGGTTCCCGCGAAAAATTGAAACCTTAAAGCTTGCCGCACACTGAGCCGGAACGGAACCGCCGCCGAAGCCACCGAACAGAACAGAAACGACGTCCAGCGCGCACACTGAGCCAGAAGTCACAGAACGGAACCGACAGAATTATATATAAACGAAGGAAGTTTTCCTTAATCATAACTGAGTTTTTATTTAATTGGTGTTACAATGATTAGATATTCTGTATATCAATCTTTTATCGAATCCCTAAGCCAGATGTTTATGTTTTCAAAAAAGAAAAAAACAGTAATAATAACAATAATAATAATAATAATAATAATAATAATAATAATAATAATAATAATAATTATTATTATTATTAATCACTCCAAAATTCTTTGTAATAAATCATATGTTCACAATATTGTTATTAAAGTACATTCGTCAAATTTCTGACATCAGCAAAAAAAAAAAAAAAAATAATGATAATAATGATATTAAACAATAATAATAAATAATAATCACTCCTAAAATCTTTCTATTAAATCATATGTTTACATAATTGTTATTAAAATACATTCGTCAAATTTCTGACATCAGAAAAATATTAGTTGCTATCATACTAACCTCCGAATTCCTCAGCAACTCTCTCCAAAACAACCGCTGCAGTCGTTCTGCGCATGCGCAGCCTGTCAGACGCCACCGACGCTTCGGAAAAAATATCTTTCAAAGAATACTGTGTTGGTTCCGTTCTGTTCTGGCGCGTCGGTTCCGTTCTGTTCTGGCCCAGTGTGCATAGTCAGGTAAGAATGCATGCTTTCGATTTCTATTGGACGTTTCGGTTTTATTCGGGCGCGTCCGTTCGGGCTCAGTGTGCGGCAAGCTTAAGTATCTTATGTAGGTGGCCAGACAGGAGGCGCGGGAAGCCTCAAGCCACTGCAGTTGCCGCCAGACTATGTTTTGAAAAATCGCGGCGGCTCGAGCGTCTTCACCCAAGATTACGCCATTTTTCATCAGTTCCTGAAGGGGTACGCGTTCAATTGTTCGTTTCCAGCCATTACTAATCAACAATTTATTGGGAGGTGTTTCGGAGAGCAAAAATAAATCAAATAAATGGAAGCTATGGTAATCAACTGCAAATGGATGGTAATAAAATAGTGGGTAGGCCTACACCTTTTTGTGCTTTGCAACCTATTTAATCACCATTTAGTTATATATATATATGACCCAATCTAGGTCGTATTAAGGGGGTTCACACTTCACATCTTGGGGGGAAACAAAGATAGAGAAAATCCATTTTATAGATAACACAATTTGAGAGGGGGGTCATGCACAAATGAGAGTCGAATTGATCGTTTAACACATACTGTATTCTCTTAAGTTTACAAGGGCGCCCTTAATTATGATTACGTTACGTTACTAAGAAAAAGCCCTCAGAAAAATGGTACTCGGGTCAGCACACATCGTGGCACCTGACACTCTCTGTCGACCTCCAAAACCAGACTAACACCCATAGGCAGTTTCCCCATCGCCCATAGATGGGCATCGCGATGCCTGATCAATGATTGGTCGTTTTGACCCGAAAGTCTCATGACAACCAATAGGGAGAGGTTTAGGTGACGCTAACTTTTAAAGAATATTTTTTGAGTGCCCAAGCCACGCCGATAACGACATTCTCAAAGTGCCGGCGAGGGCATTCTCTAATAAGAGGAAAAACTGTTACACTAACCAAACACTGAACCACGATTGGTTTATCACGCCCTCCTTAAATTCTTTTTACGTCCTGTAAAATTCACACTTATCAGATTTTTTTCCTCAAACCATTTTTTTTTCTCTTTTTTTATGAAACTTTTCTAATCATAGTTTTATTCCCACTGAACACAAGCTTTCTTTTTCCACTAGACCTTGCCGCTGAGTACCATCCTCGTCGGGAGCATGCAAAAATTAAAATTAAAATTAGAATTAAAATCAAAATCAGAGGGCCGGTTGGCATGTTACAATTGCAAGTTACACAAAGATAAATATCACGCCCACAATAGATCATACAGAAACACAAAATCAGGTTTTAATACATCATCACCGAAATTTGGAGCACAAAATCAGAAAAAATAATAATGTTTTACCAACAGTTCCTTCAATGCAATAAAATTTTTATATGAACCGACAAATCATTGCATACACAAAATAAAGAAAATGATAGAAATTAAGAGAAATCAAAATGAATAACTTACAATCCCAGCACTCTTTGATACATTTACCATTATAAGAAAACCATTTCTAACACATCCGTGACACTGCAACAAGGAGCAAATTCAAATAGTGAATAATAATAAAAAAGAAAAATACTTATTAATAACCGAGCAATATTATTTCTCCTGAAAACCAAAACATAAGTAATGATGTTAAATTTTCAACCCATGATTAGCAATTACCTGTAACAGCACTGAAAACCTCCACAGACCAATGAAATTTTTTTCAAATACAGTACAACAAAATGGAAAAACACATAAAACCATTGGTAATAGCAAAATTGGTATCAACACAAAATAACGAAATTTGAATTAATTTCAACATAAACATAAATGCAACAGAAATTTCTCAGTATGATGAATGACATACTCGTGATATGCTTAGAACAAAGCCCCAAAAAAAACTAAACAAAATTTAATTCATCTTTTCACAAAACACTCTGAATGAACATACGTAAAAGAAACCTGATTTTTATGACCTCAATCACCTCGTGGTAGACATTATCTCAAGGCCCATGTCCTCTCGCACTCTCTCGTGCCCTAAGTAGGGCACTGACACACACTTGTGTCACTTCCTCACTTTCCTACCTGTCCCCTGGGGGAATGGACCTTTGACGTCCATATGCACTCCATTAAACTTAAAAGGTACTACCGACCATGTTCTGGCCGTTGGTATCACATGCTTGTGGTTACTCATTGAGTTACACACATGACACTTATTGATAAACCTAATTCCTTAAAAATACAGACACTCTTGCCATCCTTAGGGACCTTCCTATACCTACATGCCACGCATAAGGTCTTACATCAATTACACAGATGACTTTCTCTACCATAGGGGAAGGAAAAACAACGCTAGATCAAATTCCGTCTTCATTCAATGAAGAACACACCCTTCCCACTTGCGCAAAAAATCCGGGAAATTTGATCTCCTACCTCACCCATACACTCATTCGCGGGACTCACTCACGGAGCATGTACTCCCTCTCTCTCTCTCTCTCTCTCTCTCTCTCTCTCTCTCCGTAGTCGTCAAAATCTTCCAGTTTTCTATGCGCTCCATCCACAGGTCTACTTAAGCCTAATTCTCTCGTTCTTGTTCCTTCTGCTTCACGTTGAGTTATTACATCTGTTCTTCGTCGTAGGGTCACTGAGCCCGTGTGTGGGCTCTGGCCGTGTTCCGCACCATACACTCCTACGTTTCGCTGGCATCCGTAACGAGCGGTTCTTCAAACTCGTTACACACACTCCGACTTCCATGATCGGGAGCGGTGGTGAGGGGTTGCTGCTCCACCCCTCCTACCTCCTTATGCACTCCCGGGGAAGACACACTACCACTTGCTGGCAAGAGGGTATCCCTTACTGCTCAGTGGGGGAGCGTCTGGCTCCCCCCTCCCCCACACACTGGGGCAAAGATGGCTGGCTGACTCCTTGGCACTCCCGTCCCCAGTCCGTGCGGTCTGACGGACGGCCCGAGGGACAGTTTTTTTAGTTGGTCCCCTTCCCGCATTGTCTTCCCCTTCCTGCGTAGTCTTCCCCTCCCTCTCGTTGGTACAGGGGAAACATGATTTCTTCTGCCGACGCCGTTTTTATCCTCTTTTTTTTCTTTATTTAAACAGCTTTCAGAAGGTGGTTTGTGGCCTGACATCCATAACACTACCGCTGGTCATCGTAGGGGCATAGAGCCCGTAGGTGGCCCCTTCCCCCACCGTTCCAACAACCGCCAGCCGCCACATTCCTACCTCTCTGACCTCTGTCTCTTCGAGGTTCTCTTCTACAAGCGCCTCATCCTTGGTAGGTTGTTGATGCCGGTTGGGTGCCGGGCTGCCTCGATGTTTGTGTAGCTGCTATTATATGTGGTGGGAAATCGTTCACTGAGTACTGGGCATACAAGAGCAACAGAATCCATTTCTCCCCTCTCTCAGTCATCGCCACTCGACGTCAAACTTCTTGTGTTAACCATTGTCAATAATCTCTTTTGTTTCCACTTTTTCAAAAAAATCTCGCGTCGGCTAAAATCACTTAGCACAGACGTTAATCTGTTAATACACCCTACACCTGACACTATTCAGTATGACCCAATCTAGGTCGTATTAAGGGGGTTCACACTTCACATCTTGGGGGGAAACAAAGATAGAGAAAATCCAATCTATAGATAACAAAATTTGAGAGGGGGTTCATGCACAAATGAGAGTCGAATTGATCGTTTAACACATACTGTATTCTCTTAAGTTTACAAGGGCGCCCTTAATTATGATTACGTTACGTTACCAAGAAAAAGCCCTCAGAAAAATGGTACTCGGGTCGGATCACATCGTGGCACCTGACACTCTCTGTCGACCTCCAAAACCAGACTAACACCCATAGGCAGTTTCCCCATCGCCCATAGATGGGCATCGTGATGCCTGATCAATGATTGGTTGTTTTGACCCGAAAGTCTCATGACAACTAATAGGGAGAGGTTTAGGTGACGCTAACTTTTAACGAATATTTTTTGAGTGCCCAAGCCACGCCGATATAGACATTCTCATAGTGCCGGCGAGGGCATTCTCTAACAAGAGGAAAAACCGTTACACTAACAAACACTGAACCACGATTGGTTTATCTATATATATATATATATATATATATATATATATATGTTGTTACCGGTGGGCCGACCTTCAAATACCAATTAGGCCTTGTTGCTTAATTTAAGGTGGCCGCAAGTAAACTGCCTTACGGCTTTATTTTTACCAGGTTACTGAAGTACACCCAAAACATCAGATTGGTAAACAAGAAAATAATCAAGAACGATCATAAACAAAAGAGGGTAAAAAGAACCTTGGAGACGTCAATGATAATTTATTATACAATATATATATATTTAAACAAACACTCTGAAAAGCTGCTCATGTAAACAAAATAGAAAATTACTTGGAAAACACTCTAATTTCATTTACTCAGTTATATAAATAATAAAGAGAACTTTCGGGACACAGACTGAAAACATACCACACTGAAAACATTTGGAAGAGAGAAGAGTACTAGTAAGAGGTATAGAGGCACAAAAGATTCATATACTATCACCCACTTTCGTCATCTCAAAATAACTTGTCAATAAAGAAAAAGTAATAAGAAAGTTTAGAGCCTAGTTAAGTAGCCTACATATATTCCCTACCTACCTAAACACCTTTCGTGACCGAGAAATACACACACACACACATATATGTATATATATATATATATATATATATATATATATATATATATATATATATATATAAAAACACACATATTAACGAAATTTCGTCCTCCGATGGTACTCATGAAGTAATAATTTTAGAGTCGACTTGATACATAAAAAGGCACAAGGAATGCTCTGACAAGCCTTAACAGTACCTGTCACGAGACCTCACAGGGTCCAGAACGCTATCGATCTATTGCCGATCCTTGGGGTTGCTCACCAGCACAAAACCGTCCTCCTAAACCAAGGGATACATAACTCCCAGCACAACACAACCCTCTTCACTAAGGGATAAGCAGTGGCACCAAACCATGCCTGTTTTTCAGGCCTCCCCGGGCCAAATGCTAGCGAACTATGGTCGTCCAAGTTAGCACCAACTGCTGCTGCTGCTGCTGAAGTATTGATCCTGGATTACGGTTATCAGACCGCTGATGAGCACTAGCGTTCTTTAGCACAATATGTGGACTCTTCCTTAATCAAAATTATTTACCCTCCACCTTGACTCCCATTCCAGTCACGTGGAAGTCCAACTCACCATTAACATAACATGGAAAACAGAAAAGGGGCAGGAATTAACAACTGAACCTAAATACCTTCTTTACCAGCCCGCAGATGGCAGGCTGGTGCACACTAAAGAAAAGCAACTTTTAATTTTGAAAATACGAGAGCAATATGTTACAATTATTACTCAAAAGCTAGAATTACGTTACAGCCCCACCCTACCAAGAAATTTTTACGCAAGAAAAAATTTACATAAAAATAGTGAAGCAATCAAACAACTTGACAGGGGGCACAAAGCAAAGCTCTCAATAACTAGGTTCAATAGAGTTTAGAGATAATCAAAAAAAAAATTGTAAGTCCTGCAAAGGAAGAAGATTAAACAAATGTCATCAGTCATTCCCGGACCCCATCTTCTCCCTTTCCGAACCAACTATCTAAACCTAAACATACTTATCAAAAATTATCAAAAAGAAATTTTCCCAGCACCAAATTGACAAAAATACCCTAAAATAAAGGTACCCAAATGCTAAACCTAACTTAAACTTAACATAAGCATCAGCCAGGGGATGGTTTGTTATTTGTTACCAGGAGTCCATCCCCCTGGCACATGCTGAAAACCTACAGGGGTGCAGCCCAATCTAGAGCTGTACCCATGCATACACAAGTTTCTGTCCAAAGTCTTTCCTTGGTACAAAACCTTTCCTCGGTGCTTTCACCTTTATGACTTCTTCATATTTAAACACAGAAGGTTTACAAGATCATAAACCCCAATCCTGAGAAGAAAAAAAAGACCAATGCATTAAAACAAAGAAATAATATTTAATAAACATACAAATAACTCCCGTTTTCGTATTAACAAACTGTCTTTTCTCCTTACTGTAAATTAAAAAAACAATAAAATGCCTGTAACAGAGAGCCTGTTATCTTGACAGGGCATCAGGGATGATATTCTCTCTTCCAGCGATATGCTGAATTAGTAGATCCCACTCCTGGAGACGAAGGCTCCACCTAAGGAGACGGTTATTCTTATTTTTAAAGAAATTCAAGAAGACCAGCGGATTATGATCCGTTCTTACCACAATAGGTCCTGTGCTATCACTTAGGTAAACCTCAAAGTGCTCCAAGGATAAAATGAGTCCTTAAGTCTCCTTTTCAACCGTTGAATATTTTTGCTGAGCTGGAGACAGTTTCTTTGAAAAATACGCCACCGGATACTCTTCACCATCACAACCTTGTGATAATACCGCTCCAACACCCACGTCGCTAGCATCCACAGCCAAGCAAAAAGGTTTCTTAAAATTCGGAGTTTTAAGTATTGGAGTATTAATCATGGTTTACTTCAACTTATCAAAAGCATCCTGACATTCTGCAGTCCAGCAGAAACGCTGACCTTTCTTAAGCAAGTTGGTCAGTGTATTAGCCACATCTGCAAAGTTCAATACAAACCGCATATAATAACCCACCATCCCCAAAAATCGGCGAATACCTCTTAGATTCTCTGGTACTTGAAAATAGAGGATTGACCGAATATTTACCGATTTTGGGAGAATTTTGCCATGTCCCACCTCATGACCTAAATAGATTATTTTGGCTTTTGCAAAATCACACTTGTTTAAATTAATCACCAGACCAGCTGCACGCAGCCTCTCGAACAAGCATTCCATGTTTTTCAAATGAGACTCCCAACTATTACTGTAAACTACAAAGTCATCTATGTAGACAACTACCCCCTCTAACTTATCAATCACTTGATTCATCAACCTCTGAAAAGTTGCCGAGGCATTTTTCATACCAAAAGGCATGACATCGCATGAATACAAACCTTCCAACGTAACAAAATCTGATATTTCTTTAGCCCTTTCTGTTAATGGAACTTGCCAATAACCCTTTAAAAGATCAAACTTACTTATGTACTTGGCAGCGCCGACATCATTTATGCAATCTTCCACCCTGGGCAGAGGAAAACAATCAGACTCGGTAACTGCATTTACCTTACGATAGTCGGAGCACATTCTTTGTCCTCCCCCTTCCTTTTTGACTAGCACTACTGGAGAACTCCACGGGCTGAAACTCCTTTGAATTAGATCATGAAGTAGCATGTAATCTACCTCCTGCTTAATGATGTCCCTTTTAGATGGATTCACTCTATATGGATGTTGTTTAATGGGACGAGCATCTCCCACCTCTACATCATGCATCAGTAGACTGGTTAGTCCTGGAACGTCCTGAAATAAAACTGCGAACTTTGTTATCAAGTTCATTACCTCCTTGGATTGGGTGGCACTTAAATGATCCAACATCCCGGGTAGATTTCCCAAAGCTACGGAATTTCCCAGCAAACTCATACTGGAAGTTTCACCAAATTCTTCTTTCTCCTCCACCTTGGCTAAAGACAGAACTGGTCGGATGGTTTCCCTGCCCTGGTAGGCTTTTAGCATATTAACATGGCATACTTGAGTCTTCTTCCTCCTGTCAGGGGTTTCAACAACATAGTTTAGGTCATTCACCTTCTTTAAGATCTTCCAGGGCCCCGAGAATTTGGCTTTAAATGGATTGCCTGGAATTGGAAGCAACACCAACACCTCTTCGCCAACCTGAAAATTTCGTAATTTGGTTTTCATATAACGCTCTTTAATTTTTCTTTGACTCGCCTCCAAAGTTTTTAAAGCAAAATCCCAAGAATTGATCAACTTTTCCCTTGAATCCCTTAAAAAGTCCAGCAAATTTACCCGAGGTTTGACTCCCTCCCAGTGATCCTTCACTACTTCTAAAGGTCCCCTTACTTTATGACCAAAAGTTAGTTCAAATGGCGAAAACCCCATTA
The DNA here is from genome assembly GCF_036898095.1 of Palaemon carinicauda. NCBI lineage: Eukaryota > Metazoa > Arthropoda > Malacostraca > Decapoda > Palaemonidae > Palaemon > Palaemon carinicauda. The sequence goes on from NC_090729.1 coordinate 144,694,333, forward strand.
CATCACTAGGAATAGATCTGAAAGCAAATAATAAATAAGGAATTACCTGGTCCCAATTCTTGGGTTCCTGCTGCACATACTTACTAAGCATTGATTACAATGTTTGGTGAAATCTTTCCAGTTGTCCTTGGCTCTGTGGGTGATAAGGCGAAGAAGTTACATGCTTTATGCCTAATTCTTCCAAACCCTGCTTAAATACTTTACTTTTAAAATTACTCCCACAATAAGACTGAATTACCCTGGGTAAACCAAATTTCGAAAAGAACCCCAGCAAAGATTTAAGAACCCTCCCAGCATGTATACTCCTTAAAGGAATTGCCTCAGGATACCGTGTGGTCCTATCCATCAGTGTCAAAATATATTGATTTCCACTGCTGGTCCTTGGCAAAGGGCCAACTATATCAATTATTACCTCTTCAAAGGGTTCTCCAATGGCTGGAATTGGCTGCAGTGGTGCTTTCGGGATTTTCTGATTCGGCTTCCCCGTTGTCTGGCAGACTTTGCAGGTCTTCACAAACTTCT
>NC_090729.1:144701720-144704220 GCF_036898095.1 Palaemon carinicauda
TATATATATATATATATATATATTTGAATAAGCCATATATTTTAATACATTAATATCTGGATTCTCTTATCGACCTCGGGATCAGTCCCAAGGCGGAACCACTCAAAGACAATAGCTTCTGACTGCCCGAGAATCGAACCCTGGTCCAGGAAACTTGCATAAGAGTGTCATTCCTGGACCAGGGATTGATTCCCGGCCGGTCAGAAGTTATTGTCTTTGAGTGGTTTTTCCTTGGGACTCTGATCCCGAGGTCGATAAAAGAAGAATCCAGACATTAATGTATCTATCTATCTATCTATCGATATATATATATATATATATATATATATATCATCATCTCCTAGGCCTATTGACGGAAAGGACCTCCATAAAAAGAGGATTCATAGGCTTAATTCATCAAAGGATAGCCAGTTCCTTGTGGATGCGTTTGTATTTGTGTGTGTGTATATGTATGTATATATATATATATATATATATATATATATATATATATATATATATATTATATATATATATATATATTATATATATATATTATATATATAAATATATATTATATATATAAATATATATATATATATATCATATATATATATATTATATATATATATATTATATATACATAAATATATATATATATACATATATATATATATATATAAAATTACATTTGCTTTTATGTATGTATGTTTTCTCTTGTATGTTTTATGAATGCTTCACTTCAGTTTTTTTTTTCCGCAGAAAAGAATTAGGATTTTTGAAAAATAGATAATAAAAAAAACGCTATTTTCATTTATAATGTGAAAAAAATTTTAGCCAGGAAAATATAAGAGTAAGAACCTCGAAGCATCTTCTAGTCATCAACTACATATTAACAGATGCAAGAAAATCCAAATCTAATGGAAGACGGAAGAGCTGAAGTGACCCCGAAGCCGCTTCAGGAATTCCTTTAAAAGGGCGTCATGATGGGTATTGTTTACGTTATCCTGTGCTGGCTGCTGAGGGTCTTGGAAAATTGGCGTTGTCCTCATAGGTTCCCCGAGGAGGATTTGGAGAATTCACGTGAGATCCCAAGAATCCATAGAGATGGCCAACATAGGGACTCTGAAGAAAAGACCCCTCGCAGTTCTTGGAATTTCTTTGAAGAAAAGCTGCAGCCGAGATCCTGCAAAATCTCCGATGAGAAGACCCGTGTTAGCCCGTGTAACAGTCAAGTGGAAACCTTCAAAGAGAGGAATTTGGAGAGTGCAAGTAGGATCTTTGAAGAATTCAGCAGGAACAAACTACGAAGGATCGGTAATGTGATTTTGGAGTTGCCTCTCAAACCCTTTGGAGCAAAGCCGCTGGCGGAGCTACCTCTGTAGAAGAAAGATGCTTGTGAGCGGTGCAGAGTGAGCTCTGTTGTGCACGAAGTAAAACTGTCCATAAAAGGAAGAAGATTTGATGCAGATGGCCCGGCTTATTATTTAAGCTGTTTGATTGGCAATAGTACCAAAGGCATCAATTCTCTAGTAGATACGGGATGCAGCAGAAGTGCCATTGGCCTGATACTTGTGGAAATGCTCGGACTCGTGGATCAGGTGGACCGGAGCAAACGGATCCCTTACAAAGCTTTGGGTAGAGAAAGAAGATACACGTATGGGATGCTCCATGTTCCAGTACGGACAGTGTCAGGATTCCTTCTCATTAAGGAATTATTGGTAGTCGAAATGGATGCTTTCGCTTTGCTTATTGGTCTCGATGTTTTGGCAGTTAACAACTGTTCCCTTATACTAGACGTTCATCGTCCCATTCTTATGATGAGGGAACGAGATGCCTGTTCAGAGTTCAAGGGATTCAACACTATAGGATCAGCCGACGTGGTGGCCAATGTAAACGGAGTGCCTTACAAATCTACTCTGGATACTGGCACCAGGAGGACCGTCGTGCCGAAGTCAATTGATTTTGCTCAAGAATCCCTGTCGGAACCAACATATTTTCACGTATGCGCCAAGGACCCTGTCCGAGTCAGCAAGAAAGTGAAGAATCTGCAATTGGAAATCAACGGTTGTGTTTGGCGTGTGGACCCGCATGTCATGTCTGAGTCACATCCTATGATAGGGACTGATTTTCTTCAGAACAAAAGGATTGATTTTATCCACGGGAAGGTCTACGTGGAGTCCCTTAATTTCAAAAGGTGTTGCTTAAAGAAGAGGCTTTTATGTATATAGGATATGATTTTCACATTAAAGGATATAATTATGTACAAGAATACCTTTTTTGGTTCCATGTTAGTTTTATTTTTTGTTATATTTTAGGTTTTGTTCTGTTACATATAGGAAGAATTAAATAAAGATTTATGTTATTACCAAGTTTCCTTTCATTTTATTTTGAATGGCATATTCCAAATGAATTCACTGACAATTTCTTTTTTGTTTACTAAATGGCCTTCTCATATATATATATATATATATATATATATATATATATATAGAGAGAGAGAGAGAGAGAGAGAGAGAGA
>NC_090729.1:144709220-144716720 GCF_036898095.1 Palaemon carinicauda
CGGACAATGTCGATCACAACATCCGTACAATAGATGGCCTCAACACATTCCACGGGATGGGAATGATTGCGTCTGTCACTCCAGGTACCAGGACATCAACAAGAGTGCCACGTGTGTCTGTGACACTGAAGGATGTTGTAGCTGTGGGCCGAATAAACATCCGACATCTGACAACACCTTGCGATGGGCTAGATACTCTGAGGTATGAGGTTCTACAAGATGAGATGGAAAAGGACAGATCTACCAACCTTGACCTCCTCTGGAAGCTGTCCCTCACATTACGCTCACCACGACCAGCATGGTCTGGCATGATGCAAGCCGTGCACACTGGTGTACATCCAGGTCAGTCTACAGTATTCCTGCTTCCCATAATCGACATGAACAGCAGTGATCCAACTTGCATCTATTCAACATTGACATTTCTATCTGAGCACGCCAAACAGTACAACGCAAAGGTCATCATCACATTTGACCAACCACTTTGGTGGAAGGCGCTTACCATCATCGAAAGTCAATCGGAGGGCAGTGACTTGCGTAAGATTGTACTGCGCATGGGGGGCTTCCACACGTTGATGAGCTTCTTGGGGAGTATTGGAAATATCATGTCAGGATCTGGACTGCGCTCTGTTCTGGAACTGGTGAATGCCGAGAACACTGTAATGCACATGCTGTCTGGCAAGGCATATGACCGAGCTATCCGTGGGCATCTCTTGGTTGATGCAGCACTGAACACTCTCCTCGCAGAAAGGATACTTGGTACGCTAGTGCCTACTTGTTCGCAGGCTAAGAATGATGGTCCTCAGGGTATTGTAGAAGATGACGAACCAAGTGAAGACGAGATAATGCAAAGCATAGATGATGCACAGGCAGCCATAGATCCACATGATACCGAGTCAGGGTCGCAAAGTGTGGGAGCTGGACCAATTGACCTGTGTGAGCTGCGAGACCTGTATGATTCATTGATGAAGGGTGAGTGTTCTACTGAAGATATCCTTTCAGCCCCAGTTCTGGACTCTGTTCGTGACATCATGAATGTTGCCCGACAATCTATGAAGGATCTACGTACTGCACAGCTATGGCTGCAATACATGGACATGATTGACATATTGAGGACATTCCTGAGGTCGGAACGCACTGGTGACTGGCGTCTGCACGTGCACGCTTTGCATGACATGTTGCCCTACCTGGCAGCTGCAGGCCACAATCTCTACACCAAATCTATTTACGTCTACCTGCAGCGACTGGCACAACTGTCTATTCAGCACCCCGAGGTCCACCACCAGTTCCAGAATGGATATCACATAGTGCGGCGCTCAGATCGGTACTGGGCCGGCTTGTCCACAGATCTTCTGATCGAGCAAGTGCTCATGAGAAGTGTGAAAACCACAGGGGGACTGACATGGGGCCATGCCATGAGCGAGTCGCAAAGGATCACGTGGCTGCTGTCCACCCCCATATGTGCAGAGGTCAACATGGCCTTGCAAGACTACACATCAGTGCCGTATGGGACCAGTGACCAGCACAAAGAACAAAGAGCAGCTCGACAAGCACGGGACACAGATGACACGCACGAACTCATTGGCTACCTGTCATCAAAGGATCCCTTTGGAAACGATCCAACTCTGCAAAGCATTGACACTGGCATCACAGCTGGAGATTCGGTCAATGCTGACCAAGCAGCGTCAGTGGGCAGGAAGATCTTAGATGGAATGGTTGGCAAAAAGGTTCTTGATCACACGTTCAAGAAAATAAATCAGGTTGTGACTTTAGACACACGTTCATCAGTGAAAAATGGCAAAGAATCTGTTCTGATAGATCCACAACTGTTGTTCCAACGTCTGAGTACGGCAGGATCACGCTGTGATGACCTCACTGATGTCTTCAAGTACGAACTATGCAGTTACCCACCAGCACTGTTTCAGACCATTGACATCCTGCTTGAGGCCGACAAGCCAGCGCTAGCCGAGGCCATTTGGAAACAACTCCCCCTTGCCGTTCGCAACACAGTGCTGCCACAGAATGTGCAATGTTCTGGATGGTGGGGCATTGCTACACAGAATTCCTTGGAATTTTGGCGAGACCTATGAAGGAATCTCCAGTCACTACATACGATATGTTGGAGACAGGTATGGTAAAGCTGTCATAGTGTTTGATGGATATGTGAGCGCACCCTCCACCAAAGATGTAGCGCACAGCAGGCGCGTTCGATCTCACAGCAGTCCCCTTGTCAACTTCACAAAGGACATGGTATGTACTATGAAGAAAGATGACTTCCTTGCCAACCAAACAAATAAACAAAGCTTCATCAATCTACTGAGTGATGACCTTCAACGGCAGCACAACGATGTTCTTCATGCCAGGGCAGATGCAGATGTCCTTATAGTGGAGACAGCCATTGCATGTGCAAACACCAAGGACACCGAGGTAGTTGGCGATGACACCGATCTTCTTGTTCTCCTATGTAGTCGTGCAGGGCCCACATCACACAACCTGTTCTTCCGACCTGAGCCTAAGCTGACGTCAAGGAGGCAAGCAAGATGTTGGACTATCGAGCAAGTGCAAAAGACACTTGGATGCCATGTGTGTGACAAGCTCCTTGTGGCACATTGACTCCTGGGTTGTGATACCACGTCAAGACTGTACTCCATTGGCAAATCAGCAGCTTTGAAGAAGCTGAACTCCAGTGCGTATTTCTCTGGGCTTTTGGCAACGTTCAACACTCCTGGAGCGTCGAAAGAGGATGTCATGACAGCTGGAGAGAATGCCGTGGTTTGCTTGTACAATGGCCAGCCCGGGGAAACACTGGACATACTAAGGCTTCCGCGCTTCTGCCAGAAGGTTTCAACAAGCACTGTCAGAGTTGAGCCTCGTACCCTGCCCCCCTACATCAGCATCTGCAAAGCAACATTGCCTACGGGTGTATGTTCAGGTTCAGCAGTGGCAAGGAGTTGGCATGGATGCCAATGGTTGGGGATGGGCTATCCGTGACGAGAGAATGGTTCCCGTTATGACCGAGATGAAGCCTGCTCCAGATTACCTGCTAGATGCCATCCACTGTGGCTGCAATACAGACTGCAGCACCCGACGATGCAGCTGTCGCAAGTACAACCTGGAATGCTCTTCCGCCTGCAGTGAATGCAAAGGACTTCACTGTTCTAATGTGACCTTGCCAGAACCAGAAAGTGATCCAGAAGAAGAATGCGCTCTTGCTGGTCCTGAAGATGAATAAACATTTGTCAGTGTGGTCTGGTACATGGAGATGTCTTGGCAACATGATTAGACTTGACTCTCAGTTCATTCAACTCTTGATCCTTGGTCATGGTCATCTTAATTTAGCTAAGGTGAATGCCGGTGTCGTAATGTAACATGTATACAGTTGTTTGTCTAGACTCTAGAATATACACTGAAAATTTTATGCTGATTTTTTTTCTTCAAACCTTCTCTTAATGATTGCAAAATTTGGAAATGTTCCAATGCCTCGATTTTCCTTGATTTTTAGTATGTCATTCTCCACTAAATTTGACATTGAAAAATGCATGTTTCATTACTATTGCAATTTGTGGTGGGTTCGACCCAAAAATGACGTAGAATGACTGGCCTAACTTGTAAAAGGGAAAGTTGAATTAGGGGTGATTAATACAGAATTGCCGGTAAAAGGAGTTTCATTGTTATTGGGTAATGATTTAGCCGGGAAATTAATTGCACCAAATTTAATTGTCACTGATACCCCCATGGATGATAGGGTAGTTTTGAACAAACCTTTGATGGATGATGAGAAGGTAGATCTTGAACAAGCCCCAACACACACAGTCACTCGGTCCCAAACAAGAGAAAAGGTAAATGACTTTGAAGTAGATAGTGATTTCTTAGCTAAGTATTAGGTTAACGTAAAATTATTTCTTTGTTTTATTTAAATCAGCCTTGTTTTTCTTTTTAAGTTAAAGTATTTTTGTTGTTTGTTTATTATGGTGTTAATGTAAGTTAAGTGGCTCTCCGATTGTTGGATAGTGTTTTTGCGCCTCCTCCTCCTCCTTTGGGTATTAGTGGACTATCGTTTTAACGATTGTTATTCTTTTTACTGTGAGTGTTGATGAACGCTGGGAAGGTGATGAGTGGACATGGTCGACCGGTGAATGGAGTTCGGGCCTTGACAAGCTCTCACCGACACTCTTTCCCGTCTCAACATTCATGGTGACTTGGAGGACGACTTTGGCAATTACCTTCGCACTTCTGACGAGTGTTTAGCAGATGCTCTGTCATCTGCGACGGTAGTTTTCTGCTACTTGTTCCCGTCGAAGGATTTGTACGGGAGTTGGGGTCCAAGGCCAATGGTTGTGTCGACGCTGTTCCCCGACACTGAACCTTGATTTTACTGGCCGTATTCATCCAGTCCAGCTGTGTACGAGTGTGAGAGCAAACTGGCTCGTGAGGTGATAAGTAGGGAGGCTGACGCCAGGTAAGACAAATTATCGTTCCTCTGGTATAGGGAAGTGGATTGCCCTTCAATGCCTGGCGTACAGTTTTACCCTTTCGTTTAGCGGCTTGATGAATTAAGTACGGCCCTGTATTCAACTCTTCTGTACTTCACTTGAGGTGAAGTGGTATATATTATTAATTGTCTATTTCTATATGTACGAGTTTTATTGTTATATATGGTGTAACTGTTTAATTCTGTATTGTTTAGTTTTGTAAGATAGGTAGGTATATTAAGGTTTTCATTGTTTTCATCTCCTACTTCCTTCTTCCTTTTTATTATTAGGTTATTGTTTTTGGCTAGCCGTACTTGGATCCACCTTGTTATTATTAAGTGTTTTTTTCTCTTGGAATTTTCTCATGTTTAGGGCTTAGTGTAGTAGCTTTAGGTTTGTCTTGTGAGTTCCCGAGAACCAGTTATTTCTCTTTAATATTCTGTACAATTAAGTTTATTTAATCTCACAAGGTTGATTTAAGTCATTGTTCTAGTTTATAATAAATATTGTTAAGTTTTCTTTAGTTTCTGTTTCCGTCCTTCCTTGTCACTGACGTGCATGTACTGACTGCAATCCTTGAAAATATTTCTTAAAAGAACCTGTACTGCAACCAGGGAGGTTGTAACACTAAGGTAATGTCTAGAGATAAACTAATAGCTGGCCAGAGGTCAGATCAATTTTTATCTTATTTGCATGATAAGGCTGTTAATATAAAATCTTTGAATAAATCCCCTTCTTATTATCATAATAATGGTATCCTAATGCGTTTTCACCGTCCTTCTAACTATTCAAATCTTGATACCTGGAGTGAGAAATACCAAATTGTTGTTCCTTCTTCAGTACGCACTCATATAATTGTAATTGCACATGATGGACCAGGTGGTCATTTGGGACTATACAAAACTTACTATAGAATACTTGATACGTTCTATTGGCCTAATTTGAGGAAAGACGTAGGAGATTTCATAAAGACATGTCATGTATGCCAAATAGCTGGCAAACCTAACCAAGTAATTTCTAAAGCCCCTTTACAGCCTATATTAGTTCCACATGAGCCCTTTGAGAAATTAGTCATAGACTGTGTTGGACCCTTGCCCAAGACGAAAGGTGGTAACCAATATTTATTAACACTTATGTGTCCCAATACTCGTTTTCCAGTGGCCATTCCACTTAAGAATATATCTGCCAAAAATATTGCTAAACACCTTTTAAGTTTCTTTACTACTTACGGGATCCCCAAGGATATCCAAACTGATCGTGGTTCTAACTTTACAAGTAAACTCTTTTCAGAAATCCTTAAGGAATTATATATAAAACATAGCTTACCATCTGCATATCATCCGGAATCTCAGGGAGTCCTTGAACGATGCCACCAAACCTTTAAAAGTATGTTAAAAAAAAAAGTTTTGTTTAGAGAGCAATCTTGATTGGGATGAAGGAGTAAAGTTTTTGTTGTTTGCTATACACGAGTCCCCCTAGGAATCCCTTGGTGTTTCTCCTTTTGAAATGGTATATGGGAGATTGTTAAGAGGACCCCTTGCATTAATAAAAGATGAATGGCTAAAGTCCCCAGGCTCTAATCAGACTGTAACTGTTCAACAATATTTGAGTAACTTTAAAGAAACACTTTCCAAAGTCCGTAAAATAGCCAGTGAAAACTTAAGCAAAGCTCAGATTAAAATGAAAAATAGTTATGAAAAAAAAACACTAAAATTAGGAAGTTCAACCCAGATCTTGTGTTAGCATATTTTCCTATCCCTGGATCCACATTTTCCTCCAAATTCTTTGGTCCATATAAAGTAGTTAAAAATGTCAATAACCATACCTATGTGATTGAAACCCCTGATAGAAGGAAAAGTACTCAAATTATCCATGTCAATCTCCTCAAAATGTATCATTCCAGGAATACTGAAACTGGTTATGGAGACAAAATTGTAAATGTTAATGTTAAGGTCAAGGACGAGAAACCTGAAGTAAGTGAACCTGAATTCATCTATTCGTGGCGTATCATAGATAATTGTGCTGCTCTGAAAGACTTTGAAAACTCATGTCAACATCTTTCTCGTTTTCAATCAGAAGGACTTCAGAATCTTATTTACTCTTACCCAGAACTTGATGGGGAAAATCCAGGCCAGTGTACAGACCTCACCCATGACATCGAACTTCTACCAGGAACTACTCCCATACGACAACACCCTTATCACATCAGCCCGGCCAAGAAACTAGTGATGAAAGAAGAAGTGGAATATCTTCTGAGAGCCGGTTCGGCTAAACCAAGCAAGTCACCATGGGCATCTCCATGTCTAGTGGTACCAAAGGAGGATGGCAGCATGCGACTGTGTACAGACTACAGGAGAGTAAATTCTGCTACTGTTAAGGATAGTTACCCTTTACCCTGTCTAGATGACCTTATAGACTCTGTGGGCCAAGCAAAGTATGTAGCTAAGATAGATCTCCTCAAGGGGTATTATCACGTGAAGTTAATATCTAGAGCCAAGCTCATATCGGCTTTCATAACTACTTTTAGGTTATTCCAGTATGAAGTAATGCCTTTTGGTTTAACAAATGCCCCATCCACATTTCAACGCATAATTAACTACACTATTCAGGGTCTAGAGGGAGTATTTGCATATCTAGATGATATATTGGTGATAGGAGATTCTTGAGAAGAGCTTATGAAACGTTTGAATATGCTCTTTGATAGATTAAGAGAAGCCCAGTTAACAATAAATTTACAGAAATGTGTTTTTGGTCAAGCTACAGTTACTTACTTGGGACATATTGTGGGTGGAGGTAATGTCAGGCCTAAAACTGCAAATGTTAATGCCATTCTTGACTATCCAGAACCTAAGACTAATAAATCCCTTAAAAGATTTCTAGGTATGGTTTCATATTACAGGAAGTTCTGCCGTAATTTTGCTTCAGTAGCTGCCCCTTAACATAGTCTTACCAGCCCTAAAAAGAAGTACGAATGGGATGAGAGATGTCAGGCAGCATTTGAACATTTAAAATATTTTTTGAGTAGAGAGCC
>NC_090729.1:144721720-144751720 GCF_036898095.1 Palaemon carinicauda
AGCTTCACAAATTGATGCCTCTAGTCTTGCTAAAACATCAATGCAGGATTGCATTCATTGAGAGCCACACTGTGAGGGGCTTTTAAGTCCTTTCTGTTCCAAAACCCATGCCACTCATACGATCACTGTCTTTTCCATTAATTTACATGTACAGGATGTTAATACAATCGGCCAATAGTTGGTCATGATTTTGAAATCTTTTCAAGGTTTCAAAAAGGCTAAAATTAAACAGAACTCCAAATATTTGGGAATATGCTGAGTAAAAAGAGATTCAGTTTCTATGGGTAAATGTTTGATCATTGAATAGGTGATATAATCAATTCCAGGAGCCGAATCCTTGCATGTAGTTAAGGCTGACAAAAACTCTTTCATGCTAAAAGCCAAATTATGATTCTATTCTTATAGCTCCAAAGTCGAGATGGTGATTCTCTTCTTGTATACATTGTTGGTAATATACAGATTTTTGGAGATTTTTGAAAAATGTTCTATAAATGCTTCACTTACATTCGCTGGATTTTGTAACGTTTGACCATTACATTCAATTGCAGGTGATGGTAAAAGTATGCGTTTCCCGCTAATCTTTTTTTTTTCTTTTTTTCCAGACTTTCGCTGTTAAGTCTTCCAATTAATTTTGAATACAAAGTTTACCCAAGACTGGCACTTAGCCTGTTTGATTTGGTATCTAAACTTGGCTCTTGCTTTCTTATTACAAACCAAGTAGTAATTATAAGGATGACGCCAATATCGGGTAAATACAGCTCTGATAGCTTTACGAGTTATTCGACATTGAATATTCTACCAAGGTACCGGTTTTCGTGTAAACTGACCTGTACAGTAGTTCGATGGATTGACTCATTACTGGCATCTATGACTTTATAAAAAAAACTCTAGGGCTTCTTCCACAGTGGGAAAATTATCAGCATCAATTTCTAATTGGGTAAGTACAATAGACAATGCCCGATTAGCTTTATCAATTACCCACCATGGAAATCTTGATGCAGCTATTTCATCAATAATTTAATTAGGATTGGAAAATGGTGACTTCAAATACCATTGCCCAGCCAATCGTTGAAACCCTCAAGCTCCTCTACAGCTTCAAAGTGCTGGACCATCAGAGACGTATACGAGACATTTTTTTATTAAAACCAATGAAAAAAGTATTTCCCAGTTCTAGAGGCCTCTTGCCCATCACAATGTTTCAAAATGGAGGATATTCCCTGTTGAGGCCTAGTAACACTGTCAATTCGGGAGGAAATTATAAAATAAACAATATTAAATCTAAAAAAAAAAAAAATAAATTAGGAGATAAAAATTTTCTATAAATAATTTGAACTTTAGCTATCAAACCTGGGTTTATAGACAAAATCTTAAAATACTACGGTAAACCTCCGAATCCGATAAAAAATCGGACAGTTTTCTGACCAAAACAAATTTGTGATCTAATATAATTTATGGCTAAAATTTTGTCACATTCATAGCATTAGGAATAATATCATTTGGTGTGCACATTAAAAACCATAGTCCATTCACAATTTTACCAAATTATCTTGGTTCTTTCTGTTTCTGGTCTGATTATTGCCGAGGGAAAACAACTGGTATTTTTTGTTTCAATTTATTATTTTCTGATTCAGTATTACGCATAGCTAACCATTTACTTAAATGTAAAATCTCTTATTATGGTTACATGATATTTAGTGGGGATTGGAAACACAGCATATTAAAAAAATTTTACAAGCTTCAAAGCTTTCACCAATGCAACCATCTCTGCAGTGAATGTAAAGACACAGTTAGGTAATCTAGGTAAATATGACTCGTCCTTCTTGACTACTACACACATCCAACACCATTCTCTAACTAAGTCTTTGATAGATACAAATTCATATGACCTTTATGTACACAGCACATTCAGAACTAGTCTCTTCTATGGGAGTGTCCTTTTTGCTTTCTTGGGCATATGGATACTTCATGTACAACCAATGGAGGTCACAAAAATACTCAATTTCCTGAGTCCTTTGCCTCATAAAGGGTACTGTCATGAACTTGATCTATTGATCGGAAAGGAATTTGATAACCTTAGTACCCCCAATCTCTCAAGGTTTCAAGAATTTCTCAAAAACTTGAAGGAGTGGGTTATTGAAGGTCAAGTAATCCTTAAAAATGCAAAATTTCAACAAACAAGAAACCCTTGGTGTGATCTGGAGAACTATTTTTAGCAGGGTCATGCATCACTACTCATCTCAAAAAGGCAACTATTGTTAGCAGGGTCATGCATCACTATTCTTCTCAAAAATGAAAATATTGTTAGCAGGGCCATGCATCACTATTCATCTCAAAAAGGAAAATATCGTTAGCAGGGCCATGCATCACTATTCATCTCAAAAAGGCAATAGTGATAGGGCCAAGAAAGTTGATTCTATAGTCCAAAATCCTCATATTTTGGCCTGATGGCACAAAGAAATGCACATAGACGGCAGGAGTAGTTGTACCACGTCTGAGATCAATTCAAAATACATTTATCATATAATGAGGAACATTACATATCTTTGTCGGAAACGATGGACTGCTATCAGGGAGAGAGTCAATCTTATTATTATTGTTATCATTTCACTGTTTATCTCTCTAGTTTATTCTTACCTTCGTGTTCATGTTACTGGGCCACTTTCCCTATTTGGGTTTTTCCACCCATGGTTGCATATGGGTCATGATAATGATAATAATGTACAATACTGATTTGGGATGAAAGGGTGTTAACATCAATTAGAGAAACCAAACACATAGCAATTTGTAACCGGTGAATTTGACTTCGCTTCCTTCACTGTGTTCTTCACTTACCCTGACCATCCAGGGACATCATGAAATAGCCTTCTCACCCTCAACTACCTATTTCAACAAATCTAGGTTATCTAAGACTGCAGATGTGATACTAGCATATACTTTGGTCAAATCCTTCCAGGGTTATCCACTTTGCATGGGTATTTTAGGCGGGTTTGGTTTTTTGGATCTATGCTGTATACAAAATTTGGAGGTGACAACTCACTTGCCGCAAGATGTGCTACCTTAATAAAGCTGGTGATAAAGCTAGTATCTTGAAATGCCATAGTGCTGCCATATCAACAATCGACATAGTATGAAGTACTTGAATTAGGGGAAATTACTAGTCATGACGACGTTCAGAAGTATTTTATGTTTTACATTAAATAGAATATGCAAACAGAAATACCCTATGTATTGGGGCTGTTGCATAAAGTAGGATCAAAATATAACTTGCGTGTATGCAAACCTTCGAAGTTATTGCATTTCATATCGGGAGAATGTTTCCATTCGTAAATAAATTACCTGATTTGCTTAGGTAGTATCATTCAATATTTGATTTAACACAATTAAGATAATTGGAAAAAAAATATGCACAGTTTATCCAAAGATCCTCCCTAACCTCTTGAAAAGATAACTTTCATATTATCACAGCTTTCTTATGACTGTTATAAATAATCTTGTGGTTATGATGGCAGACTTTTATTACATAATTATAAAACAATGAGGAGCTGTGATATATGGATCATTTAAATTCTAATGCTTAAGCTACTACTGCATATAGGGTAAATAGGGAATAGTCGTATTATTTAGTCTAGAGCACTGTTACTATTTGCCTTTACTCATTTGTATTAAAAAGGCTACACTTTACATTACGCATAAACGTACGGTATTCATTCCCGTACTGATTGGAATTGTATTTTCTAGAAATTTGCCGGATAAATCACAGTGAGTTACCATAGATGTTACAACGCCAGATAACGTAAATAAATTAATCAATTATCTTTTTATTTTGGAGAGAGAGAGAGAGAGAGAGAGAGAGAGAGAGAGAGAGAGAGAGAGAGAGAGCCTTTAGCTGGAAAATCGTATGAAGTAAATTAGTTTAAATCAATTGCAATATACATGTTCATTTAGTGTCTTTATATTAGTTTAAATCCATCAATCAAGTTCCTCGTTTAGAGATTCTTTCTTGAGTAATCAAGTTGGTGGGAATAAAAAATCTTATAATGTTGGATGAACACGGTTGCAATCGATGTTTTTGCTAATGTGAAATGATGGGAAATTGATATTCTCTCACAGTTGATGAAGCGGTTTGTGAGGCATGACATTAGGAACGACACGCTGACAAATGGCACATCCAGTTAAGATGATTAGCAATGCATCACAAGAGAATTTTTCTTGGGATTTCACTGGGAAATAAAATATAGACCTTTTTCAGGTATTATCTTTCTCCTGTTAAAAGAACTGCCCCCCCCCCTCTCTCTCTCTCTCTCTCTCTCTCTCTCTCTCTCTCTCTCTCTCTCTCTCTCTCTCTCTCTCTCTCTCTCTCTCTCTCTCGAATTTGAAAAACTAGTGAATACTGTAGTTTACAGACCCCTAAATACTAAGGAGTTTGACATAATAATAGAAAAAATAGATGATATATGTAGAAACCATAAAGACTGGAATATACTCCTATCTGGAGATTTTAACTTTCCATTCGTGGATTGGAAAGAAAGGATAGAAGAAAGTGGGTGTATGTATACATATAAAAAAAGAGAGTAATAGTAGCGCAGAAGATAAAAGGCAATTTGAAAAGCTTCAAGATAAGCTATTAGAACATAACATGCAACAAATAAACCACATTCCAACAAGAAAGGAAAATGTCCTAGATCTATTATTTGTGAATGAGGTGAATTATGTTAAAGAAATAATAGTGTATAACACGGGAATTTCAGACCACAATGTCATAGAATTAATAGTCCATTCCAAAGCAAGTGATCGCAGAATTAATCAAAGCACAAAACGTTGGGAAGGATATGGAAAATATAATTTTTATAGTAAGAATATAAAATGGTCAGAAATAAATGAAGAACTGAATAAAGAATGGAAAAACGCATTTGTAAGTGATAATATACAGGTAAATACGGACATACTGTACAAAATACTGGAGAAAATTGTTGAAAAATATGTACCGAAAAAAAAAAAAAAAAAAAAAAAAAAAAAAAAAAAAAAAAGACATGCATACCAAGAGACAGAAGGATCTTATTTCAGAAAATTAGAAAGTGGAAGAAAAATCTTGCAATAGAAAAAAATGTGTGGAAAATTATGGAAATAAAATGTAAAATAGAAAATGCAGAACAAAAGATTATACAGTCGAAAGAAAATTAAAAAAGGGACTTGAAAGGACACTTCAAAATATAAAAAAAAAAAAAAACAAAGTACTTTACTCCTATGCAAAAAAGATGAATAAAGGGAGATTAGAAATAGGCCCTCTAAGAATTGAAGGACGGCTAACGAATGAAAAAAAGGAAATATGCAACATATTAGCAGAAAAATATAAGAGTGAGTTCACGCCAAGAATTGCGAATGAGAATAATGAAACAGAAATGAGAGAAGAAAATGTTGAATATCTAACGGATATAGATATTAATGAAGCAGATATTGTAAAGGCTATAAAAGAAATTAAAAATGGATCAGCAGCCGGACCAGATGGAGTTCCAGCGATTTTGTTAAAAAAAAACTTCAAACACTATCGCGAAGCCGCTTGCAATACTGCTAAGACAAAGTGTAGATATGAGCGAGATATATGTTAAACATAAATTAGCTTATATAACCCCTATCTTCAAAAGTGGATCAAGACTAGAGGCAAGCAATTATAGACCTGTTAGTCTAACATCACATATTATGAAAGTGTATGAGGGTAATAAAAAAGAAAATAATGAATCATTTGGTTAAAAATAATTTGTTTAATATAGGTCAACACGGTTTTGTGCCCGGAAAAAGTACACAAACCCAACTGATAGCACACTATGAAAACATATACAAAAATATGATAAATGAAAAAGACACAGATGTGATCTATCTCGATTTTGCAAAAGCCTTTGACAAGGTAGACCATAATAAATTAGAGAAAAAAATGAGAAAGCATAATATTGTGGGAAAGATAGGAAAATGGGTAAAGGAATTCCTGCAAAACAGAAAACAGATAGTGGTTGCAAATGACGAGAAATCGGATGAAGCTCAGGTAATATCTGGCATGCCACAAGGTACGGTATTAGCTGCACTGCTGTTTGTTATTATGATATCAGACATAGACTGTGATGTTGAAAACTCTGTAGTGAGAATTTTCGCCGATGACACAAGAATAAGTAGAGAAATTACTTGTGATGAAGATAGGAACTCACTACAAAGAGATCTAAACAAAATATATGAATGGGTGGAGATAAATAGGATGGTATTTAACTCCGATAAATTCGAATCATTGAATTATGGAAACAGAGAAGGAATGGTATATGCATATAAGGGACCTAATAACGAGACAATCACAAACAAGGAAGCGATTAAAGATCTTGGTGTAATGTTAAATAGGAATATGTTATGCAACGACCAAATAGCAACAATGTTGGCTAAATGTAAAGCAAAAATGGGAATGTTATTCAGGGGTTAGGTACTATTGAGCGCCGCCAGCTCAGCGCCGCCGATTCAGCGCCGCCAGTTCAGCGCCTGGTCACTTCAGCGCCAATAAAAAATTAGCGACAGCCATCTCAGCGCCAGAAGAAATTTTAACTCTCTCTCTCTCTTCACACAGTAGTTTGTATAATTTCAGTACCAATCCGCTATTTATTGATCTCGGTGATTCCGTTGTTTAGTTAAAATCTCTCTCTCTCTCTCTCTCTCTCTCTCTCTCTCTCTCTCTCTCTCTCTCTCTCTCTCTCTCTCTCTCTCTCTATCTCTCTCTCTCTCTCTCTCTCTCTCTCTCTCTCCAAACCGCTATTTATTGTTCTCGGTGGTTCCGTTGTTTAATTAAAATCTAAATGTAAAGTTCTGAAGATGCCATGAAGACGGTAGATGTGCCAAAATTCATACGTTTTCGAAAGAAAATGAATTATCACACCCATCCCCCATCTGCAGTGGCGGTAGAAGTTGAAAAGGCGAAAACGTATGCACATCAGAGAGCCGAGGACACTTACGACGGACCGAGTACTATAATCAACAAATCTTTGGAAAATATGTATCAAGCTGCTATTGCCCAGCTGCCTAACCGACAAGCGATGCGTAAGCTTATTCGACGGAAAAGGAACTTTTTTTGGACTCTTTTTAACTATTCAGTAGGATAAATACTTTTTATCAATAAATATTTGTTCAAAACCTTTTCTATTGTTTATAAACACAGTAGTATAAATACTTTTTATCAATAAATATTTGTTCAAAACCTCTTCTTTTGTTTATAAACACACACACACATACACACACACACACACAAATTCCACACTTCCACGGCACTGAAACGTCTGGCGCTGAAAAGGCATGGCGCTGAAATGGCTGGTGCTGAACTGGCGGCGCTGAGCTGGCGGCGCTGAAACGTCCCTACCCCGTTATTCAGACACTTTAAAACAAGAAAAGTTGAGCACATGATTATGCTTTACAAAACTTATGTACATAGTACACTCGAGTACTGCAATGTGGTATGGTACCCACACTACCAAAAGGATATTGCACAGAGTGTACAAAGGTCCTATACTGCTAGAATAGAAGTAGTTAAGGACCTTGACTACTGGAAAAGACTGCAAATTTTAAAACTATACAGTCTTGAAAGGAGAAGAGAATGCTACATGATAATACAAGCATGGAAGCAAATAGAAGGAATTACTGAAAACATCATGGAGCTAAAAACATCAGAAAGAGCAAGCCGAGGTAGATTAATAGTGCCAAAAAATATACCAGGAAAACTAAGGAAGGCGCACAGGACATTAATCCGCTACGCACCAGCATCGATAATGCAGCGACTATTTAATGTGCTGCCAGCTCATCTAAGAAACATATCAGGAGTGAGCGTAGATGTGTTTAAGAATAAGCTCGATAAATACCTAAGATGCATCCCAGACCATCCAAGACTGGAAGATGCAAAATACACCGGAAGATGCATTAGCAACTCTCTGGTGGATATACGAGGTGCTTCACACTGAGGGACCTGGGGGAACCCAAACACAAAATAAGGCAATAAGGCTCTCTCTCTCTCTCTCTCTCTCTCTCTCTCTCTCTCTCTCTCTCTCTCTCTCTCTCTCTCTCGTAGAAATTCCTCATTTACAAGAAAGGAAAATTATAAAAAAAAGCTAAACTACAGACCTAGCAACTGAATAAAACTGAAGGAATACACCAAAAATTTAAAATAAGACTAAACAGGGATCATGGATACACAATGTTACTCCTTTGTAGAAATATATAAAGAAAAAAGGGCTAAATGTATACCACACAGATTAATTTTACCAAATGAAACTGCACAACCTAAGTGGTTCAACAGAGAAATAGCAAATGCAATAAGAAATAGAGACAGCAAATATAAATTAATGGGTCCACAGCCTTCAGTCAATTCATGAAATTTCCGAGCACAAGAAGTTAAGCCGAAAAGTAGATAAACTAGTTAGAAAGGCCAAGAACACTGAAGAGAAAATTGTGGCTTCAGCTAGTAAAGAAAACCCACAAGAGTTTTTTGCATATGTAAACAGTAAAAAAAAACAACCAAAAACATCATTAGCCCAATAAGAGACCTAGAGAGTAATCTTATAAGAAATTATTTGGAAAAAGCCGAACTGATAACTGCACATTTCACAACTGTATTCACTAGGGAAGAATCAACGAGCCACTCTGAACCCGCTATCATTTATGAAGGGCCACAACCATTAAATAAGAGTTAGCTGTACAATGGATGATGTAAAAAAAAAATAATAAATAAAAATACTCAGTAAGTCTAAGGCACAGGGTCCAGATGATATTAAAGAGATAATATAGAACTAGAAGAAGATGATCCCACTTTTACAAAATGTTCCAAAAGACAGCCAACGAAAGAAAGGTACCTCAAGGATTGAAACTAGGCAATGTTCCTCTAATCTACACTTAGCGACCAAAAAAGAACCTGGCAACTACACACCTGTATGTCTATCTTTAGTGCCTTGCAAAATTTTTTAATCAATTATAGTAGAATCAATAGTAGAACACAGAGGAAAACAATCATCTGATAGACAGCCAACTTGGTTTTAGACAAAAGAGATCATGTATGACAAATCTTTTGGAATTTTTTCATATGTTAAGCATTTATGACAAAGGCAGGGCAATAGACATCATATACCTAGACTTTCAAAAGGATTTGACAAAGAAACTCATAAAAAATAATAATGGTCAAAATTAAAGTGCTAGGCATCATTGACCAGACAGCTAAATGGATCAAAGATTGACCAACAAACAGAAAACGAAGTTGTAATCAATGGAGAACTTCAGAGTGGGCAGCTGTTACAAGCGGAGTACCTCAAAGATCCATCCTTGTACTATTGCTATTTCTGATCTACATTAACGAAATAGATTTAGGATTAACTAGTAGGATAGCCCAATTTGCTGAAGATACTAAACTAGGCATAAATGCAGCAAACTCAGAAGACATAGAAGCCTTAAGAGATGATCTAATGAAGCTAGGAGAATGGTCCAGTAAATGGCAAATGCCTTTCAACTGTGGGAAATGTAAAGCCATGCACATAGGTTATAGCAACCCACAATCAGATTACTCACTGCTGGGTAATGAAATGGAAAGTGTGGACCAGGAAGATGATCTTAGTATTCTAATCAGCAAGGATTTGAAGTTCACCAAACAGAGCATAAAAGCTGAAAAAAAAGCAAAAAACTAATAGGTCACATAAAGAGACAATTTGAATACAGAAACAAAGACACTGTACTACAGCTGTACACTGTTAGAACATTGACCAGGTTTTGTATATGCTTCAAATTTAGATGCCATAACCCTCTGGCAGACCGCATTGGGTGCAGACTGCCTGTTAAAGAGTCGTGCTTCAGTGATACAGTCTGGTGTACTGCACGTGTTTCATACATGCTCTTGCGCCTTAACTGTTTTCCTTTTATTATATTATCACTCGCTCTCCCCTGCATTGTTAATAAACCCACCCGTATAAGAATGCTAGCTCATGTTAGATTAGGTTTGAATTTTTGTGACCTTCTTGCTCACAAGTCCATGTATATAAACTCAATGATTGTTTAATAAGGTTCAATTGCATTCACCTCGCCACTATAGTAAGTTATCACCTAATTGGCGCCTCCCACATTTCATTACAGCAGTCCCGAATCTGAGTGGTAGCAACATAACTGCTGCTGATAGGCGTTAGAAAGTGGCTTTCCATAAGGGCGTCGACTTTGGTCATCAGGTTCTTTATGGGTGAAATATCGACATCGGGGTTGGCAGCACATACAGGTTCGGGTAGGAACCTTACCCAAAGAGCACAAAGTAGATTCACTTTACAAGGAGAGCCATCTGTGGCAGGTTGCAGACGAGCGACACTGGTCATTTCTTTGAGGGTGAGTAAAACCTTTTTGGTTCCCAAACAGTTGAGAGAGCTGAAAAAATTGGCTATACAGGCAGCTGGCGATGGTGAGTACTGCTCCAGGAGGCATGCTTTGAGGTCGTTTATGCTATTGGGGCTTCCCCTTGGTTGCAAAGCCAATTTGATATATCCATGAAAGTGTCCTCGGGAATTGCTGCAAAAACATGGTCTGCTTTGGTGCTTGAGCAAGTCACACCCTTAAAGAGAAACCGGACCTCGATGTGCTGAAACCAGGGAAATGCCTCTGAACTGGTGAAAGGCGGTAGTTTCAGGGGTGGCGTTGATAGTAGAGTCAGTATCGGAGGGCGGCATCATCAAACAGTATGACACAGCTGTGAGGGGGAAGGCGGGAGGGAGCTGGTCAACCTGGTGGTCACCAGTGTGCGAGGCGTCAGTTAGGTGATAACTGAGAGTCGAGGCGTATGCAACTGAACTTTATTACACAATCATTGAATTTATATACACGGACTGGTGAGTAAGGTGGTCTCAAAAATCAAAACAATCGAACCTGAACTATCGTGTTCACACAGATTGGTCTATTACCAGCGCATGGAAGAGCAAGTGATATGATAAGAAAAGGAAACCCGTTACAGTGTAAGAGGATGTATAAAACAGGTGCGGTACAATGGTCTCTCCGAACTGGCATTAGCGGTATGTAGGTGGATATATCACACCACTGCCATTGCCCAGTCCATCATTGAGAGAGTCAAAAGTCACTCTACTGCAGCAAAGTGCTGAACTATCAGAGGAGTATTCCATACTAAAGCCCACCAACTTCAAGGTACTCTCTCTTAAAGAGGTTGCGAATGGCAGGCATATGTAAATATAAAATGGTAATTGCCAATACCATGTAATTCAAGTATACTAAATAGAATACAGGCAATCCCCGAGTCACAAACTTCATCAGGTACACCTGTATGACAATAGGTACTAGGCAACAATGCTGAACGCCTATAAACTATTTATTACCAAATTTGCTGAGACGTCTTCATTAAATGATGATTGCTAGAATTAAGATATAGAACTGATAACCTGTTTCATACCTGAAAAGAGCCATAGTCTTATTTTTTCCAGATTTATGCTATAAGTAAAGGGGCAAATAAGTCTAACCCTCAAACTAATTATTCTATGATCATTGAGAAGGCCTGTCCCTTTTCTGCTTGAGTGAAAGTAAATCTCTTTCTGAAATATTTTCCTTGTTCTTTGGTCTATCTTGTGGTTCCTTTCTCTCTTTGCGCCGGAGGTTGAGGTATTGGTATTCGTCACACGAATGTTCCATATTACTGAAAGGACTATCTAGAGGCTAAGGGCATTGAGTAGATAAACTATAATTTTTTTTTTTCTGAAGTACTATATGCATCTGAAAAAAATAATTTCAGCATTACATCGTTTTGTTTTCGTTTCTTTTCATAAGAAATAGTACATATAATGTGCTTAGTATAGGTTTCATACGTAACATTCTATTCACATTAATAAAATTTACTATTTCTCCTATTTTGGGAATGAGTACCTTTAAGGTGAAAACAATGTCCTTCTTTGCTGTCTTCATTAACTTCGAGCAGTTCAGAGCTTACAAGGACAGTCTCCATTATCATTGCACAACATAGCCATATCACAAGTAACTATCTCAAAATTAGTCATTACCTAAACTTCTTTACCTTGAAATCTATCTACCTTACCTTGATCGTTTGTCCTCCCCCTTGTGGGTTTTTTTTTTCCATCAGAAAGCTCTAAGGAGAATATTTCCTTAAGACCTCACTCTGGTTAATCTTCTGCCTGTCGCTGTTGAATATATTTCCTCCACCATAGAAAATTCTATACGAGATTAGAGTGGATCGCATCACTTTTGTTGCAATTTAATACTAAAAAGAAGTAAAATCTAACCTTTTTGATATGGTTCAACGATGAAACTCGTAAAATTTAATGGGAGACAAAGGGAAAATATCTGTTTTTCAAGAATATAATTTAACCAGGACATTTCGCCCTTTTTTGTAAGAGGCTACCACTAAGTCTGAATCTTTAACAGGGACTTCAATCTTGTTTAACAATGTGCTACCATCAACTTTAAACATCCAGGCTTTACAAAATTTGTCCTTTAATTTCATTATTGAATTAATATTTTTTATAGAAATCCCTTCTTTAGCTGGAATGAATCCATTAAAGAATGTTTATCCAGGTTCAGTTTGAGTTACATTCCTGTCACTTATCCAATTTTCGTAACACAACTAAATGTATTATTGAGATAATTGCACACAAAAAAATTCTCCTATCAAAGCAAACCTAGCACCAAAATTTGTGCACCAACAACGCCCTCAGAAAAAGTACCTTTGGTTTAGTAGGTAAATTATAAGTCCCTAAAATCCACTTCTCCCCCGTGAAAATGTCCGGATATTTTTCTGGCTGATCTCCCAACGCGAACAACCCATTCTCTTTTTATCCGCACGACAATCCAGAATAGCAATAATGTTTTCCTTCTCGGTGCATACAGGGGCTTGGGATATTTTCTAAAAGTATTTTCTATAAGGTTCAACTAAATAACTGTTAATTGCATTAAAGTCTTAGAATTCTAATCTTAGAAATGCTTTGATTCTTAACCTAAAATATTATGAAGAAACTTTGGGTGAAAATTATATTAAAAATTAAAATAACGATGTCCCTAGCGATATGTAACTATTGAGTTAAATATTAGGATTTCAAAATATAAAAAAAAAAGATTTAAATACACTAAAATTCGAAGAGAGAGAGAGAGAGAGAGAGAGAGAGAGAGAGAGAGAGAGAGAGAGAGAGAGAGAGAGAGAGAGAGAGAGAGAGAGAGAGAGAGATGGGTGGGGGAATTATGCATTTTCTGGGGTAACAAATAGTTGGGTCGCTGCCTCCGATGCAATATTAAAAGCATACAATAGATTTCCTCCTGCATCATCACGTAACTGTGAAATACAGTATAATATAAACATACTTATCCCAAGAAATCAGCCTCTGTAATACGACTAAAAACCACGAGGAAAATCTAAACTATACTCTTCAAATTTTCGTCAAACAAGGCGTCAATTTTTCAATAATAAAACGGACGCTGTCAGCAACTGAATCATTCCATATGCAAATACTGAACTCTCATTTTAGTGTGTGTGTGTGTGTGTGTGTGTGTGTGTAAAGAACAGCATTTTAATACTAATAGTCGAGATAAGTATTCTAACCCTGTCTGCAAAGTACGCATGAAAATCTAATCTCCCATTGACCAAAGGAATGGAAAGCGATGACCACGAGGCTTCAACGCATAGAAGAAAGAAGTCTGAACTCCCCTCACGATTCAATGTATCGCCTGCTTTAAAGGAGTTAATATTATAGACGTATTTGGCTGAGATAAGTCGAAGCAATTTAGAGCCTGATCATTAGTGCTTCGTCTATAGGCCATCCATCTCCCACATCCCTCCAATCGAAGATTCACCCTACAACTATCCATCTTGCATCCCATCGATACACCATTAGAGGAGGAAGGCGAATGAAGAAGCGAATCGTTTATTTACTATGTTTTAGTAGAGAGAAGACAGGAATACATAGAAAATGAGTGAAATAAAGGAACATTAAATAGACCCTAATGAGGTTCAAAAATATACCGTACAGTCTGAAGAAAACGTGATGTAAAGTGCATGACTTCTTGGGAAAATTTAGATGGACTGTAAAAACATATAATCATATTCGTATTGGCTTAAGGTAAACGCAAATACAGGGTAAATGCTTCACATTTTTCTTATCAATTACCCCACCAAAAATTATAATACAAAAAGTCTCGAAATATGACACTGTAAAATCTTCAGATATTGGTTCGTATGAACCTCTTTTTATGAATTTTTAGACTTCCCTCATTACTTATATACATATCATTATGAATGGCATCTTCACTTCTAGGAAACATTAGATTTACAAGAGAGGTGATTGAAAACGAACTATATTTATTACAACTAAGGTTTCGGGAAACCGTCTTCCCCATCACCAAGGCTAAACCAAAAACATCAACATGAATTAATACACACTTATCTGTTAAAAAGTAAGATTCAATTCATGTTGCACGGATCATAACTACTATGTTAAAATAAGATGAATTATAATATCACTAAAGCAAATTAAAATAGATACGGCAATCAAAACATATACAGAAAAAAAATAGAATTATTCACATAACACAAGAGCGCAGAAGCAAAAATCAACACAGGAAATCAACTTACAGAGTAAGAAAAAAAAATCCTACTCTAAAGTAGTTGGTCTAGGTTGGCCAGGGCACAAGCCACCCGTTGAGATACTACCACTAGTGTTTTTTTGGTTCTTTGATTGGCCAGACAAGTGTATTAACACTTGATCCCTTTCTCTGGTTACAACTCATTTTTCTTTTGCCTACACATACACACAAACACACGCACACACCAAAGACACTGGCCTATACTTTCCACATTTTCCTCTGTTCTCACACATGACACTCCAATTACCAAACAATTTATCTTCGTTCAAGGGGTTAACTACTGCACGGTAATTGTTCAGTGGCTACTTTCCTCTTAGTAAGGGTAGAAGAGCGACTTTAGCTATGGTAAGCAGCTCTTCTAGGAGAAGGACACTAAAAAATAAAACAATTTTTCCTAGTCTTGGGTAGTGCCACAGCCTCTGTACCATGGTCTTCCACTGTATTTGGGGTATGCTCAGGCATGCTGTTCTATCTTATTTCTCTTTCTCTGGTTTTTTAAGTTTTTTGGAGTCATGAATTCGGTTATTTCATTGATTAAAAGAGTCAAAGGTGAATCACATTTTTCTCATTAATTACCCCACCAAAAATTATAATACAAAAACTCTCTAAATATGATACTATAAAATCTTCAGATACTGGTTCGTATGAACCTCTTTAAATTAATTTTTAGACTTCTCTTATTACTCATATACATATCATTATGAATGGCATCTTCACTCCTAGGAAACATTAATTTACTAGAAAGGTGATTGACAGCAGACTATATTTATTACAACTAAGGTTTCGGGAAACCATCTTCCCCATCATCAGGGATAAAACAAAAACATTAACATAAATTAATAGATACTTATCTGTTAGATAGTAAAATTCTATTCCTGTTGCACGAATTGTAACTAATATCTGATAATAAAATTAATTATAATATCACCAAGGCAAAAAATAGATGTGATAATAAAACACAACCTCCATCCAAAATCGTTGGCGGAGGTAATTAAAACATATACAGAAAATTGACCTTAAATAGAAAAAGATTATTCACATTACACAATAACGTTTAGGCAAAAATAAAAACAAGAAATCAACATACAGAGTAAGAAAAAATCACATCCCTCTTTTGATGAATCTGTGAAGAGCATCGATTAAGGAGGAGGAGAAAGAAGATCTACTCCTCTAAGGTTTAAATCCAAGATCCACCAGCTCAGGTCTTTCTTCCTCCGATTCCACTAGAATGAGCAACCTAGAAGGATTCCAGCCCTAAGACCAAAAGATCTTCAGCTGCCACTGAAGTGGCAGCATGCAAAGGCAACTTCTGGGCACTAGACTCTCTAACAAAGATAGGCCTAGGTGACCCAGTAGGAACTGACGAGCCACTTCCTTGAATCTTCCAATTCTTTCCTGCTATGGAAAGACTTTCCCTCGTAAGGTATCCATCTGCATACCCAGATTTATCAGGTTCTGTTTGGTCTTCAAAGATTACTCCTCAAAGTTTACCACAATCTCCAAAACACGACAAAACTCAAGAAGCAAGGCTCGATGTAGGAGAAGAGTCTCCACAGAGTCTACCAGAACTAACAAATCATCTAGATAGCGGAGGAGACAAATGTGCCACAACAGAAATCAGAGTAAACACTACAGTGAACACTTAGGGGCTGTTGACAGACCAAAGCACAGCATTCTAAATTGATCATTTTTTCTGTGCAAGCTGAATCTTGGGTACAAAGTAGAGATTGAATGGATAGGGATCTGGAAGTATGTCTTATAAATCAAACGTGATCACTACGACACTCAGTCTCACAGCTTGGCTGACCGTGGCTGCAGTCTCCATCTTGAACAGATACTGAAGAACATACTATACCTGGTCTCCAACCTCAAGACGCCTTCTCTACAAGAAAAAGTCCACTGAAGTCTGGGGACCCGCCAAGGACCTCCTAGAGAGGGTCCTTTATCCATCATGATATGGACTTCTGCTCATAGGGCACTGTCCTTCAGCTATCCCTCTGCAAAGTATGATAATCTTGGAGGACAAATCAGACAGGGAGTTGATGAACAGGACGACATAGCCTTTGTATAGGACAGTGACCATTCAAGGCACAGCCCTATATCTCTGTCACTGTTGCCACCTGAGTTACGGGCATCCTCCCACCATTGGTATAGCAAGAGGAATACTGACCCTAGAAGGGGTGTTGTCCTAATCCACCAGATTTACCATAATCATCCTTCCTGCTTCTTATTCTAAAAGGGCAGCCTCTCTCTTTGGCACCTTTTTCTGAAACCTGGAGATGATTGTGTCTCGCCTCTTCAGGATCCAGTTGGCCCACTAGATTGCAGTGTTGTGAGTCGAGAACTTCGTACTCGACCACTCATGACGATAATGTTGTTGCAACACTAAAAACTTTAAAAACAATTTGTATTTTCCTAGCTATACAAACCTGATTCATTTAAATGGGTTGCTCCTAGTCTCGTTTTCTACGACCAGACATTAAAAAAAAAGAAGTTTTGATTGCATCATAATAGGTTGCTAAGCAACCCCACAGCATGACAGCAATATACACTGCTAAATGGCTTACATCACTCTCTTCTAGTTAAAAACTTGCAGGAAGGTTGTGGCGGGACCTTTGATTAAATGACTAGGGTTTATGTCATCCTCAACGTCATCTCCTCCCAAGCCTATTAATGCAAAGGGTCTCAGTTAGATTTCACCAGTCGTCTCTATCTTGAGCTTTCAAATCAATACTTTTGCATTCTTCATCATCTACTTCACGCTGTAGCTAAGAAATATACATACCGTTTTTAAAAATGACAAATTTGGAAGTAATTTGTATTTTTCCTAGCATACAAACCTGGAGCTATTTATAGGGGTATTACTTTCAGCGTAGTTGAAAGACGAGCCAAGATAATTTTAGTGAGGGATGACTACCCATCTGCTAGTTAGCGGGTGGACGTGAGGTAGCCCAGCTAACCCACCCACTCACTCACACCTCACAGTTGAGTAAACACTTTGCTTTCTGGCAGGACTTCTTGGGGGACAGAGTGGCGGGCCAATTTGTATAAATAGCTTCAGGATTGTATGCTACGAAAAATACAAATTTCTTCCAAATTTGTCATTTGTTCTGGCGCAAATACAAACCCTCCGCTATTTATAGGGGTGACTTACTCTTAGGAGGGAGGAAATCTTCAACTAGCCTTGCCTATGACCCGGGGTTGTCTCTCCTTAGATATGTGATCGATAGTAGTAGGAACCCTACTCTCGCTAAAATCAAGTGCCAGTATAGGGTAATGCACTGCTAATGTCCTGCAGAAGCTTGTGTGCAAGAGCATCTAGCAATGTGGCTTGTCTTTAATTTAGGAACTCAGGTGCAGTACCTAGAGTTTTTAAGACGCCCAATACCCTCCCTCTAAGAGGTATTGGGGACGTAACAATGTATTATTACTATACTTAGGGGGCACAAGGGAAATAAGTCTTACCTGCAGAGAGGTGACTTCAGCTGTGCTGAGGCTTTGCGGAGCTGTTTTCCCCATGGGTGAAGAATGTGACAGGAGGGAAGGAGCCAATTATTCTTACTCATTCACCCCAGATTAACCCAGGTAACCTCAGCCCTCAACCCTATGCTAATTATCCATCAAGGAGCTTGAGGGGTTAGACCATTTGTTGTGCAGCCACCACAGGACCAATGGAAAAAAGTCATGTTCCTGTCGGTTTTGTCTTGCAGGTAGTAGGTGGAGAAGGTCGTTTGATGCTTCCAAAGGACCGTTGTAGTAGATTGCCTAGCACTTATGGTCAGGGACGGGCACTTGCACCCCATAGTTCACACGACCACTTGCAGTACCTGCGCCTCAAAATAGTTTTTCTTGAAAGCCAGGGACAAAGCAATGACGCTGACGTCATGAGCTCTGGGACGTTTGGACTGAGGGAGGTCTGGATTGAGAGCTCTCTCAATTACTTTCCTAATTCATGAAGAAATGGTATTTCTTGTGACGCTCCTCTAGGCCTTCTCTGTGCTAACGAAAAGTACTTGCACACGGGGTAGGGCTCCAGCCGTTCTTTTTAAGTAACACCTCAGACTCCTCACTGGACAGACTAACAGTTGGTCTGGGTCATCGGTTACAGAACGAAAATTATCTATCCGGAATGGGCCAAACCTAGAGTCCATTACACCTAGATTTTGAGCCTTACCAATGAACTCAGGGACGTAGCTAAGGATAACTTCTCCCCATCTCCTGGAGTGAGAGACATCAGAAGATAGACCCAAGGCTACAGCGAGTAGGAAATCAGTCTTCCAAGTGAGGTGGCAATCTGAAGCCCGGCGTAATGGTTCATAAGGGGGGCCCTTCAGAGACTGAAGGACCTGAACCACGTTCCAAGGAGATCTAAGTTCTGCCTGGGGACAAGTAAGCTCATAAATACGTATGAGTAAAGAAAGTTCCGAGGAAGAAATATCTTCTCCTTTCAGTTTAAAGGCGAGACTCAAGGCTGAGCAGTACCCTTTGAGTGCCGAAACCAAGAGAAGCATTTCTTCCCGAAGGTGTACAAGGAACTTGGCTATAGTTGGAACGGAGGCATCGAAGGGAAAGATATTCCTTCCACAACACCAACCACAGAAAACTGACCACTTTGCCTGTACATCGTCTGAGATGTCCAGCCATTCTTTTCACAACGGGTTGCAAAAACCCTCTCTGTGTGAGGAGGTGCTGGACTGGCTCCAGGTGTGAAGCCGAAGCAAAGCTACGGTTCTGTGGAAAATGCTGGCATGGGGTTGTTTGAGCCAGTTGAGCCATGGAGGAGTTGCTGCTTGCTTGGACCTAGTTGAGGACTTTTCTCATCAGACACAATGGGGGAAACGCGTACATGTCCAGGTTTACCCACTGAGGTTGGAAAGCATCTTGCCAAAGATGCTTAAGGATCTGGGACTGGGGAGCAGTATAAGGGGAGCTTGAAGTTTAGGGCCATTGCGAACAGATCCACAGTCTGGGAACCCCACAAAGTCAGAACTTTGTTGGCTACTGGAGGATTCAAAAACCACTCGGTGCCCACTGAGTCGCTTTGCTCAGATTGTCTGCGGCACATTCTGTTTGCCTGGAATGAAGCGAGCCGATAAGGTCACCGAGTGTCTTTTGCCCACCTGAGTATCTCTACTGCTAGATGGCACAGCTGCTGCAAACAACTACTATGGTATTGTCGCAATTCAATACCACAGTGTGTCCCGCCAGGAGCTGGTGGAACTGTTGGCGGGACAGAAAGGCTACCCTCATCTCTAAGAGATTTATGTGCTGGCACCTTTCTGATTCGGACCACTGGCCATAGATGGTGTGTTGCAGAAAGTGGGGCCCCCACCCTTCTTTTGATGCATCTGAAAAGAGCATCAATTCTGAGGGAGAAACGAGAAGATTGGCCCCTTTGCAGAGGTTTGGATCTGCCAGCCACCATCTCAGATCCGGCCATTCCTCTTGTCCTTCCTACGCGGACTGAACAATCCCTGGAATCGATGGACTAATTCTATTGCGATTTCAGACGCCACTGGAGTGATTTCATCCTGAGGCGACTGTTAGGAAATAGTCGGGCCAGAGAGGAGAGGTGACGACCGAGCAGGCAAAGCCAGCTCGTGCTGGGAGCTCTTCTCGCCTGAAGAAGGTCTAGACCTGCTACCTACTTCAGCCTCTGAATCCTTTCATCTGTTGGGAAAGCTTTGTGCCTTATGGTGTCTATTCGCATGCCCAGGTATACCAGTTCCTGAAAGGGAAGCAGGTGAGAATTCAAGGTTTACCACTAACCCCTGATCCTGGCAAAACCTTAGAAATTCATCTTGGTGGCGAATCAGCCAGTCGTCCAAGTATCTTGGGAGACGGATGCCGACTCTGAGAGACCAAGATGACACTAGGGTTAACACTCTTGTGAAGACCTGGGGTGCTGTGGAAAGACCGAAACACAGTCTTAGATACCTAGATACTTCCAGGAAGATGGATGGAATGGGATCTGGAAGTATGTGTCATTCAGATCTAGGGGCACATGAAGTCCCGCGGTCTTATAGCTTGTCCGACCTTGTTGGCCGTCTCCATTCTGGACGGATTATTATTATTAAAGAAAGGAGTTTTACCAGCCCAATGAGTAAAGCTTGACTCTCACAGGGCTGGCCCAAAATAAAATCTGGATATAAAGAATTATAAGATTATCAAAATTTAATTGATAAGGGAAAAAAATAAAATAAGAAAAAATAAAAATATATATATGTATATACCGTATATACTTATATATCTTTAAATATTCTAAATATGGGTGAATAGATGGATGAATGGATATATATATATATATATATATATATATATATATATATATATATACATATATATATATATGAATCTGAGTGATAAAAAGAATTAACTATATATTAAATCTATGTAAGTTAAGAAAATTAGTAATAACAAAAATCTTAGGTAAAAATTTAGATTCTATCAATAATACGAAAATTCCTTACAAAAGTTAAAATTCTAGAAACAGAAAAACTACTTGATTCAGTTAAAATGTCTGAAAACATTTTCTAACCAAAACACTCTCTCTCTCTCTCTCTCTCTCTCTCTCTCTCTCTCTCTCTCTCTCTCTCTCTCTCTCTCTCTCTCTCGCTGAAAAACTTTGCAAACCGAAAAAATATGTTTAATAGATAAAAAAAGTATCACACTCACTGCACATTGGAACAGTGCTGTGAGGTGTACTCATTAAAAATTCACTGGTCAATCTCGAGTGCCCAATTCGTAATCTGGTTAAAATTACTTCAGTTCTTTTGTTATTTTGTATTGAGGAATCACAAGGAGCAACCTTCAGTTTAATTTGCCTTAATTTATTATTTTTTGGCGCATTATTCCAACTGGGAGGTCAATGTTTAGTTGTGGTAATTTAATGGCTTCTTTAGCAGCAGCATCCGCCTTTGCATTACCAACAACTCTGTGACGTGGTGAGAGAAAGGTTGTGACTCAAAGGCAGGTTGAAAGCAACTGAGTGAGTTTATTACAAAACACACTCCTTTATATACAAAAGCTCAAGGCAACAAAAATTTTCATGTTTAAAATTGACACTGTTACAGAGGAGAAAAGCAGACATGTTTATTCTGGTTCTTTTTAGTGCGAGGGAAGAGTGAAGATACAAGCACAAAATAAACTGTACGATCGTGTGACACACGGTTGGTACAAGACTCCTCCTCTAAAAATGATATACTGGACATGTTAAATAGGTGCCCTGAATCTGGAGAGGTAGTAGTAAAAACTGCGCCGATTAGCGGCAGTGAGTGGCTGTAGAAGTCGTTGGTTGGGGTGCGAGCGAGTGGTGGATGATGGGTGGCTTTGTTGCCGCTCCGGCTCGTCACGGGGAAGGCGAATGTGTCCTACGGCATTCATAGGCGTGTGTCCTACGGCATTCATAGGCGTGTGTGTCCTACGGCATTCATAGGCGTGTGTGTGTCCTACGGCCTTCATAGGCGTGTGTGTCCTACGGCATTCATAGGCGTGTGTGTCCTACGGCATTCATAGGCGTATCCTACAGCATTCATAGGCCTATGGCGTTCATAGGCGTGTATGCCCTACGGCATTCATAGGCGTGTGTCCTACGGCATTCACGTCAGCTTCGGTTGAAGTTGAATAGGTGTCCTCTTCGTCAGGAGTGGAGGCGTTGATGGAGGTTTTGAAGGTCATGAAGTGGCTGTCCATAAGGGCGTTGGCTTTGGTCATCAAGTCCTTTATGGGTAAACTATCGACATCGGGTATGGCAGCGCGTACAGGTTTGGGTAAACGGCTTACCCAAAGGCCATGAAGTAGGTTCGACTCACGAGGAGAGCAGTCTGTGGCAGGTTACAGGCGAGTAATACTGGTCATTTTCCCGAGGGTGAGCGAAGCTCTCTGGTCCCCCAACGGTTGTTGAGAGAGCTGAAAAAGCGTTGCTATACGGGCGGCTGGCGACGGCGAGTACTACTGTAGAAGGTATGCGTTGGCGGCGTCAGAGTAACGGTGAGAGGTGGGGGGGAGGGGGGAGGAGCGAGTCACTCCGGGGTCACCAATGTGACGTGGTGAGAGAAAGGTTGTGACTCAAAGGCAGGTTGAAAGCAACTGAGTGAGTTTATTACAGAACACTCTCCTTTATATACAAAAACTCAAGGCAACAAGAATTTTCATGTTTAAAATTGACACTGTTACAGAGGAGAAAAGCAGACATGTTTATTCTGGTTCTTTTTAGTGCGAGGGAAGAGCGAAGATACAAGCACAAAATGAACTATGTACGATCCTGTGACACACGGTTGGTACAACTCCAACATGAGCCGGTATCCAGCATAATTAGACACTTACACACTGAGAAGATAATTTACTTATAAGATCTTTAATTCTTAGGATCAAGAGGTTCCTATGAGTATAGTTTTCAAGGGCTACTATGGCACTCCGAGAATCTGAATAGATGACAAATTAAAAAATTCTTTCTGTTTTCAATTGTTTTAATCACATTGATTACTTGTAAAATGGCAAATAACTCTGATGTAAATACTGATGACTCTTTTGGCAACGATAATTGTTGTGTTCTATCTAAAGATACTGCAGCACATCCAGCACCCATTGAGGATTTAGAACCATCAGTATATATAGCATAGTGAGGACCTTTTCTCTGAATATGTTCTATGGTAATTTGCTTGTGCTGACTCGGAGTATAAGTGAATTTTTTTTTTTTTTTTTGGGGGGGGGGATAAATAAAACAGATGAGAACAGATTCTTGTCCTTGTCATAATCCAAGGTGGGGGAAATAAAGATGGTTGGATAAGATTCACTTTAATGTTTGTTGATTGTAACAGTCTGTTTGCCCTAATTGGAAATGGTGGTTCATGGTTGTTTATAAATATATCCCTCTCATTAAAAAGTTTTTTTGTTGGAGAATTAGTAGATAAAATTTTCAATGCACTCCGCATTGTTACAAAATCCCGATGCAAAGACAAAGGGGTTTCTCCAATTTCACATAAAACAGAGATTTAGGGATGATCTAAATGCTCCGCTACAAATTCTCAGGCCTCGAGTGTGTATTGGATCTAAAGATTTCAAAGTTGCTTCTGATACTGATCCATATATTGGGCTACCATAATCAATTCTTGATAATACTAAAGCTTTATACATCATCAGTAAAGTTGATCTCTTTGTACCCCATGTTGTGTGAGATAATTTCCTCATTAAATTAAGAGCACTGTTACATTTGGATTTGATATATGATACATGTGCTTTCCAATTCAAATGGGTGTCAAAAATTAGTCCCAAAAACTTTACCTTACCTTAAAATTGGATTTGTACGTTGCCCAATGTTAGATTGATATCTTGGTTCTGCTTCCATCTACTATATTTAAAAAACATTATAGCTTGAGTTTTTTCTGCCAAAAGTCTAAAACCAACAGATGTAGTCCATGCTAGTATTTTTCTAGTGGCACTATTTAGAATTCTTTGTAAATGATGCAGACTATTAGAGGAATAGTAAATTGCAAAGTCATCTACATATAGACTACTTTGCACTCTTTGTGGCATTTGATTAACAATGTCATTAATTGCCAATGCAAAAAGAGTCCTGCTTAAAACACTGCCTTGCGGTACACCACTGTCAGGATTAAAAGATTCGGAGTAAATGTTATCAATACGAGTTTGAAACGTTCTTCCACCAATAAAATTTCTAATAAAAATAGGAAGGTGTCCTCGAAAACCATTCTGATGTAAGGATTTAAGTATCGAGTGTCTCCACGTTGTATCACATGCCTTTTGAATATAAAAAAAATATGGCTATTGTGATTATTTTCGTTCAAAGCCTCTACGTATATAATTTTTTAAGTGTGAAAGTGAATCCAAAGAAGATCGTTCTGATTGTGAGCCAAATTGAGAAGTTGATAGAATAATATTGCGACGTAAACACCAATTTAGTCTATAATTTACCATTTTTTCCAGTAATTGGTCTGTAATTGTTTGGATTACTTGGATCTTTCCCTGCCTTTACTATTGGTATTACTATTGCATGTTTCCATGCCTTTGGAAATAGGTGTTTGGTCCAAAGATAATTGTAAAAATCCAATAGATATGCTTTAGCTAAAGGGGCTAGAGTTCTAATCATATCGAAATTTATCTTATCTTTACCCGGGGCTGTTGACCTACAATTAGATAAGGAAAATTCCAACTCATCTTCAGTAAATCTTTTATTGTAATAGATATCCTCCATAGTATCAAAGTTCAATGGTGTTGATTCTTCTCTTCTTTTAATGGCTCAAAAGTGGGCATCTAAATTATCAATGCTGCTTATATTTTCAATATTACGGCCGATAATATTAGAGATTTTCTGAGTATCATGTATTCACGAGCCGTTATGCTTTAACGCGTGTCTTGCTGGTTTGCTGTAAGAACCATTAATCTTCCTAAACTTCTGCCACACCTTCAGCATAGAAGTATTATCTGATGTGCTTGACACGTATTTTTGCCATGAAATTATCTTGCCTTTAATTACTTCCATTCTGAATTTAGCAGAAACCTTATTAAAATATGATTTCAACACACTAATTTCTATTTCTATGTCAACCAGTTTGTTTATTTTATTCCCTAACATTAGGGGACCAGTGCTCAAATGTTTGAATCTTTTAATTAGGGTTTCTAATTTTCTTCCAACTGCATGCTTTTCGTTTATCAGCTGGGTTAATGTCTCTGACCACCATGGGACTGAATGTTTTAACTGTCGGGTGCCAGTCAGAAGTATCGATTTATCACCCGCTTGTGTGATGAAATTCACAAGGTCATCATTTGTTTTATCATGATCTTTGGAGTAATCAAAGGGAGGCACTTGCTTAGTGTAAAACTTGAACTTATCCCAGTCAGCTTTATTTGTATTATATCGTTGAATCGGAGAAGTTGGTGTATGTCCTAATATGGTAATCAAAATCGGGAAAATGATCACTGGCAAACAGGTCATCTAAGACATTCCCGTCGAACCTATCAACAATATTACTGGAACAGAGAGTTAAATCTATTGACGAATAAGTTCCATGAGCTTTTGAATAGTAAGTGCTACTCCCTGCCTCATTTAATATACAGAGGTTATGGTCATTCATCATCTGTTCAACCTTTGAACCATTTATGTCAACATCAACACAATTGGTGTCCCAGATGGAGTTATGAGAGTTGAAGTCTCCTAGTAATAGTATATCCTCTTGCATTTTTGGGAGTACTTTAGGTAGATTTTGTATATCATAGTTGCAAGAGGGTTGATTGTACATATTATAGATATTAAAGGAGTTGTTATTTAGATGTAATCTAACTCCAGATAATTGAAATTCTGATGTGTTGAATAATAAAGCATCATAAGTTACTTTATTATGAACATATACTGCAGTCCCTAAAGTATTGGGAGAAGGGATTGAGCGAGATGCTAAATTGTAGTTTCCTATTGAAGGAACAGTATCATTAGTATGTTGTAAGCATATTGCAATAGGGTTAAAATTTTTCAATAGTCTTTGGATTTCCCCAAGATGTAAACGGGTTTTAAGACCATTAATATTCCACTGAATTATCTAAGAGTTGAACGTTACGGCAATGAAGATAAATTTCCACTGGGTAAGGCATTATTTCTACTTATTCAGTTGGAGACAGGTTTTTGCTTGCATACGCTAGTTGTAGTTTTTGAATCAAGATTTGGTTCTTTGGGTATGGCTCCCTGGGTTTTACCCTTGTTTGTATTTGCTTCCTGAGTGTCATTTGGATTAAGGTTAAGTTTTTCTATAAATTTTTCAAGTTGGAAGGTGCCTGTTGCAAGTTTCTTTATTAGATGGCCACCGCACATACAACCAGCATTGTGGCTTTCTAATTTGCCATACTGGTTTTTATTTTTGTTTTTTATTAAAATTATCTATTATATTATTCATATTATGTACATTTAGATTTTTAGGGTCATTCAATTCTGCCAGGAAGCAATCGTTACAACCACATGAAACTGTGTGTGTTGTATTTTCTGCCATTATTTTACGTGAAAGCATTAGTTTTCCAGTCATACCTAGAACTGGAGAAGGGCTTATTTCTTTAATGGGTGCATTATTATTCGACTAGCTTTCGCTTCCTTGAGGGTCATTGGGATTCCTATGGACTTCAACGTTTATCAGTTGTTTAGTGATCTGGTTATTGACTGTGTTAGGTTTGGATCCAGAGGTTGGGAGTTCTAGCAATTTTCGGTATCCATTTCAATTGCATCTGGTATAAATTCTATATTATTTGGTTTTTGGGGTTTGGGTGGTGTATCTTCAACTACTCTTTTCTTGCTCACGCATTTTGATTTATGGGGCTCGAGATCAACCATCTCTATTTCTCCCATGTTTTCTATAACCTTGCAGGCACTGTCCGTGACAAGTGTTGAATCGGTTTTGCAGTGGAATACGGTCTTCTTGCTTTAAAGGACCATTTCGGCCTACTTTGTTATTTGGGCTTTTTTTTTACTCTACTGGCATTATTGTTTTCCAGAGTAGCTGGAACTGGATGAGAGTTCGGTGGCTTTCTAGAAATATTGTAAATCTTGTCGGGCCTTGAAGGATTTGTTGATGAAGAAGGTGAAATCTCAGGATATTTAGATCCAGCAGTAACTGATAGCTAAGTGTTCCTTGAATTATTATTTGACTTTACAGGATTGGACAAAACTCTGGCATATGTTGGATTAGAACAATTAGGTTTTTTCCTTGCTTCACCAAAAGTTATATGCTCATTATTGGCAGTCTCAATTATTGATTGCTCCAGTTTGTACTGAGGACAGTTTAGAATTGGGAGAGTGAGCTCCCTCACAATGGAAATTTAAACTTTTCATGGGTAAAATCTGCGGAGGTATCATGGAATTCGTTGGGGTCATGAAATTCGGAACAAATATAACATCTCTTCTTATTAGTACACTTTACATTAATGTGGCCATACTCATAACACTTATAACATTGCATTGGTCGGGGGTGGAATTTCTTGACCGGAATGTTTAAGTGTCTGATCTTGATGTCATCTGGTTCGTAATGTGATGTAAAGATTAAACAAATGGCATTATTACTCCATTTTAGTTTTTTAGCTTTAAGAACGGTAGCTGGGCATCTTTTCAGTATATCTTCATCAGAAAAATCATTGAGATCCCTACTATAAACAATTCCTCTTGCGTGGTTGTAAGAGTGGTGAGGAGAGAGACTGAATTGTATCTGACGAGGAAGCTTTAAAATTATTTAACAATAGAGCCTGAGATTTGTTACCTGCTTTAACAAGCAGACAACGGCCATAGCGTGTTAAATTTCCCTGTGGAATACGGCCCACGTTTTTTTCAATACATTCATACCCCTTTATCAGATTATTACAGCCCTCCTTGTATGAAGCAACATACCAGACTGGTTCTGGTACCATTCTGGTATTTTCCAGAGCTTCTTCATACAAGGCAGAGCCTTTGGGTACAAAGTCATATTCCGAGTCTAAAACATTTTTGATACTATGCAATTTCACTCGACAAGAAAGGTCAGAAACTTTACCATTTCTTATTTCATGAAAAGCATTTGTAGCTTGCAATGTGTTACTAAACGTGACATAAGCCTCAAATTCTTGTTTATCTTTTAAGAGCTGCAATTTCATTCTTGTTATATCTCCAAACTTTTTCAGAACATTAAATAATTCTTCATAATTCCCATTGCGAGTAATTCCCTCACAATAAAGGACCCTTAAATATTCGTTTAAACTACCAGTGTTTTTATTTCCCTGGCATCTGGGGGAAGTTGGAATGAATAGTTCCAGTGTAATAACACTGGATGAATGCGAATCCGTCGAGTGAACTATTTTTCTGGAAGAGTCAATCGGAGAGGAAGGGGATTGGTCGTCAACGGGTTTTGGTGGGGTTGCCATAATGACGAGAATATTCATTTCATCTGGATATCCCCCCCCCCCCCACCAAGGAGCCACACTTAAGAGGACGGGTTCATCCCTAAAATAAGGGCCGCCCTAGGGGCAATATCCAGAGATTCACCCCGCCCTCAGTACTTGAGGCATCATGACGGCCATCAACGTAAGACCCAGCACTGAGGGAAAGGTTTGACATAAAACTTTCCCCTCGCTTGGGCACGTCAGGTACTCAAGTTCTTTTGAGATGGCATGCCGTCCATCCCACCAGTGTCAAATTCAAAGAGGCAGCCAAACCATAATCAAACAAGCCTAAGTCACCAACAAGTTCATGCCCAAGAGTTGGAGATGGGAGAAAAAATGAAATAAACCAAAGGAAAAGAGAAAGTGCTGACTAATTTAGTTGGATCAACAGCTTGGCACCAAGGACCAGTGGGGAAGCAATTCCCACCGATCATCGGACCCCAGCTGCTGATCCCTAAGCCCCCCATCCTCATCAAGGCTTCAGCATCTGGGGGGATTCTGGACGGAGTCTGTTCGACCAACCTGTTCAGAGCCGAGAGGTCAATGACTGGTTTCCAGCCTCCAGATGCCTTTTTCACAAGAAAGAGTTGATTGTAAAAGCCTGATGACCCATCGAGGACCTCTTGGAGAGTGCCCTTTTCCAACATGGTCTGGACTTCTGCCCGGATCCCTTCACATAGGAGTTCAATGGAAGAGGCACTCGAGTCAGTGGAGGGAGAGAGTGAACGGGACACGATACCCTGAACGAATCACCTCGATTGTCAGGGACTGGGCCCTGTAATGAAGCCACTCTGCCAGCGGCTCTGCAGGCAGCCCCCCCCCCCCCCCCCCCCCAAGTAGTCGTGTGGGAGGAATGTTCGTCCAAGTGTGATCGGCCTCAGCCTGATCCCCTCTTCCCTTTGCCTTCACAAAAGGACTTTTGGCCTCGAAAGGCCTGCTTAGACCCCTTTTGACCCCGCAGTTTTGGGTCTCTAGCCCTTTTCATCTGTGACTTAGGGGCTGGTTACCTCTGTGATTGAGAAATGTAAGACCTGGCTGTCAAGATCTTTTGGATGAGGGAGTCCTGGTT
This sequence comes from Palaemon carinicauda, assembly GCF_036898095.1. Taxonomy (NCBI): domain Eukaryota; kingdom Metazoa; phylum Arthropoda; class Malacostraca; order Decapoda; family Palaemonidae; genus Palaemon; species Palaemon carinicauda. The sequence goes on from NC_090729.1 coordinate 144,751,326, forward strand.
GGGTTTCCTCCACTTCTCTACCACCGGCTGGACGTCCTCGGGATTAAAAAGAGCTACCTATAAAAGCAGCGTTCCCGAGTCTCGCCACATTGGTCTGAGGGAGTTGCCTAAGGAATCTTACTAAGACAGCATCCCTTCTCTTCAAGATAGTGTTGGGCCAAAGGTTCAGCCCTTGATGGGAGAGGATCTCGATGGCCCATTTACCAGATAATAGGGAAGTCTCCATAGACTTTCTGGAAGACTCCAGAGACCAGTCCTGGGACTGGATCAGTTGTCCTAATAACCCAAACAGAAGTCGAGCCACGGAGTAGCCTGCATGGCAGACTTAGCAACTTTCTCCTGGTTGAGTATCTCGGAGGCAAAGAACGAGACAGGCTGTCCCATGAGCTTCTCGA
>NC_090729.1:144760233-144770233 GCF_036898095.1 Palaemon carinicauda
CGGAGGAAGGACCGAGAGCATCCATTTTCCTTCGTAGGTTCTCGCCTGTCACCCACCACTGGCGATTCGTCCGTTCCGCAGGATCCATAGAGATCATGGTGTCCGGGGAATCGCAGCCTTGATTCCACTAGGACCTGAGTCGCCCCTGGAGAGACCTCATCCTGAGGCGACCGTTGAGAACTAGAGGAGCCAGACGTAACCACGATTGGGTTGGAAGCCCTTCTCGTCTGAGGGAAGGGCTTGCGACTCTTCTCAGCCTTGCTATCCTGTCGTCTGATGGAAAGGCCTTATGGAGATTGGTGTCTATAATCATGCCTAGGTGAACCAGTCATTGATTGGGCAGCAGAGCGGACTACTCGAGACTTACCATGATCCTTAGATCCTGGCAAAGTCATAGAAGTTTGTCTCGGTGTCAAAGAGGGAATGACTCTGAGTCTGCTAGGATCAGGCATTCATCCAGATAATAGAGGAGACCGATGCCGATCCTGAGTGCCCATGATGAAATTATGGTGAACAGTCCGGTGAAACCCTGTGGTACTGTGGAGAGACCGAAACACGGAACCTTGAACTGGTACTCCTTGCTGCCTATGCTGAATCCTAAGTACTTCCTTGAAGACGGATGGACTGGGATCTGGAAGTACACGGCCTTCAGGTCCAGAATACACAAGTAGTCTTGCAACTTACTGCCAGACTGACTGTGTCTGCGGTCTCCATGCTGACCAAAGTATGCTTTAATCTGGACCTCTGCCCACAGAGTTTGCCTCCTTGCTGATCCCATGGCAAGGGTGCTAAATGACACCGGATTCGTCCTCAGGGGAGGTAGAGATGTGAACAGGACGCGATATCCCTGACTGATTATGGAAATCGTCCAGGAAACGGCCCCTGAGTTGCTGCAACCTGTCTGCGCAACCTTGTAGGTATCCCGCCACTGGCGGACATGCAGGGAAACCTGCCAATCCTACGGTCTGTGGCCTCGGTTGCTCCTTCTAGGATTCTTCCCTCCCTTGGGGGACTTCTTGCCTTTCTTATCCTCGACCGGAAAGGGCTTAGACCTGACTGTCTTAGCTGCCGTTGATTTGGTAGGACGTGGCTGCTGAGATGCTGGTTTATAGGGCTTGAATATCAAAGCCCTATATAGGGGGGAGTCTCGGTGACTTCCTACACCTCTCAGCCGCCTGCTTCACGTCCTTAGGCTCAAACAGGTTCGTTCCCATAATGAAAGAATGTCTGAGCCTGAAGATTTGGTGCTAGAGGACTCCCGGTCTTTCCTTGGAGTCCTTGACCCCCTCCCGGGAGGGATGCATGACTCCAACAACGACGGAGGCAGGCTCTTCTCCACCTTTATTCGAGAAAACTTTATCGCGCAAGGTGGGGTTTCCCTCAATGTTGTGATTGGGGAACGACTCACCTCCCGTAACTCTCCTGAGGGCGAGTAAACTTCGTCCGAAGGTAAGGGAGAAAAGTCTGAGGGGGGAGAATGCCTTCCTCGAAGACTTATGAGGAGACCGCTACGTCCTCGGAGAAGTTAGCTCCTCGGAACTCCTCTTTTCCTCTTCAGGGGGAGTGGTTGCAGCCAAGGATTTGTGGCTCAACTCAGGAGAGAACAGCTTGAAAGCCTGTGCTACCGCTCTGATTAGAGTCCCAAACCAGGTTGCCGGCCGACGGTTGCGTTGTCAGACACTCCCTCTGGAGGGGAAGTCGCCTGTAAAAAGATAAGGACGGCATGTCCCTGGACCTTTCTGGAACCTTCCCCCTACCGGCAAGCACGCTGTTCTGTGCTGTGCTGTGCTGGTGGGGGGGGGAAATGTGTTAAGGCGCCCTTACCGCGCGTTGTCCGGCAGCCTCGCGTGGGGGAGGGTATTGGCGATTGTGCTAGGGAGTGCGCTCGCGCGATGGGAAATACCCGGGGGTCGCGCGCGAGACTGTTGAAACGCTCGGGCGCGCGGGCGACACTTCATAGTGTGCGCAGGAATCATATTGTCGTGCAGGATCAGAATGAAGAGCCCGTGCAGACCAGAATGTTGGTACGAGCGCGCGCGGAAGAGATCGTCGGCGCTTGAGCGCAGAAGAGATCGTCGGCGCTTGAGCGCAGAAGAGATCGTCGGCGCTTGAGCGCAGAAGAGATCGTCGGCGCTTGAGCGCAGAAGAGATCGTCGGCGCTTGAGCGCAGAAGAGATCGTCGGCGCTTGAGCGCAGAAGAGATCGTCGGCGCTTGAGCGCAGAAGAGATCGTCGGCGCTTGAGCGCAGAAGAGATCGTCGGCGCTTGAGCGCAGAAGAGATCGTCGGCGCTTGAGCGCAGAAGAGATCGTCGGCGCTTGAGCGCAGAAGAGATCGTCGGCGCTTGAGCGCAGAAGAGATCGTCGGCGCTTGAGCGCAGAAGAGATCGTCGGCGCTTGAGCGCAGAAGAGATCGTCGGCGCTTGAGCGCAGAAGAGATCGTCGGCGCTTGAGCGCAGAAGAGATCGTCGGCGCTTGAGCGCAGAAGAGATCGTCGGCGCTTGAGCGCAGAAGAGATCGTCGGCGCTTGAGCGCAGAAGAGATCGTCGGCGCTTGAGCGCAGAAGAGATCGTGGGCGCTTGAGCGCAGAAGAGATCGTCGGCGCTTGAGCGCAGAAGAGATCGTCGGCGCTTGAGCGCGTAAGAAGATCGTCGGCGCTTGAGCGCGTAAGAAGATCGTCGGCGCTTGAGCGCGTAAGAAGATCGTCGGCGCTTGAGCGCGTAAGAAGATCGTCGGCGCTTGAGCGCGTAAGAAGATCGTCGGCGCTTGAGCGCGTAAGAAGATCGTCGACGCTTGCGCGCGTAAGAAGATCGTCGGCGCTTGAGCGCGCAAGAAGATCGTCGGCGCTTGCGCGCGCAAGAAGATCGTCGGCACTTGCGCGCGTAAGAAGATCGTCGAGAGGCAGTATCGTCCTGGCGCCGAGAGAGGGGGGAAGGAAATTCCTAGCAGCGTGCCGATGAAGAGAGTGTGCGTTGTCGTACGGCCGACGAAGTGCGCAGAGGTTTCTTGGGAGGATACGAAGTTCTCTCTTAGAAGAAGATCTCTTAACAGGCAAAGAGACGTCCTTACGTCTGACGGACTGTGAAGGGTGGCTGAAAGCTTGAACTAACGATGAAAGTTGTTCCTGCATAACAACCATGAAAGCTTTAGCAACCTCCGCTGGCTCTCGCGGTGCCGAAGAAGGCAGTTGTCGTACGGCTTGACTGGGAGCGCTGGCAGAAGCAGCAGGGAGTTTAGCAGGATTAACTGGGCTAAGGACTCTCTGTTTCGCCCTCTTAACCGGAACATCGAAATCATCTTCCGAAGGATCAGGATCTCGGCTACTCGAACCGGGGAGAGGGAGAGCGAGACTGCACATCCCCGGTTCCACCCTCTCTTCATTGGTCTCGATTCGTAACGCCAATTACGTCTGGGAGAACGATCAGGCGAAGACACAAACGAATCCGACACGCCTTTTCTACGGCGGTCAAGAGCAGCCTGGGAGATCGCAACAGGACTGTCTGAGGCGACGACTGACCGAGGATAAGCACCTCTCACCCCCTTTCGGATTTCGACATACCTTCTCCCTTGGTCCTGGTAGCTTGGTAGAGGTCTAGACCTAGGGGTATGACAGATTCGATCAGTTGCCACCTCCACTGCACTTTCACAAGCACTAATTTCACTTACACCCTTACCTTTAAAGGCCTCCAATTGTGCTTTAATGGCCTCTAATTCAGCAGCTAATTTAGCATACCCAGGGTCATTCGTAGGCACAGATCCTGTAGAAGGGGCAGGAGTTACTTCATTCGGGGAAGGAATAACTTCCAAAGAGGTTACAATTAATGGATCAATAGATAAATCTAAGCTAGGCTCACTAGCAGACTTTGACTTTGATTTAGCTCTCCTAACTCTATCAACCTCAAGTTTGCGCACATAGCGCTTCATAGCTAACCAATTATCATCATTTAAAACCTCGCATTCCTTGCACCTATTATCTAGAGCACAGTCAAACCCCCTGCAACCCATACAAATAGTATGAGGGTCAACCGACACTTTCGGTAACCTCACCTTGCAAATATCATTCGCACAAATACAAAATGAATTTTTTCACTCATGATAAGAAAGGAAAAAAGAAAAAAACAAAAAAAAAAACAAACACGATTGCCAAATCCCAACACAGTGTACTTCACCAAAAACGAAGTCCAAAAAGGCAATGAAGGGAAAGCGATCGGAAAAACTCTAAATGGCGGACCAACGATGTTGTCGATCCGGCCGGCAGAGATAATCTGAGGAACAGAAAACGGGAATGATTCCAAGTACCACCCTGTAAGGGTTGTTAACCGTCTAACCACACAACCACCACAAGGCGGTTGCCGCGATTTTCGATTAAATTCTGCCGGAGTCGGAGACTCAGCTATATATACAGTGAACCCTCGTTTATCGCGGTAGATAGGTTCCAGACCCGACCGCGAAGGTGAAAATCCGCAAAGTATTGACACCATATTTACCTATTTATCTAACATGTATACAGTATTGAGACTTTTAAAACCTTCCCTTGTACGTACAGTAGTACTGTTAACAAACTACCCTTTAATGTACAGAACACTTAATGCATGTACTACAGTACCCTAAACTAAAACAGGCACAAATATTAAAGGCGATTTTATATCATGCGTTTCCTAAATACGCTAAAAAGCACGATAAAAAAATGGCAACCAATGTTTTGTTTACGTTTATCTCTGATCATAATGAAGAAACAAACTCATTTAGTGTACACATATATGTATAGGTTAGTTTTTGCATCGATTATATTGATTATGCAGTATGTTGATTTTGTTATTACCAATGTTTTACTTAATTTTTCTTAGGACTTCCAAATGAAATGTTTTTCTTTATGACGCCGCCTGAAACGACGGCGTCATAAAGTACGCTCAGTAAACAACCACGCTCAGAACAAAGAAGGCATTTAACGCGCATGATGAAAGTGATAAATAATGATATTTACAGTAAAAGCATTTACAAAATATGTTATTACAAATATTATTTACCGTATCTATATAAAATCATACAGTACATACTGTACGTAGCAAAGCAGGGAAAACAATTTACAAGAGAGAGAGAGAGAGAGAGAGAGAGAGATGAGAGAGAGAGAGAGATGTAAATGTAAATTGTAAACAAAAAAAAATACGATAGGTTACAACACGTATACTCTTCAGACTTTTAAAACCTTCCCTTTAACTTAATGCATACAGTACTAAACTATAAAACAGGCACAAATATTAAAATGTTAGAATATTAAAGTAAAAAATAAAGATTGTTACTGTACTCACCACGAAAGAAGTTCAAGAAAAACTTGAATGATGATGGCGATGAATTTGCTGCACAGTAGAAATGATGATGTCTTCTACTGTGCAGCCAATAATAGTATTTTACGTCTCTTCACCCGGAGGTGTCTTTTCCTGGGACACCTCTTCAACTTCTTCCCGAGACACTTCTTCAATTTCTTCCGAGGGCATTGTGATCGGAAGTTGCTGCCGCTGCTTCTTTTTTCGCAAGAACATCCTGTAGGGAGCCATGTGTTCATCGATCTTGGTGCAGAATTGTACAGAACAAACCATATCCTCGTCCCACTCTTGCGACATTTCTTTCACCTCATTCGCAAGCTTGCAGAGCTTGGCAAGCCGTTATAATGTTAAGCCCGTTACTTCGACATTTTCTTGGATCTATTCCTGTGTTTCACTGTCTTCACTGCCCGATTTCGTCAGGTCTTCGAGGTCTGCGGCCGCGTAACTTCTACTGTCTTTTAACATATCGAGAAGCGTCACCTTCTCCGCAATCGTCATCATCTTTCAGTGCTGTTTAGGCTCACTACCAGCCTTAGTAGAAGCAGATGGCTTGGGAGGCATTGTACAGTAGGATTTAACAGAAAGTTCAACAAAAAGTTCAACTTAAAACAGTCACGCAAAGCACAGATTAAAGTTCACAATAACTTAACAACGTCAACCCAGCGATACAGCGGGAGAAAAAGTGACCGCGGAAAGAGATGCTGCGGGTTGGAGAAGCGGTCAAAACACCAATCACAGGCTAGATTACAAAACTTGGGTTCTGATTCGTCATCTATCAGCGCTTGAACCAATCACAACCCGTCTTATATGCTACGTAGGTTACCAATTCAAAGTACAAGATACCCTGCGTACAGTATACTGTAAAGTACAGGGGGTCCTCGGGTTTACGACGCTGATCCGTTCTTAAGACGCGGTGTAACCCGAATTTCCGTGTAAGTCGGAACACCATAAATATACGTACTGTACTGTAAAGTATTATTGTATACTGTACTATAATAAAATGTATCAAATGACATAAAAACAATATTAGAAAAAGAGAAAACAATTCCTTACCACATGAATTAAAGTAAATATCAATAAAAAAAGAAAACAATTCCTTACCACATGAATTAAAGTAAATATCAATAAAAAAAAGAAAACAATTCCTTACCACATGAATTAAAGTAAATATCATTAAAAAAAGAAAACAATTCCTTACCACATGAATTAAAGTAAATATCAATAAAAAAAAAAGAAAACAATTCCTTACCACATGAATTAAAGTAAATATCAATAAAAAAGAAAACAATTCCTTACCACATGAATTAAAGTAAATATCAATAAAAAAAAAGAAAACAATTCCTTACCACATGAATTAAAGTAAATATCAATAAAAAAAAAAAGAGAACAATTCCTTACCTTATTCCTATGGTTGGCTTGCACACTGGAAGGGATGTTGCAAGGGACGGAGAGACTGGTTTATTGTGGAGAGGAAGGTGCAGAAGATGCTGGAGAAACTGGGGCAGGTGAATCAGGATTCTCTGGAAGTGAGACAGAAGATGCTGGAGAAGCTGGGGCAGGCGAGTCTGGAGGGTGAAGAGCCTACAAGAGGTGGTGGAGAAGCTGGAGAAGCAGAGGCAGCTGAGGTTGATGGCAGAGGCTCTGTAGCAATAGAGGCAGCTGAGGTTGATGGTAGAGGCTCTGTTGCAGGCAAATCTGGAGTAGTAGAGGCAGCTGATGTAGAGGGTGCAGTTCTCTCTACTTTCTTAAAATACCGCTCCAGGTTAGACTGGACAGAGAGGATCCTCTTCTCATCCAAAATCTCCTTATAACACTGCAGTAAGTCCATGACACCTCTGGAAACCCTGGTGAACCTGTCCATGTTGGGATCTTGAGCCTCGAAAGTTGCCAATGCTTGTTGTATCTCGGCAAAACCTTTTGACAAGCCCTGCCTTGTGAAAGCCTTAGGGTCTGGGGTGGGGGCTTCTTCCTCTTCCTCTATGATCTGCTTCTCCAGTTGTATCAAGTCCCCAGCAGATAACTCCTCTCCATGAGATTCTAGCAGCTCCGTAACATCATCAACCTCCATCTCCAAATCGGTTTCCTTACTCAGGGCAACAATGTTCTTGATAACATGGTCAACTGTATCCTCAAACCCATGAAAATCATTAACAAATTGAGGACATAGCTTCCTCCAAACACCATTCATGTTTGTAACCTTCACCTCCTCCCAGGAATCAGCAATGTTCTTAATAGCATCAAGGATGTTGTAGGACTTCCAAAAGTCCTTCAGAGTCAAGTCCCTCTTCGTTTCAGTTGCCTGTAATGCCATAGTAATTGTTCTTCGGAGGTAGTAGGCCTTGAATGAAGCAATCACTCCCTGGTCCATAGGCTGTAAAAGGGCCGTGGTATTAGGTGGAAGGTAAACCACCTTCACATTAGGGTGAAAGTCTCCCAGCTGGGCAGGGTGTCCAGGGGCATTGTCCAGCAATAGCAACACCTTAAAGGGGATACCCTTTTGGGCGCAATACCACTCCACACTAGGTACAAAATGGTTGATAAACCAGTCTTCAAACACTGCAAGTGTCACCCATGCCTTCTTATTTGCCTTCCAAATGACTGGGAGTTGACTCTTCCAAATTCCCTTGAGTGCCCTTGGATTTTCAGCCTGATAGACCAGCATGGGCTTCAGTTTGAAGTCGCCAGCAGCATTTCCCCCAAGAAGCAAAGTTAGCCTCTCCTTGCCTGCTTTATGACCGGGTGCTGACTTCTCCTCCTTTGCTATGTACGTGCGGTTAGGCATGCGCTTCCAGAATAAACCTGTCTCATCCGCATTGAACACCTGATAAGCAGAATAACCCCCCTCCCTAATTATCTCAGCCAATGCTTTAGGAAATTCACTTGCTGCTTTCTCATCCCCACTAGCAGCTTCACCTTGCACTTTAAGATTATGGTAATTGGCCCGAGCCTTAAATCGCATAAACCAACCCCTACTAGCCGAAAACTCTTCACTTTCACTTTCTCCCCCCCTTTCTTTTTTCAACGCTTCAAACAACCTTTTAGCCTTCTCTTGAATAACCATTAAGCTCACTGGAATACGCCGTTGATTTTGATCTTCCAACCAAAGCACTAATAACCTTTCCCTTTCGACAATTAAACCACTACGCTGTTTCGTTATCACTGTTGCTTTCATTGGAGCAGATCCTTTTACGTGTTCAACAATGCGCTCCTTATCTTTAAGGATAGTAGCCACGCTCGAACGGCTAAGGCCAAGCGATCGGCCAATGTTCGTTGGCGTTTCACCGTTTTTAGACCGCTTAATAATGTCTAATTTCACTTCCATGGTGATGGCCTTCCTTTTCTTCGATGCACTACCATCAGAAGAATCTGCCTTGCGCTTTGGAGCCATAATGAAGGGCAAAAAGTTCAAAAAAACGATCAAACACGTGAGAGAAAGAACAGGCAATCACAACCAAAAATGGCGTATGAGTGGAACTGAGCGACGCCGTCTTCCTCGCCCACAACCACCGCAAAGCGTATTCATCCACCGCGCGCTAGAAACTAGTTCGCAATTGTTTACGTCGCTTACGACGCTAACGGTGTAAGACGGAACGACGCTTAATATTATTTTTATATTTTTATGGGGCGCGTTCGTAACGGCGAAACCGCGTAAGTCGGGACCGTCGTAACCCGAGGACCTACTGTAATAATAATACTGTAATAATAATAATAATAAATAATGATACTGTAATAATAATATGATAATAATAATAATAATAATAACAATAATAATTTTAATAACAACAACAATAATAATAACAATAATAATAATAGCTTTACGTACTCTATTTTACGCTTTTGTTGTAGGATGTGTGTATCTCTCTCTCTCTCTCGTACGCTTATTCGAAATGTGATTTTTGCAACAAAGAATATTATTGGATGCAGTACTACGTACGTTATACATACAAAAGATTCATGGAAAAGAAGCACATCCATTACATTTGTAGTACAGTACAGTAGTAGCCAACAGCAGCCTTACACCATTCTAATATGGTATGGACTGCATCTGATTTGCGTTTCATGTTCGATTTAATTTTACTACGTACTGTATACAGGACTGAATTATCGTATGATCACATTCTCTTTTCGTTTTTTATTTCTTTCTGTGCTTAATTATATGTCATATGTAATGCAATGAACAATCAGTAAGAGCAGATAATACTAATTACAGTATTAATGGAATTACAGGTAACGAAATATCGTATTTGGGGTCTTCAGATATTGCGGTATTTTCGAAATTTCCGGAAATCCGCGATATGTATATATATATGGGTTATGGAAAAAACCCGCTTAGTGGTGAATCCGCGATGGTCAAACCACGAAGTAGCGAGGGTTCACTGTATATATATATATATATATATATATATATATATAAATGCCAGCTATATATATATATATAACTGCCAGGTAAGTACTATTCATAAAAAACGTGATTTAACCGAATTTGACCTTCATTTCAACCACAAACAAACAGAACAACCAGTTCGACTAACTTTAAGTAGCCGAACTGGTTGCTATTTTTGCGGATGAAATGAAGGTGAAAACCGGTTAAATCACGTTATTTTTTACAGAAACACTTATATTTTCTGTTAAAATGTTTAAATATAATGGCTCATCTTCAAATTCCGTCCTCACTTCAC
>NC_090729.1:144775233-144795233 GCF_036898095.1 Palaemon carinicauda
AACTTCTATGACTGGGATGTGCATGGATGGGGGTCATCGGGGTCTTGTGGGTCGGGGGGGGGGATCCATTGTCTGTTGTTGTAAAGGAGGGTAGAGGCGACTGGCAGTAATGAAGAAGTGGTGGAGTAACGTATGTTCTGGATAGTAGTGGGTAAAAAAGAACCTGGAAAAATATTGCTTGAAATATTCAGTCTTGATTCCAGGTCTCTAAACCCACTCCTTCACTTCTCTCCAGAGACGTTCTATATTTTGAGTATGGATTGTTGGGTCTAGGGGGTCAACGAAATGTTCCGAATGATTAATAGACTTATGTACACAACCAATTTCCAATAGTGAGTTGTATGCAGACCACTTATCACTGATAATAATACTACCAGGTTTGATATACTTCTGAATGAGGGGAATTAGAGTAGCAGCATCTCATTTAGTAGAAAGGGGGGAAACTAAAGGGATAATGAAAAATTTCTTGGACACACGTTCAATACCCCCAAAGACCCATATGGCACTTAACAGTCTACCAAGGTTGTATTTAGCTTTACAAAAATGAGTTTCGTCTATTTCAACAGTAACTCCGACACCACCAATCGCCTCTTGATAATCTAAGAAGTATTCGGTAACCTCAAAACAGAAACTTCTCCAATCGACACTAGTTTTCGAAGATATGTCGATATCATCCATGAGGGTCTCATGGTCCGAATGTTTATGCAAAAAGTGGTTGGCACATAATATTATCTTCCATGGGGGTAGACGACTTTTGTCCAAAAAAGTACCTTTATAGGCAGTAACGGTATAACCACAACGACGTTTCTTCTTAGTTTTACGAATGATGGATTCAGAATTGCAATAAAACACGTGAATGTCTTCCCTATAAGATAAAACATAACGGCACTTGGGGCACTTTAAACGCTGAGGAATAACGTTGTGAGATTTAAAAAAATGCTGAACATTACCTGAAGAATCAAAAAAATCACCATGGAATTTAGCCACTGCTTTTAGGTACGGAATACTGCACCCGCTACAACTTCCTCCATGGCAAAATACGAAAAAAGCCGCCGCACTTGGAATGTAGAACGTCTCACCAGATCAAAGGTTACCACGGAAAAGGCATTGGAACAAGGGGTATGAAAAGACTGCTCAAAAGGATAAAGGAAGGGGGGGGGGGGTAGGGAGATATCTGCATAGGCCTAGGTTGGTGATTGGTTAAGGGAAAAACAAAGAACACTAGCGGGTAAACATGAATGAACTAAATACGGAAACTAGTTCAGAGAAAGGATTTATGGGACAGAGGAGTGAAAAGGAAATAACCAAAGAAAATAAATAAAAACAATATAGGAAGGTAAAATGGAATGAACGATAAATAATATTGAATGGGAATATAAAATGAGATGATTATACCGAGAATGAACTGGATAAAAAAACTAGTCCAGAGCAAGTATTTATGTGAAACCGGGAAGAGAAAAGGAAATAACCAAACAAATAAACTCAATATAGGAAGGTAAAATGGAATGTATGATAAATAATATTAAATGGGAATATAAAATGAGAAAATAATAGGGTAATAAAAAGAGTAATTGGGGGAGGGGAAACTCTTACGCAGGGGAGTGATATATGCGCAGACCGAAAACTGGTGCGAACGAACGTACGTACAAATGGGTGCTAATGTTAGCATGGAATGCTAACATTTGATCTACATCAGGTATGGAATGCTAACATTTGATCTACATCAGGCGTTGGCAGCACTGGTTACTGTATTACTACATGAAATAACCTTTGAGACGGCTCCTCCAAAATATATCCAGTTATACTGTTTTGTATTTTCCTATGGTTATAATACATACAAGAAGGAAATGTATAGAGAAGAAAAGAATTGTTTTACTTTTATATAACGATTCCCCAGTATGTTTTCCCCACCCAAAACCCCGAGTTCCCACTGGGGGTCCCCCATAATCGGAGGATATAGATGTATATATATTTCTGAAACTATTCATTTGCGACAGGAACGAGTGTTATTTTCGAAGGGAGCGTAATTTTTACCATAAGAAAAAGTAGTTGGTATCCTAGGTTACATTGCCCTGTAATACACTACAATGAAACCATATGGGGTTATATATATATATATATATATATATATATATATATATATAATATATATATATATATATATATATATATATATATATATATATATATATATATATATATATATATATATTTTCTATAGAAAAAAAGGGTACATTTACAGTTTCATCCATCATGTGGAAACTGGAATAAAAATATATTTGTTGCATCAGAAATAGTGTAGTTTCAACGAATTTAACGTTTATTTTGACCGCAAACCATCCGATGTAGAGATTTACTATGGAGTTAAAAATACAAGTTTTTCCAGAAAAATCAGTTTTTGTAACCATGTTTTTATTGTTTTTGTTGCATATTATGTTGTAATGCAGAAATACCCTTCTTTATCCCAACAATTATGGGGGACCCCAGGTGGGAACCGGGGTTTTGGGTGGGGGAGGGGGCGTCCAATGATATTTGCACTAATTAATGTTCCACCACCCCTCCCTCTATACCCCTACCTAGCCCTACCGCCCCCCCCCCCCTGCGACCCCCCCCTTAAGGCCACAGAGATTTTCAGGGCACTACCGAACCTAATAAACCCACCTAACCTAGCCTAGGGGCCCTGTACCCCTACCGGGGGGGGGGGGGGGCTCCGCCCCCCCTGCGACCCCCCCCTTAAGGTCACAGTGATTTTCAGGGCACTACCGAACCTAATAAACCCATCTAACCTAGCCTAGGGGCCCTGTACCCCTACCAGGGGGGGGCGGAGAGCCCCCCCCCCCTGCGACCCCCCCTTTACCCCGGGCTAAATTTAAATATATATTTTGTTAAGTCACTTCTTACCTTAAATGGAACCTGACGATGATGATGTGGAAGGCTGTGGTTGACCCTCTTCTGAATCATCAATAGCTACTGGAACCCGTTGTGCCTCAGATTGTGGAGGATACAGTTTGCTGGCCGTGATAAAAAAAATGATGGAGCAGCTCCTCCTCAGGGTATTTGTGTAAAACGTGACAAATACTGCCTGAAGTATTCACAACGGTTACCAGGCCGTTGTATCCATTCCTTCAGCTCCCGCCAAAGACGTTCAATGTTTTGGGTATGGGTGTCGGGGTTTGAAGGATCCACAAAATTTTCAGAATGGTTTACAGTACGGTGATCGTATCCAAGAGACTACAGAGAATTATAAGCCCGCCACTTATCACTAACAACAATGCTGCCCCGTTTAATGTACTTCTCAATTAAAGGGATGAGGGTAGCTGCATCACGCTTCCGTGGTAATGGGTCAATTAAAGGCACAATAAATGTTTTTTTGGACTGCCTCTCAATACCCCCCAACACCCATATGTCACTTAGAGGCCTTCCACGGTCATACTTCCGTTTTCCAAAATGAGATTCGTCAATCTCAACGATTACACCTTCACCACCAATAGCCTCTTGGTTATAAAAACTAAATTCAGTCACTTCTGAACAAAAGCTTCTCCAGTCTACACTAGTAGAAGGAGATATACTGAGGCCCTTAATTACAAAATGGTGGTCCCAACACTTATGTAACCAGTGATTGACAAATAAAATTAATTTCCACGGGGGAAGGTGGGACCCGTGAAGAAAAGTTCCCTTATAGTCACTAACACTATAATTGCACAAACGCCTTTTCTTCGTTTTAGGTATTTTCACTGATTTTGTACAATACCACACATGTCTATCTTCACGGAAAAGTAAAGGCGAATCACATTTAGCACACGAAACACTTGTAGGTACTGTAATACTAAATGCTCTCGAAGAAACCGATTCACAATGTCTGGGGTACCATTATAATTACCATGAAATCGGCCGATCATTTCAAAATAAGAATAACGACATATATCGCACACCTGCACCGGAGGATCCATGACAGTTAAGTAACGAGAAAACTTAACCGGCAGGTTTCCAACCCCAAAACAAACGACAATCAGGAGTTTTTCCCATAATGAAATAGGAAAAAAACAAAATACTATCGGTTACAATGTTATATTGCACGAAAAACAGATCCTTGAAACAAGAATAAGAGACAAAATGAATCGTCCAATAATAACCCTTGAAAAGATCCCAGGGTAAAGTTTTGGATTCAACCAAATTGGGAAATGTATTATATTAATATATTTTCCTAGTAAAGCACGTGATAACAAAACACTTCTTCTCAATACATTATTGTCGCTAATGCATACTTACAGAGAAAAAAAATATTTCAGGAATTGAAGGTCTTGACTTTTTCAAAGTTTACTGTATATCTTTCCATGGGCACGCAAGGTAGCTCTTGTTCGTTTGAATGTCTGTTTTCATCTTACTTGGCTCCGCCCCATTGCGTAATGTGACAATATTTAATTGAATGCGCATTTGCTCCTCCCACTAATGTCGCTCCTCCAATCAAAATACTACTGGGTTCTTTTCAAGGGTTATTATTGGACGATTCATTGGTCTCTCAGTCTTGTTTCAAGGATCTGTTTTTCGTGCAATATAACAGTGTAAACGATACTCTTTTGTTTTTTTCCCTATTTCATTATGGGAGAAACCCGTGATTGTCGTTTGTTTTCGGTTTTCAAAAGTTCCGGTTTCTATATTTTCATCACACGTCATTTTACTGTCATGGATCCTCCGGTACGGTTGTGTGAAATATGTCGATATTCCTATTTTGATGTGATCGGCCGATTTCATGGGAATTATAATGGAACTCCTGAAGTAGTGAATCGTTTTCTAAGGGAGCATTCCGTATTACCTTTAAGTGTCCAGTGTGGTAAATGTGATTCGCCTTTACATTTTCGTGAGGATAGACATGTGTGGTATTGTACCAAATCTGAACGTATTCCAGTACTTGATGATTCAGAAGAGGGTCAACCACAACCTTCCACATCTTCATCGTCATCTTCCGTTTAAGGTAAGAAGTGATTTAACAAAATATATATATTCAAATTTACCCCTGGTTAAAGGGGGGGTCGCAGGGGGGGCGAAGCCCCCCCCGGTAGGGGTACAGGGCCCCTAGGTTAGGTTAGGTGGGTTTGTTAGGTTCTGTGGTGCCCTGAAAATTACTGTGGCCTTAAGGGGGGGTCGCAGGGGGGGCGAAGCCCCCCCCGGTAGGGGTACAGGGCCCCTAGGTTAGGTTAGGTGGGTTTGTTAGGTTCTGTGGTGCCCTGAAAATTACTGTGGCCTTAAGGGGGGGCGAAGCCCCCCCCCCCCCCGGTAGGGGTACAGGGTCCCTAGGTTAGGTTAGGTGGGTTTGTTAGGTTCTGTGGTGCCTTGAAAATTACTTTGGCCATAAGGGGGGGTCGCAGGGGGGGCGAAGCCCCCCCCGGTAGGGGTACAGGGCCCCTAGGTTAGGTTAGGTGGGTTTGTTAGGTTCTGTGGTGCCCTGAAAATTACTGTGGCTTTAAGGGGGGGTCGCTGGGGGGCCATACCCCCCTCCCCCCGGTAGGCCTAGTTAGGGGTATGGGGGAGGGGTGCTGGAACATTAATTATTCATTTATTGCAAATATCATTCAATGCCCCAACACCCTCCCCCCCCTTCCCCCACTCAAAACCCCGGTTCCCAAAGGGTGTCCCCCATAATTGGTGGGATGAACTAGGGTATACATAGTAAATCTCTAAATCGGTTGGTTTGCAGTCAAAATAAACGTTAAATTCATTGAAACCACACTATTTCTGATGCAACAAATATATTTTTATTGCATTTTTCCAAATTTGGCTGAAACTAAAAATTTACCGATCCCAGTTGTATTTTGATTGGAGGAGCGACATTAGTGGGAGGAGCAAATGCGCATTCAAGCAAATATTGTCACATTACGCAATGGGGAGGAGCCAAGTAGGATGAAAACAGATATACAAACTAACAAGAGGTAGCTTGCGTGGCCATGGAAAGATATACACTAAAACTTAGAAAAAGTCAAGACCTTCAATATCTGAAATAGTTTTTTCTCCGTAAGTATGCATTAGCGACAATAATGTATTAAGAGGAAGTATTTGGTTATCACGTGCTGTACTAGGGAAACATATTATTATAATACATTTCCCATAATGGATGAAACTGTAATAATACCAAAAAAAGTTTTTTCCCTAGGTTACATTGCCCTGTAATATAGTACAATAATACCTATTTTCCTATTAGAAATGTTGGCCCGTGTTGTTCTATAATTTTACCCTCAAACCATGAGATAGGCCTACTGGGTAAAAGTTATCAAAACATGGATGAAACTGCAATGGTGGCAAAGCTAAGATAAAGCTAGTCAATAGTATCTTACCTTTAGATCCCCGGGCGTGTCACATTCTTCACTTTACCCTTTCTTCTTGCGGGGTTTGAATCTGTCATACCTTAGGCCTAGTATTGTAGGGTTGGCCAACGGTCTTCAAAGAGTTGTCCAACTTGTCCAGAGAAACCACCAAAACAACTTCTGGCAACTTAACCTTACCAAAACTTTTTTTCGACAGGCATTTTCACAATGACAAGCTATGTTATGCAACATATCATAACGGATGAGCGTCAATATTGACAACTCTAAACCCTGACCATGACTAAATATACTGTAAATCACCGTGAATTATGAACAGCACATAAGTAACGTACACTACACACTTAACAGCCAAGTTGACTTTGACGTTCCAATAATCAATATAACTTTTAAGGCAGTGTTGCCAGATGGGTTAGTCTAAAAATCCCCAAAACTCCTGATAAAAAATCCCCAAAACAACCCAAAAAAATCCCAATTTCCACAAATATATTTTCTTCTGATCAGGTAGGCTTTCTTAATATAGAAATTACTCACTATATTCTATATGAGTGTAAGTAAACTGATTGCAACAATATAAAGATTTACTCATCATTGTTTCTTCTTAATAGAAATTTGTACAGAATATCCCCATCAGACACCCAAAATCCCTAAATCTAGGAATAAATTCCCATATCTGGCAACACTGCTTCTAAGGATAATAAATGCGGATTACGTGCTCAAAAAGAAAATGGAATACTTGATGCCAAATTCTACCATCCTAAGTCTATATACGTTGGCAATAAAATAATCATCATAAAATTAATTTTCTTTGTTTATGAAAAGCTAATAGATAAGTACGGTGTTTCATATTATGATCCTTTTTTTAAGTTTCATCTTAGGGTCACCAGCAGAGTTGCCTCCCAATCTGATTTGTAAAAGGGGCCTCAAATTTTCTAAGAAAAAAAAAAAAGGTAGATCTAAGGCTAAATTACTCTTGATAATGAATAAATGCAGCGATTCACAAATGTGTGAATATTCTATTGGATGATATGGTCGAGGTTATAATTACTAACCATTTATTGATGAAGTTGGAAAACATTATGACAATAATTGCTTTTGGAAACTTAGACAACATAATAACAATGGTGTTAAAAAACTCTAAAAAACATGATGTCGATATAATTATTATTATTACTTGCTAAGCTACAACCCTAGTTGGAAAAGCAGGTGCTATATGCCCAGAGACTCCGACAAGGAAAATAGCCCAGTGAGGAAAGGAAACAAGGAAAAATAAAATATTTTAAGAACAGTAACATTAAAATAAATATCTCCTATATAAACTATAAAAACTTTAACAAAGCAAAAGGAGGAGAAATTGGATAGATTAGAGTGCCTGAGTGTACCCTCAAGCAAGAGAACTTTAACCCAAGACAGTGGAAGACCATGGTATAGAGGCTATAACACTACCCAAGACTAGAGAACAATGGTTTGATTTTGGAGTGTCCTTCTCCTAAAAGAGCTGCATACCATAGCTAAAGAGTCTCTTCTGCCCTTAACATGAAGAAAGTGGCCACTGAACAATTACAGTGCAGTAACCCCTTGGGTGAAGAAGAATTGTTTGGTAATCTCAGTGTTGTCAGGTGAATGAGGACAGAAGAGAATATTTAAAGAATAGGCCAGACTATTCGGTGCATGTGTAGGCAAAAGGAAAATGAACCGTAACCAGAGAGAAGGATCCAATGTACTGTCTGGCCAGTCAAAGGACCCATACCTCTCCAGCGGTAGTATAGAAGCGTGGAAAATATAATAACTTTAATGTCTTTATAAGTTGGCTGCCATAATGACAATATTTGTGTTTAGAATTCTTGTTGGGTTATTTCATTAAATCCTCACATTCCTTTCCGTTGGAATCACTGAATATTGATGAAGCTCTATCAACAGCTTCATCTTTGTCGTAATCCTAGGCAGGCAGTTAATTCTAATAGCCAGGCCTCCTCCATCATCATGATCAATACTACACAGTATTTTAGAAGTTTTATTCCAGCTGTGACCAAACTGTGGAATGATCTTCCTAATCAGGTAGTTGAATAAGTAGAACTTCAAAAGTTCAAAGTTGCAACAAATGTTTTTATGGTGAACAGGCTGACATAAGTCTTTTTATAGTTATATATGAATTATCTGTTCTAATGTTGTTAATGTTTTTTTAATATTTTATTTCAATTTTTCATTACTTCTTATATCGTGTATTTTATTCCTTGTTTCCTTTCCTCACTGGGCTATTTTTCCCTGTTGGAGCCCTTGGGCTTATAGCATCTTGTTTTTTCAACTAGGTTTGTAGCTTGGCTAGTAATCAAAATAATAATAATAATAATAATAATAATAATAATAATAATAATAATAATAATAATAATAATAATAATATACATTGACAAAAACATATGGATGGATTAGTGAGAATGACTGGAGGAAGAATATCTGCATTTCGGTTGCTGCAGAATGCTGAAAATAGGGAGAAATGGCTATCTATAATTACAGACATCCTTGGGATATGGTACCTGGATATGGATGATTAAATAAACTGAGCATTTCGTCCGTAACATGGAACATCCCATAACACTTGTCTGTCTGCTAGAGATTTACATTATTATTCTAAATACAACTTTCATAGTTTCTTATGCAGTGTTTCCTAAACTTTTTTCGTATATGACCCCTTACAACAGTACCAAACCTGTCATGGCCCCTACATTTACAAGCCTTTTAAAATAGTACTAATTTTAAATAGCACACGCATATATATCTAAGTTTTAAATATCAATCACAGCGGAGAGAAAAATAAAGTCTTCATTGATAATTATCAATTCTTATTAACAATGACGGATTTAATAACATTTTAATATGAAGAATGTACCCTCTCTTTTTGCTACAAACAAATCACTGCGAGGGTCTGTATTGCTCGGGTCACATCGCATGTCTGCATGAGCATTTAACCTATTTCTAGCCTTCGATTTGATCACTTTGACAGAGGTAAAAGGAGGAGAAAGGAATGACTACTTTCAGGGTAAATTTTCTGGTCTTGGGGAAAGCGGAGAGATTCTTAACCCAGCAGTTATTATTATTATTATTATTATTATTATTATTATTATTATTATTATTATTATTATTATTATTATTATTATTATTATTATTATTATTGTTGTTATCATTATTATTATTACTTGCTAAGCTACAACCTTAGTTGGAAAAGCAGGATGTTATAAGCCCAGGGACCCCAACAGGAAAAATAGCTCAGTGAGAAAAGGAAAAAAGGAAAAATAAAATATTTTAAGAATAGCAACAACATTAAAATAAATATTTCCTTTATAAACTATAAAAACTTTAACAAAACAAGAAAGAGAGAAATTAGATAGAATAGCGTGCCCGAGTGTACCCTCAAGCAAGAGAACTCTAACCCAAGACAGTGGAAGACCATGGTACAGAGGCTATGGCACTACCCAAGACTAGAGAACTGTTGAACTATTGCTGATCCTGGAACTCTCCCTTCACTGCGGTCTTGTTGCTGAGCTCAAATAATTTCTCTTGTATGTTATCAGGAAGATCATCCTCAGTGCTTCAGAAAGGATTATCAAGTGCTCCTTAATCTTCTGTTGCAGCTCCTCAGCAAGTGGTTCATCTCCGATGACCTAGTTCAAATGCTGATAAGAAGCTACATTACCCCTTTCAGCTTTCCTCTTCCAGAGAGCTTACTTGTCGAGGAAAGCCTTGATGGCATCAGTATGCATTGGGCTGGTGGTATCTGGGCCCTGTAGTTGCCGGTCGAGTTCATTCAAAGCTTCAAAAACATCTGCCAAGTAGGCAAGAGTACATTTAAATGGCACCTAAATGTCATTTAACAGCTGTTCGGTTTTCTTCTCTTCGGCTGCCAGAAATATATGCAATTCATCAAATAGTTCAAATATCTAAGCGAGAGCATTAATCTTTAAAAACAGATGTGCAGTTGAGGAGGTCTTGGTGAGCAGAATCCATATTTTGGCATCACCTACGAAATAGCCTTGCGTTGAGTGCCCCTCTTTTGACAATGATTGGCGAAGCGGACCACTGTACACAAGGTACCTTTGAGAAGATCAGGAAATGTCTTGAAGGCAAAAGTCTTGTTAAGATGTGTAGGTTATTTGTTTTGACCAGAGTTATAAATCCTGACTTGGAGCTGAGCATGCTGGGAGCTCCGTCCATACAGACACCAACCAATTTTGCCCACAAGAGTTTTTTATCTTCGAAGAAGTTGGACACTATTCATATCTTCAACCTTTGTAGTTGTTATCAGTGGGCTGTAGAAGAGAAACTCCTCCTACACCTGATTTTCGGAGATGAACTGAGCATAAATCAAAAGCTGAGGAAGATGTGCACGTCTGTGGTCTCATTAAGTTAGATAGCTAAGAATTGAGAGAGTTTCATTTTCTCTATCACCTGAGATTTGATGTCCTGTGACATGTCATCGATACGCTGCTTAACTGTGGTGTCCGAAAGACTTATCTGATTAATCTTGGTGTCATAGTTCCGATCAAGAACAAGATAAGCAGCTTCTACATTGCAAGGTCTAACAAGCTTCTCTCTAACTGTGTGTGGCTTCTTCTGCTTTGCAAAAATAAGGGAAATCCTATACGGTGCATTGACGAGGTTGCTAGGTTGAAAGAGAACTTCTGTTCCGTGATTCTAACTCGGCCATTTGAGTTGGTGTTTTTTTATTTTGAAGCTAGAAAAATCCATGTTGGCCACTTCTGGATGAACCTCGGTGAAGTGTTCCTTCAGCTTGAGCTAGATTTCCGTGAATCCGCAGGATCAGGTGGTGAAAACAGACATGAACTAGACCCCTAAATTAAATTTGATGTGATTCCATCACGTCTGTAATCATATCTTAACGCAAACACTAAGCAGTTTACCATTTAATTTTCCAACTTGATTCCGTATTTATTAAAGACTATACATACATCCATATACCAAGGCACTTCCCCCAATTTTGGGGGGTAGCCGACATCAAACAAATGAAAAAAAAGTGACCTTTCGTCTCTACGCTCCTCCCAGCCTGACGAGGGACTCAACCGAGTTCGGCTGGTACTGCTAGGGTGCCACAGCCCACCCTCCCACATTGTCCACCACAGATGAAACTTCATGAGCTGTATTCCCTACTGCTGCTACCTCCGCGGTCATCCAAGGCGACAGGAGGAAGCAGCAGACCCTACCGGAACTGCGTCACAATCGCTCGCCATTCATTCCTACTCTTAGGATGCTCTCTTGCCTCACTCACATCTATCCTCCTATCACCCAGAGCTTTCTTCACTCCATCCATCCACCCAAACCTTGGCCTTCCTCTTGTACTTCTCCTATCAACTTTTGCATTCATCACCTTCTTTAGCAGACAGACATTTTCTATTCTCTCAACATGGCCAAACCACCTCAACACATTCATATCTACTCTAGCTACTAAATCATTTATTACACCCCTTCTCACCCTGACTACTTCGTTCCTAACCCTATCTACTCGAGATACACCAGCCATACTCCTTAGCCACTTCATCTCAAACACATTCAATTTCTGTCTCTCCATCACCTTTCATTCCCCACAACTCCGATCCATACATCACAGTTGGTACAATTACTTTCTCATACAGAACTCTCTTTACATTCATGCCTAACCCTCTATTCTTTACCAGTCCCTTCACTGGCACCAACACTTTGCACCCTTCATTCACTCTCTGACGTACATCTGCTTCCACTCCACCATTTGCTCCAACAATAGACCCCAAGTACTTAAACCGATCTACTTCCTCAAGTAACTCCATTCAACATGATATTCAACCTCGCACCACCTTCCCTTCTCGTACATCTCATAACCTTACTCTTACCACATTAACTCTCAACTTCCTTCTTTCACATACCCTTTCAAATTCTGTCACTAATAGACCAAGCTTTTCTCCCGAGTCTGCAACCAGTACAGTATCAACCGCAAACAACAACTGATTTACCTCCCATTCATGATCATTTTCGTCTATCAGTTTCATAATCTATTTAAAAGTATACATAAGAAATATAATTATTAAAGAAAGTATTGAAATATGCCAAAATTATGCCAGATACGGCTTTTCATATTAATCGACATTTTATATGCGAAATAGGCAAAAAAAAAAAAAAAAAAAAAAAAAAGTTAGCATGATTATGATAAATCTGGCAGCTGTGGTACCTAACAATGCACCACCAAACTGTGCTTGCACACAAGATCCAAGGCCGACTGAAAAGTTTTGCCCCATTCTGGCAAGCTGAATGTAGTGCATATAGTTGTTAGTCCCTCCATGACCCCCAGAAAAGGGCTCATGACCCCTTTTTTGGGTCATGACCCATAGTTAGGGAACCCTTTTTCTAATGAAATCCTACTCCCTATTTTGCTCTTAACATTTGTTAGTTAAAAAAAAAATAACAATAAAACGTTTCAGAAAAGAATTAATAAATGGAATTGTATGAGCTTATAAGACAGTTTTAGCTAGCTCATCAAAGTAGACTATTTAATTCCTGCTACCTTTTCATAGCTCAGTACAGTGGCCCAAACTTATAGCTGATTTGGCATTCCTTTGTCATAGAATTCCTATTGCTAATCTAGGCCTACACATGTGTGTGTGTGTGTGTGTGTGTGTGTGTGTTTAGATTTAGAAAAACGTTATGAAATTTTCTTTCTCTATAAGTTTCAATGAATATGAAGGCATAACGAACACGAACAAAAGGAAAAAAGGAATTCGTTGATGAAAAATGCAAATCCGGATTTAGATTCCGGATTCGGATCATCTCTAAAAGTAAACGGAGTCGCTCATGGTCGAAGATTTGTATGTGTGGAAATTTCGTCAAAATCCGTCAGTTTGTTTTGACGTAGTCTTTAAAATTGTGAAAAATGCAAATCTCCATATAGAATACGGATCCTGATCCAGATCATCACTAAAATTTAATGGTGTCGTCCATAACCTAAGATCTATCTGTGGTGAAAATTTCATCAAAATCCTTTGAGTAGTTTTGTCGTAATCCTGTCCTTAGACACGCAGACAAATAAATTGATAAATATATAAATGAATAACTGAATAGATAAATGAATGTATAAATAAATAAATAAATAAATAAATAAATAAATAAATAAGATAGATAAATGAATAAATAGATTAATAAGTAGAATAACTGAATAGATAAATGAATGCATAAATAAATAAATAAATAAATAAATAAATAAATAAATAAATAAATAAATAAATAAATAAGATAGATAAATGAATAAATAGATTAATAAGTAATAAAAATGTATCAATAAGTAAATAGATACATTGACTCAAAAATGTAACTTCCTTTGCGTAGGTAGTATGTGACAATATATTTCTTAAAATTCTTTAGGTTACCATATCATAAGAAGAAAACGCTGAATAAACCTTGGTAACAGAAAATTGAAAAAGAATAAGGACTAAACAATATTGTTATGATTCGGATAAAGGTATGAGAATAGTGTGTTTAAAACACATCATACAAGATTTCAATGAGAGTGAATAGATTAAATCTTTATTTATAACTAGGAATGCGTCTTGCATGATAAATAGCCCATTGAACAGAGAGTTATGGTGTCCCTTATAGCCAGACAGTACGACATTTGATCCTCCTATCTGGTTACCGAAGTTTGGCATGTATCAGTTATCGATGATTAGTCTTAACCTCTTTTATCTCACGAGTCAGGACAATATTTTCTACTAGGAAAAAAAAAAAAAAAAAAAAAAAAAAAAAAAAAAAAAAAAAAAAAAAAAAAAAAAAAAAAAAAAAAAAAAAAAACGTTTTACCAAAGGGATTCCATATGAAAATAATTAATTTATGATCGAATTTCCATGAAATACCTATTTTCTGGGATGCTATGAAAGTTGCTAAGTTTTTCGTGTAGTATTTTTGTGTCTATTTGATCGAGGCGTTGTGGGAATTTAGTGTTAGAGGAAAATTTGTAAATCTGTGTAGGAAACACGATTATGGTTAGTTGTAAAGTCACCAAATCTAGACTATGATTGCTTCCATTTTAGTGTGACTAGCTGTCTCTCACATCTAAGATTCACAAGCTATTCTTATCAGAATATGTTAGTGTAAAGGTATAAACACTGCAATAACAACGTCCAGAAAAATTCTTATTTTGAAGGAGAGTTTTAGGTAAACGCATTTGTAGCCTATCCATGTAAGATAATTATGTTTTACCACAATTCCTAAAATACTCGAAACAATGCTACCAAATCATTACAAAAAATTCCAGAAAGTTCTATGCGAGTATTGAAATTAATGAAATGATACTTGTATCCCATAAATTTTGGAGCAAACTGGCAAAATGTACAGTACGATATGGATAGAATAGGCCTACAAGCCACACTAGTACCGAATAACCTCGCGTGTTACAATTTGGAATGTTAATTATAGATAATTTAGGTATGATATGAATCCTTTTAGTATATTTGCTAATAAGTATTAATATCATACTGCAACTGGACCGATGATAGATCAATTTCAAAATTGAAGACGAAGTTTAGCGTACCGTTTATCGTTTTAGTGAATGAACTAGATAAGTTACCCTTATATAAAATGATCAATAAAGAAAAAGGATTCATCAGTATTTAAAGAGAATGTTAGAGACTTTTAAAGCACAAACTAATGTACAATAATGCAATCTAAGAGGTATTCAGATACTGTTCAATTGTTGGAAGTTAAACACATTAGAATCTTTAGAGATAAAAAGGAAACCTCATTTGTATAGCCGTAATGTATCGTTTTTTTTTTTTTTCACCTAGTACTTAATATTAAAATTCACCTTAAAACTTGTATCAACATTCAACGAATTCCTGATTTTTTCGATTCTGTCCTAAATTTCATGTCAATTTAGTCATTATGAATAGCAATTCTGACATTTGTTATGAAGGATACCATTTAAATCGTACTTGGCACATATTTCCTGTAAAAGATTCTTTGATTTCAAGGCCATGGTTTGCTATCTTTTCCCTAATAAGTTGTGAATGATATATAACATATAAATGATACAAAACACTCACTTCGGTTAATCCATTATCTTTAATTTTAATTTGACTAGTTTCATCTCTATATCTTGTATAGCTTACATAAGGGAATCATACAAATTCATATCTATTCTTCCCTGGCAATGTTGTACGTATGTATATATATATATATATATATATATATATATATATATATATATATATATATATATATATATATATACATATATATATATATATATATATATATATATATATATATATATATATATATATATATATATATATATATATATATATATATATACAGTATACATATATATAAATATATATATATATATATATATATATATATATATATATATATATATATATATATATATATATATTGTATATATAATGTATATATATATATATATATATATATATATATATATATATATATATATATATATATATATATATATATATATATATATATATATATATATATATATATATATATTATATATATATATATATATATATATATATATATATATATATATATATATATATATATATATATATGTGTGTGTGTGTGTGTGTGTGTGTGTGTGTGTGTATTCTTAAATACATGAGAAGCAACTCGTAATCAGGTGATTTAACCAGGACACAAATGGTGGAAACCCATGAAATTGCAAAATGAAACAAGTTAAAAGTGACTGGGTATCAAGCTGGAAGAAAAGAACCAGGAACAGAGGTTAAGTTGAAAACTAAAAAGTAGTGGTTAGTTAGTTATAAAATGTTGATTGATCAATAATCAATTTGAAGCTTTGTGAACAATTTTGCCATAATATATCATTTAAAAGAATTAAGAACTTTTGTTGGTACTTCTTTAACTTGTTCTGGATCAAATTTTTCCTTAGCACCCGAGGGAAAAATTGAATTGTAAAGTAGACCTCGATGGGTCTGAACATAACTTCCTGCTCAATCAACAATCTGGTCAAGTTTTAAAGGCAGCCGTTCTCGTAAGTAAGTTTGTAATTGTTTACCACAGCTTAGCAAAACCTGTTTCATAAGAATTAAGTCTAACAAACCTTCATAATTTTCCTCACACAAAGAAATTTCAACCCATCACTTCATATAACTGTTCCTTTTCCAGTTTCTCGCGTTCATGTTCCCTTTCTTGTTAAGATCACGCTGTACCTTCTGTTCATGGTTAGTAAAAACTTTTAAGTCTTGTCCCTCATAGCCCAGTTCTTTACCAAGAGTAATTAATTCCGAAAGCGAGGAAATTTTCATATACTACTCTACACAAGACAGACAATATTTATACACTAAACACTATAACATCACTTTTGAGCAGAGTGATTCTTAACATTTAAAAGTTTCTGCAGACTTTTAAGGAAACCAACCAGGATGCAGAATATCAAAAAGCTACTTATATGTAAACAATTGGCCATTGTATTTAGCACCGCTCATACAGGGGTACATAAGCTTTCAAAAAAGACTGTCTATCATCATTATTATTATTATTATTATTATTATTATTATTATTATTATTATTATTATTATTATTATTATTATTATTATTATTATTATTATTAGCTAAGCTACAGCCCCAATTGGAAAAGTAGGATGCTCCAACAGGGAAAATAGCCCAGTGAGGAAAGTAAATAAGGAAATAGATAAACAACATGAGAAGTAATGAGCAATTAAAATAAAATATCTTAAGAACAGTAACAACATTGAAATTAGTCTTTTATATATATATATACTATAAAAAGATACTTGTGTTACTGTGTTCAAAAAAAGAAAAAAGAAGAAAAAAAAAACATTTGCTACAAGTTTGAACTTTTGAAGTTCCACCGATTTAGCTATCTGATTAGGAAGATCAATCCATAACTTGGTCAAAGCTGGAATTAAACTTCCAGAATACTGTGTGGTATTGAACCTTATGATAGAGAAGGCATGACTCTACTAGACGAGATAGGAATTACCAGAGGTCGGGCACAGCCAGATTTCAACGGGAATCTCTCCTTCTGACGACAAACTCCAATCTCAAAACTCTTGTCATGTCCAAGAAAAGGAGATGTCTTACCAGAGACGAATTATTATTATTACTTGCTAGGCTACAACCCTGGTTGGAAAAGCAGGATACTATAAGCCCAGGGGCTCCAACAGGGAAAATGGCCCAGTGAGGAAAGGAAAAAGTGAAAAATGAAATATTCTAAGAAGAGTTACATCATTAAAATAAATATCTCCTATATAAACTATATAAACTTTAACAAAACAAGAGGAAGAGAAATTAGATAGAATAATATGCCCGCGTGTATCCTGAAGCAAGACAACTCTAACCCATGACAGTGTATGACTATGGTACAGAGGCTATGGCACTACTCAAGACTAGAGAACAATGGTTTGATATTGGAGTGTCCTTCTCCTAGAAGAGCTGCTTACCATAGCTAAAAAGTCTCTTCTACCCTTAGCAAGAGGAAAGTGGCCACTGAACAATTACAGTACAGTAACCCCTTGGGTGAAGAAGAATTGTTTGGTAATCTCAGTGTTGTCAGGTGTATGAGGACAGAGGAAAATATGTAAAGAATAGGCCAGAATATTCGGTGTATGTTTAAGCAAAGGGAAAATGAACCGTGACCAGAGAGAAGGATCTAATGTAGTACTGCCTGGGCAGTCAAAAGATGCCATAACTCTCTAGTGGTAGTATATCAACGGGTGGCTGGTGCCCTGGCCAACCTACTACCTACAAAGTAGGTTGCCCTTCATGCTTGTGCCAGAATCAAGAGAACCAGAAAGCTCTTCAGGAAATACAGAGCTGATGAACTTCATGATCTACTCGTGGAAATCACCAAACATTCCCTACAGGTAACACTGGAAGTGAAAACAGACAAATGGTATTCATGGTGCCACGAAATCAACTTGAACACATCCCTAACAAAAATATGGAGCTGGTTCAACAAAGTCTCTGGAAAATACAGCATACGCAAAGTCACCCACCCAGACCCATTAACAGAAGCAAATAGAATTGCTAATAACTTTGCCGACCGAGCAAAAAGCACAAATCTCCCTCAGCAAACCATAAACAGGCAGAGAACACTGCTTCCAATCAGGGATAACATTATAGAAGCCGTCTGCAACATGAGAGATGACACCATCAATCCCTACACCACGGAAGAACTCAACAGGGCTCCTGCAAAAGGCTGAAAGGACACTGCCCCTGGAGCCGACTTGATCACATACAGTATGCTAAAGAACATGGGAAGCCCCGCAAAGTGGGTGTACTTGCACTTAATCATCAGAACACATGCAGAAAGACTCCGCCCAATAACATGGAATCAACAGGACACAAACGCCTTCCCAAAACCCAAGGAACCAGACACCTACCAATCCATAGCTTTAATTAGCCGCACCGAAAAAGTAGCGGAAAGAATGGTACTCAACAGAATTCAATGGAAAATAGGCCAACTACATTACCGCCTATATGCCTACAGAAAAGGCATAGACACTCAAGAATGCATTACTGATGTTCTTACAACAATCAACGACAAAAAAGCCTTTGTCATCTTTCTCGATCTTGAGAAAGCATTAGAGATAGCCAGCTCTCCAGCCATCCTCGTCACACTTGTTGAAAAGAGTAAAAGGACATCTACTGGCCTGGAGTCGGAACTACACACTAAACCGAGAAGCCAGAGTCACCTTTCAAGGAAAACCTCAGAATTCATCCCCCCCTAGAAAACGGAACACCACAATGAGGCATACTAAGCCCCTATCTGTGCAATCTACCAATGGAGAATCTAGCCACTCTAAACCTCCCAAACGGTGTGAAAATATTTATATACGTCAATGACATATGCATCATCTGCCTACATAAAGCACATGTAAGAAACGCCACTCAAAAGGCACTGGATATGATCCAGGCCAAATGCAGTGATCTTGGGCTAAAGATCAACACTAACAAGACCAAAACCATGGCCATAAAACACCCACAAAACCCTCAGAACTTCATTCTTTGGGATGAAGCCATCGAATGGGTAAGCCAATTCATGTACCTAGGAGTTATTGTCAGCAAAAATCACCGGCCAATGAAGTAACCTACCTCAGAGAGATAACAAAAATTCGTGTCTCAGCCTTTAAACGAATGACCTCCCTCAAACAAGGAGTATCAAACAGCCTCCTAAGACTGTTCTATGTATACAAGCAATTCTATCTCACATCGGTTATGCAGCACTCACGCTCACCTCACTGACTGATATTATTATTATTATTATTATTATTATTATTATTTGCTAAGCTACAACCCTAGCTGGAAAAGCAAAATGCTATAAGCCCAGGGGCCCCAACAGGGAAAATAGCCCAGTAAGGAAAGGAAAGAAGGAAAAATAAAATATTTTAAGAAGAGTAACATTAAAATAAATATTTCCTATATAAACTATGAAAACTTTAACAAAACAAGAAGAAGAGAAATTAAATAGAATAGTGTGCCTGATTGTACCCTCAAGCAAGAGAACTCTAACTCAAGACAGTGGAAGACTATGGTACAGAGGCTATGGCACTACCCAAGACTAGAGAACAATGGTTTGATTTTGGAGTGTCCTTCTCCTAGAAGAGCTGCTTACCATAGCTAAAGAGTCTCTTCTACCCT